>NC_090444.1:589170315-589481047 GCF_031143425.1 Pleurodeles waltl | reverse complement strand
ATATTACACATGGTAATGAGGATTAAAAGATTTAGGAAGCACCTGTCACTGATACTAGTAGGAAGGATATTTTAAGAGTGATCTGGAGAATCACAGATTCAGGATTTAAAAACCTACCACAGTTGTTGGATGGACTTTACTAACAAGAATGTATTTCTGCCCAAACTAACATTTTTAGAAACATTAGGGTAAATAAAGACGGAGAAAAAACATAATGTTCTAATCTATACCATGTAATTTGCATGCAGCTCTTTGATAGCAGTTCCTAGGTCACTGTAGTATATTAAATGCAACTGTACTATATTAAATGCAACTAACTAACTTATCAACTGCAAGTAACAAAAGGATCTCTGTGACAAAAACAGTAACCCAATGAGCTATGCACATTAAATACAGTTCTGTGAGCTGCATGGTACACGTTCTTTGTTGGAGGTACATTATTTCTAAACACAGAGCCTCCACCTCCCCAAGGACAGCGCCATGTGCGGCTGCCCTGGTTGCAGCACTCTAAAGCCGGCTCTGCTTCCATGTGTCTGTCAAACTTAGTGCAGATTCATCTCAAAATGATAACTTAATGAGCAAATATTTAATTTCTATGTTTGTGACAGATATCCCATCCTCTAAACTGTAATTTAGTGTCGGCTAAGTGCTCTTCCAAAGTTAGAAGCAAATGAACAAATGGCATTTCAACTGACAAGACATTCAGAAGTATTAGCCCTTTTGAACTCACACAGCACATTTTTAAAACTCTGATATCTCAACAACTAATTAATAGATGTACAACAAACCAAAAAATGATGCGTTCTGAGTAAAGTTCTTCTTTCATGCTAAGTTTTACTTAAATCCCTTCAGTGGTTAGTCTGCAGGGGCCACCAAAATTACCGATGGGAACTAAAATGGTGAAACACTTCTTTTTTTCTTACCCCACTTCACTTTTTTTTCACTGCACTGAGCATCACACAAGTTTGGTATTCTGGACCATAGTTGTTCTGAGAGTGGTTCTGCTTTCATGTTAAGTTTTACGCAAATCTATTTAGTGGTTTAGTATGGAGGGGTGAGCAACATTTCCAAAGGAAGCTAAAATGGGAAAATCTATCCATCTACAAATTGGAGGCAAAGTCAACACTTTCTAGCTGTGGGGGGGGGGGGGCAATTGAGTAGTAGATAGGATCTAGAGGGGGAAAACAATCTGGATTTAACAGTCTGGATGGTATGAGTTGAGGTGGAGAAGCAGTAGATAAACTGGGACTAGCAACTGACAACGTGGGTGCTGCGATGTGAAGAGGAAGCAGAACACATACGCTCACAGACTATGGGAGTAGGAAAGCAAGCATTAGTTCCCTGACACCAGCTGTCGAAGGATACAAACCATCATATCAAAAGTATATAAAAGGAGTATAGCCTTTGAGGTAGTGACAAAAGAAGTGGATGGAAAGTCATCAAATAGGAAACAGGACTTAAAAAGGCTCTTAGAATGCCGTCTAAATTTTCTGTGAAGATTCTTTTGGCCGATTTGGTGCCTTGCGTGGGGAAAGTGTAATTTTCCCAAAATCAGCTGGCTTTTTTTAAGGGATTCTTACAATTCCGTGGAGCTGATGATGATGGCTAGCTCCTCATTGTATAGGGATGTCTTGCCACTCAAATTGTGTTTTGTAGATTTTAGCAGGGCAATCCATTGTGTCAAGAGTTCTTTCTAATGGTAGACAATTGGTATCACTAGACACTTGCAGAAATCTTGTATTTTTGGTAAATGAGCTATTTTCTTGTATTGTGCTGTTGCAACTTCATGAAATATTCATTAATGCCACAGCTGGATATATTGCCAAAATGGAATGTATTTAGAATATATTCTTGCAGCTTATCTTTTTAGCATTTTTCTTGTGACTTCTTCCCTGGCACAGGCTTTAATAAATACGTTTTGAAGACCAACAAAATAAAGCTCTGTATTACACAGACGATTTTTTATTGCTCACAAAAAGTCTGTAGGCTTGCAGCATGCCTTTGATGAACTTGTTACTTATACCTCACCTAATAACATTAGAACTACCTTGAAAAAACTCAAGCTTAAATTTTGATAAATTAGAATTTAAACTACATTATTATTTGGATCACAAACGCTTGTAGGAAGTGACCTTTTGTCACTGTGGGCGGTAAACTCTGCTCTGCTGGCAGAGCTCACGGAGTTTGCCACTCCATGTGCATCGCAGAGTTTGGCAACACTCCACCAACTGCTGTGTGGTGGAGTTTACCCTCCGTCGTCAGAAAAAAAAACAGCCTGCTTTATTCACAATGCCAAGATGGAGCCTCTCTGCTAGGGTGACAACCAATACGTGATTTTCACAGACTGCCTGTTATTTCACCCCTCCATCCGTTGTCCGTGACGAAAGGCTTAACGTACAACATTTTTCCTTAATTTTAGACTTTCACCTAAAGGACAAAATGTAATTAGGACAGATCGGTTTCCCCAGCTGGATTGAAAGGCAGGGAGTCTTGTGTACTCTGAGGGAGAGAAGGGCGGGCATATAAGAACCGGGCCTTCTTGCCAGGGGGTCTCCTTCCCTAAAGAAATGCAAATATGCACAATTGGTAAATCTGCAAATGCAAAGGGACTTGGAAACCTACACTGACTTTAATGAGAGGAGTCACTTTATATAGCGCTTACTACCACTGACAAGGCGTCTTGAAGCTTTCTGATGTCAAAGATATTTTCTTTCAGAGAGGTACTGCAAGGGTGTTCCAAATTGAGCTGTGGAGTGTGTGGTTTTAATGGACTGTTAAAAATTTTTTTGCACTAGGTATAAACTGTATATTATTGAAATTTGTATTTTAGAAGGACTTTTTTATTTATCCTAAATGTATTTTAGCATTTTGTAGCAGCCTATAATATGATGTGAGTAATGCATGTTTAAAATAAGGACTTACACATTCACAGTGCTTTCAGGGACTTCGGTACCTGATAGAACTAACAAGCATTGGCAAACCCGATAGGTCTTGTCTACACAAGAGCTATTGGCTTTGACAATGTGTTTTAGCCATGTTATACACCAGAGTGGCTCCTGTTCAGCATGGCTAAAAGTTAGTGGCATAAAGGAGAGTGTTGCGAAGTGTCGCAGAGTGGAACGGCAAAGAGTGGAGTAGAGTGTTGTAGAGTGGAGAGGCAGAGAGTGTGGTGTTTAGGAGTAGCATACTGTGGAGTAGCGTAAAGTTGCATATAGTGAGGTGGTATGCAGCGAAGTTGACTGATGTAGAGTGCATTGGTGTAGAGTGAGGTGGCATTGAATGAAGCGGCATAGAATTCAGCGGCATACAATGTAGTGTCATAGAATGCAGAGGCATAGATTAGAGTGGTGCACAGTAGAGTGTAGCCGTGCAGAGTGGGGTGCACTGAGTAAAGTTGCATAGAGTGCAGCAGTGTAGAGTACAGTGGTGTACAATAGAGTGGCACAGTGTGCAGTAGTGTAGCGTGGTGTATGGTGCAGTAGCGTAGAGTGCAGCATAGACTCGCGTAGCATAGAGTGCAGTGGTGTAGAGAGGTGCACAGTAGAATAGCGTAGAGTGATGCAGTGCAGAGTAGAGTATAGTGCTGTAAAGTGTATTGGCGGAGAATGCAGTAGTACAGAGTGGAGTTGAGTGGCATAGGAGTCGTGGCGTAGAGTACAGTGGTGCAGAGTAGAGTGCATTAGGGTTCCGTGCAGTTGTTTAGAGTGCAGTAGTTTAGTATGCAGTGGCATGGAGTACCGTGGGGCAGAGTAAAGTGGCATAGAGTGTAGTGGAGTAGAGTGGCAGAGAGTGCAGTAGTGTAGAGTGGTGCAGTGGCTTAGAGTGCAGAGTAGACTCGAGTGGCATAGAGTGCAGTGGTGAAGAGTGGTGCAGAGTGGAGTATAGTGCTGTAGAGGTCAGTGGCGTAGACTGGAGTGATGCAGAGTAGAGTGGCATAAAGTGCAGTGATACAGAGTGCATTGTTACAGAGTAGAGTGTCAGTGCAGTGGTGTGGAGTGGAGTAGAGTGGCATAGAGAGCAGTGGTGTAGATTACAGTAGTGCACAGTAGAGTGCAGTGGTGTACAGTGCAGTTGTATAGAGTGCATTGGTGTAGAGTGCAGTGGTTTAGAGTGGCGTACAATAGAGTGGCAAAGAGTGCAGTATAACAGACTAGTGCAATGGCAGAGTGCAGAGTAGACTGGAGTGGCATAGAGTGCAGTGGCACAGAGTGGTACAGGTTGGAGTAGTGTAGAGTGCTGCAGTGCAGAGTACAGTATAGTGATGTAAAGTGCAGTGGCATAGACTGGAGGTATGCAAAGTAGAGTGGTATATAGTGCAGTGGCATAGAGTGTATTGGTGCAGAATGCAGTAGTGCAGAGTACAGTGGTGTAGAGTATAGTGGGGTGAGTGCAGTGTTGCAGAGTAGAGAGTCATATAGTGCAGTGGTGTATAGTGGAGTAGAATGGCATAGAGGACAGTGGCATAGAGTACAGTGGTGCAAAGTAGAGTGCACTGGTGTATAGTGCAGTTGTTTAGAGTGCACTGGCATAGAATGCATTGAAGAAGAGTGCAGTGGTTTAGAGTGCAGTGAGGCAGAGGGGCGTAGAGTAGATTGTTTCAGAGTAGAGTGCAGCGGCATAGAGTGGAGAGGTGCAGGGTAGAGTGCAGTGGCATAGAATGCAGTGGTGCAGAGTGCAATGACATAAAGTAGATTGTCTCACAGTAAAGTGAAGTGGCATAGAGTGGAGAGGTGCAGAGTAGAGTTGAGTTGCGTAGAGTGGCATAAAGTGCAATGGCATAGAGTAAAGTGGGGTAGAGTGCTGTGGCATAGAGTGCAGGGGCATAGAGTTCAGTTGTACAGAGTGAAGTGCACAAGCATAGCGTGTATTGGCACAGAGTGCAGTGACATAGAGTCCAGTGTTGCAGAGTCCCGTAGAGTGCAGTTGTGCAGAGTAGATTACTGTTGCCTAGACTGTTATAGTGTGCACAGGTGCAGATCGCAGTGGTGTAGAGCGGTGTAAAGTGCATTGGCATAGAGTAGAGTGGTACAGAGTAGAGAGACGTGACGTGAAGCAGCATAGAGTGCAGTGGCATAGAGTGGTTTCAGAGTGGAGAAGAGTACAGTGTCCCACAGTGCAGAGGCATGGAGTGGTGTAAAGTGGAGTGGTGCAGAGTTGGGTGCAGTGGTGTGGAGTGGTGCGAGGTAGAGTAGAGTGGGGGTATGCATGATGTGGTAACAACACGTTTTTGATTGAAATGACCATTACATTTCACAGACATACAGTTTTTCAAATAAAACTTTACAGTGCGCAGACAATGATGTGTGGAAATTACATCACCTAATGTAATGATTTATTTTAATCATATAAAGGTATTTGCTTCCAGCAAAGTTCAGAAGTAACAAAAACGTGCTTCATTGGTACTTCTAAATCTGATATATTCTGAAATTCTTATGTTAAAGAAACTCGGAAAGATACTATAATTAAGGTTTGGGCAAGGGAAGGGGAAAACACTCAAGCTAGATAGCCTAAAACAAATAAAGTCAGTAAATTGAAACCAACAAAATGTGAGTTACACACCACAAAGCCAATGGCAAGCAACAGGCATAATGCATTCTCAAGGAAGGTCTATGAGTGTACTTTAAAGTGATAGCCATGGGATGCTTTGTTGGGAAAATCCAGTATTTTAGTCCAGTTCGTATCTTGCAGAGGTTTGGCCACATCAATCACCCACGTAGTATGGTGAGAAGACCTGGAGAGGGCTCCATGTTGCAGGAAAGGTCTGTACACCCATCATATCATTTTGCCAACAGTCCCTATGGTGTAGAGCTTCTGGCACACCTCGTGTAGGGGTAGTGCTAGGTTTCAGAAATAAAACAAACCATTTAATGATTGTTTAAAGTAGTTGTAAATAAGGAGTTGACCAGGCTGAATATGGTAGTCTGCCACAAGGGTTTAGAAATTTAGTAGCTCGCCCTTCAGAAAGAAATCCTCCAATTTTAAGACACCCTAAGCATGCCAATGACAGAGTTGTTCTGCGCACAGTTGTCCTGTGTAAGTGGGAAGGCCTAGCTAAGGTAGTGCAGGAGTACAGAGTTTCTTTGTGTCAGTGAGTTTACAGGTTCTAGCAAGGCAAGTGAAAGCTGTGCATGATCACCCCGAATAGTGTTCTGTAGAAAGGTCAGTAGGAAACAATGAGCAGAGCAGTAAGCCCTTTTTAAAAGTCTTTACAGATAAATCCTATCTTATGCAGGGGGGTGGGCAGACAACCAGTGAGCCACTCATTGGTCCTAGGCAGCTAAATAAGTGCATTCTAAGTCCAGAAGGCCTAATCCACCTGCAGTCACGGGTAGCTTTAGAGTGGAAAGAGCTACACGACGGCACCCCCGCAACCACATCAGATGCCGTGTCTGAAGAAGGAATGAAGAACGAGCAGTCGAAGGTTTGCAAAATAATACTATCATCGGAGTAGTACTCCATCTTCCCTAGTGCCACGTGGCCCACTACAGAAAGCAGAAGAGAAGACCAAAAAGCAAACTGGGCTCAGAGGGACCATGACACTCTGCTGAGATTTCCATCCTGCAGATCACTGGGGAAATGGTTGATATTAATCACTAGGTATCGAAAGGTAACTGGTTTCCAGTTCAATCTGAGATCTAATTGTATATAAAGGGGAAAACAGTACCATATGTTAAAGAAACAGCAATTACATTTTAAAATCTTTATCATGTTCTTACATTTTGTTTGTGCAATTTACATCCCAAACATTTTGAAGATTCTATGTGTACTTGGCACTTACACTTTTTGGCTTTTGTTCAAATGCAAAACCATTTAAAGACATTGACAGAGTGGGCAATTGCCTTGCACAGCCTTGCAAGGGGTCTGGCCCCTGCTCATCCTCCACAAGCACGAACAGTGGACCATTGCACTAAAAGAGCTTGCCAGGGCGGGTTGGTGCTGCTTGTTCAACTACTTGACAATTCCTCTTCTGTTTCTCTCCTGCCTGCAGAGACAACTACCCAGGTACCCAATACCTTCCGATAATCTTTGTGAACCCATTTGTTAAGATTAAAAGTCCATTTGAGGTTGAGGTGAGCCAGATGTTTTTGTTCAACCTGTTGAAACTAGCATAATGTTACTTACTTTAATGCTTCCCAAACTGTTGCCATGGGTTTTAAAATGTTTAGAAATCTAATCAAAATGTTGCTTTTGCTTTCTCTCCAAGAAAGATTGGGTAGATTTGGTTAGGGGTGATGGCCTTGATACAGTGTTGAAGGGCATTTATTTACTATTGAACAAGGATGTAATAGGACACCTGAATGTAGCATACCAGGAGGCAATCACAAAAAGACCACAGTGAATAAATAGTGCTATGTTATAAAAGAGAAAATAAATGCACTGATAATGTAATGGGGTATGGCCTCACTTGGGTGTGTCTGTAAAACTGACGTTTGTTCATGAATTTTTGTCCTGAAATTTGACCCATCGTCCTGACTTTTAGTCCTGAATTTTGACCCTTTGTCCTGAATTTTTTACAGTCCTGTCCAGAATTTGCCTTGATGCCAGGTGGTCACCATACTCTCTGCTGCCCCTAGTTAGAGAATTTCAGAAACATTTTAAGTCACAGTCGGCAGACGCTGAGCACCATCGACAATTAATTCTGAACTTGACACTTGGTCTCGTGGTGATTGCATTTTATACCACACGCAGCGCTCCTAGTGAAAGGCCTCACAGTGCTGCATTCCCAATGCCGTCTGATTGCTTAATGAACCAAGCCATGTGGCTTGGGCACAACTCTATGCTTTTCCCATAACCATCTTGTATTAAGGCCAACAACAAATTGGCAACACGTTGATAGCACGCGGGATATCATTGCTGCCAGTTCATTTAATGCCTATGCAGACCATGTTTTGCTGCTGCATGATAAGGATGATGGACCCAAGGCCGTTCCTGCCATAGTACAACTGTATAAAAGGTGGTTTGCCAGGGTTCCCAATTGTGATGACCATGTATCAGGAGGTATCAAAGTAACTCAAAGTGCAGATGTATGCTGCCATTAAAAAAATATCTCAGGTAGAAAAGTATGTTTTACGGCTGATCTGACAGATTTATTTAGTGTCATTGTGTAAAATAGCCACATGCCAAACGAACATTGTGCCTTTCTAGGAAAAGCCATGGCTGGCTTTTCAACAAGGCATGATAAACAATCCTGCAGGCACGCGCATAGAGAACATACAAATAGGACATAAAGCAACATTTCTGGCATAGGTGAACACATATATACAGATAACACTATAGGCATATAAATGCAAATTCTGGCATCCCAGAATGCCAGTTTATCATATGGATTGTAGTTTAGAAATCCAATATGGGATCTTAAGTACTCCAAGTAATACGTGAGATTTAGGGGCCAGATATAGCAAAATGCATTTCCGAGTCGCAAATAGGAAGGGGTGTTCCCTTCCTATTTGCGACTCGCAATGCTATGCAATTCCATTTGTGACCGCGAAAGCGGTCGCAAATGGAATCGCAGTTACCATCCACTTGAAGTGGATGGTAACCCAGTCGCAAACAGGAAGGGGTCCCCATGGGACCCCTTCCCCTTTGTGACTGGACTTAAAAATATTTTTTCAGAGCAGGCAGTGGTCCAAGGGACCACTACCTGCCCTGAAAAAATCCGAAACAAAAGGTTTCGTTTTTTTTTTCAAAGTGCAGCTTGTTTTCCTTTAAGGAAAACGGGTTACACTTTGAAAAAAAAAACTGCTTTATTTAAAAGCAGTCACGGACATGGTGGTCTGCTGTCTCCAGCAGGCCACCATCCCCGTGAGTGCCCCTACTCGCAATGGGGTCGCAAACTGCGACTCACCTCATTAATATTAATGAGGTGGGTCTTTGCGACCCCATTGCGAGTTGCAGAAGGTGTCTGAGACACCTTTCTGCATTCCAAATTGCAAGTTGCAATTTGGAGTTTTGCTACATCTGTCCCTTAGTCCCACAGAAACAACTGTAACACTGGGCCAGCAAGACAGGACAAGTATGAACAGTCAAGGCATACCGTATACTCTGTCTCCCCAAGAAAATGGAAAGTGTTAAACAACCACTAATAAAAAGAGTCTCCTTAAGCTAGTTCTGAATATCTATTTTGTCAAGAACTGCTGAATTGCTTAATGTAAACAACTCTCTTAATATGAGTTTCTGGTGGATTTGTTTAACTAGTCTGGGCTTGATAACGAGCGCTCTGATGTTTTACCATCTCGGAGATAACACCTGCCTGAGATCATAATTAGATGCGTGTGGAGTCTACCTCACCGGATACTTACCTGGTGTTATAAAGTTCACATTCGTGGATTAAAGTAAACTAGGTCAAATTTATCAGAATTTAAAGAAGTTTAAAATATCCAGTAAATATTGTAATGAAGGAAGAACCAAAATCGGCCTATTATGCCCTGTTCACTGACCCATTTTTAGGGCAGATTTGGGTTCAAGTGACATTTTTTGCACGCAGTAACTTCTAAACCAATCATATCTCATTTTGAATGGACCAATGAAGCATCACAAGGAGGAGGGCAGAGAAGAGCTCACCGACAGCACTCGGTTCATCTTAGGGGGCAAATAATGCTGTGATCTCTGCCAGTTACTGCCCAGCAAACATTGGTATATGCATCAGGAACTCCTAATCAAAGGAAATCGAAATGCGCTTTTGATGTTGCCGGTATAGACGGCTGTTGTGCCGTTGCAGACCCCCCTGGGAAGAGGGTAGAGGAAGTGCTGCGTTGTCACTATAGGTTTAGTGATATAATTCGCGCATTCTCTCTGGTTTTTGGCATTGGCATCAGATTAGATGGGGCGCTAATGCATGTAATAAATACATGGTAAATTCAGACGTCATTTTTATTAGTAGTCGGACAGAGTAATTCAAATCAAGAAGATGCAATTCTGGGGAAACATCCTAAACAACGCATTGTGAACAACGCAGACGTTTCCCACGCAAGCGTAACCATGCTTGCCAGAACAACCACTGCCTTTTTCTGTGCCTTAACCATGCATGTGCTGCACTACGCATATGCGTGCTTAAGACACAGAAAAAGGCAGAGAGGATCAGGAGAGGATGCAGTAAGGTAAGTGGGGCTGGGGCATGGTTTGGGAGTAGTTTTTAGGGGTGGGGAGTGGATTAAGGGCTTGTTTGGGCTATTTTTTATCAGAGGTGGGGAGTTTGGGTATTTCTTTTTTAGGGCTACGGCTATTTTTTGGGGGGCAGGGGTGGGTTTTTTTTTATTTATTTTTTTAGAGCTTAGGGTGGGGGTGGGTAGGTTTAAGAGAGGGCAGGAGGAGGGAGGAAAGAAGAGGATGAAGGGTCAGGAGAGGACACAGTGAGGTAAGTGGGGTTGGGGCAGTGTTGGTGGGTAGTTTTTAGTAGTAGTTGAGGATTTAGGGCTTTAGGGCTTAGGGTGAGTGTGGGGTCAGGGTAGATTACTTATCAGGGCGAAGGTTTTAGGGCTCAGGGCAGGCGGTGGGTGTTAGGCTAATTTAGTTTTTAGGGGCAGAGGTGGGGGTGTCAGGGTAGTTTTTTTTTAGAGCTAATTCGGGTTAGTTTTGTTTTTAGGGGTGGGGTGGGGGTGAGGATTTATTTTTTAGGGCTTAAGGTGGGTGGGGGGTTGGGGTAGTTTATTTATTAGGGGGTAAGGTTTTAGGGCTCAGGGTGGTGGGAGTGTTTGGTAGTTTAGTTTATAGGGGCAGGGGTGGAGGGGATGGGTAGATTTGTTTTGGGCTCAGGGCGGGTGGGGGTCAGGGTTGTTTGGTTTTTAGGGGCAGGGTAAGGGGTCAGGTTAGTTTTTATTTAGGGATTAGAGTGGGGGATCAGGGTAGTTTAGTTATTAGGGGTAGGGGGAGCATTTTAGGGCTCAGGCGGGGGTTTAGGGTAGCTGTGAGGGGCGGGCAGGGTTTTAGGGCTCTGGTGTAGTTGTAAGGGTTGGGGTAGGGCTTTAGGGTTCAGGACTGGGGTATGGGGCAGTTTGCAGGGCTGTGCACATTTTTAGGGCTCGGACTGGGGGACTGGGGTCGGGTAGTTTCAAGTAAGGGGCAAGGTTTTAGGTGTTAGGAGGGGAGTCGGGTAGGTTCAGGGGAAGAGTGGGATCTGTTTTAGGGCTCAGGGCTGGGGGGCTTAGGGCCCGGGGAGAGAGGGGCAGTTTTAAGGGCTGGGGTGTTAGAGCCAAGGGCAGGGGGGAATTTACTTCACAACTTCCTTTACCGTACATGCTTTTACAACAGAATTCGTTGTAAAGGCTTGCATGGTAAAGACACCTCATTCTTAATACCGTGTTGTTCTGGCAGGCATGCTTTAGGCATTCGTGCTTCAATCATACAATCGCAATATTGCTTTGCTTTTATAGCACGCCTGCCTCACCTCAAGACAGTAAGGTGCCCAGGTCTAGCTCACTCTTTGAGCTGTGAAGTACTTCATTAAAAATCAGTAGGTGAATTGAGCGTGCTTTGCACTGACTATGCTAGTACCGTATGCTATCCTTCATTGTACAACCAGGCTGATATATAACTTTCATGGAAGGGGAAGACAGGGGAAGTGATGTATGGCGGATCTCTAGAGAAGGTGAGATGGGAAGGAGTGAAGTGGTGAAAAGGAGGGAGTTGACGGGAGGAGGGGTAGTTGGCACTGGCAACGGTAGTCGGTAAGTTTCAAACAAGGGGCACCAAGTGTGTCAAAACGTCCGGAGGCAGGGTGATAAAAAGCTGGCATGAGTTGCAGCTAGGGAGAGGACGGTCGGAGATGAAAGGCAAAAAGGGATGACAAGAGTCCCACGGATCAGCGCAAGGACAGTAAGGAGGATCAGAGAGCATCGCAAACTAAGTGAAGTCTCCCCAACCTCCAGTCTGTCACACGGGGTCTGTCCATCCTCCCCATCACTCGAGCAACCCTAAGGCCCAATGACTCTGCCAGACACCAAGATTCATGATTGGAAAGCAAAGCCACAGGTGTGAGGAGGTGATGTGGGGCAAAATACATTGCATTGAGAGGCAACTGGTGAGAGTGTTTAGCTAAGAAACACATTTGACAGTACACGGGAACCACCAGATATGCCCTCCTTGCTCCATAACCTACTTGTGCGAATGGAGTTGGTAACTCTGCCTTCCTGCAGAACTCAATGGAGTTTTTGGGTAACTCCGCAGAATTCAACAGACTGAAACTTCATGTGCTCCTCTCAGGACTATATTTTGATCAACAATAAGGTGTTGATAGACCTTGCATCCTTGGTGTGGTTTTCCCCTAACCTTTTTCTCTTCAGACCTCCTATTTTGCTGACCTCGTTTTTGCTGGATTTAGGACTCTGGACACTTTACCACTGCTAACTGGTGTTATAGTGCATGTGCTCTCTACTTAAAACATTGTAATACTGGCTTGGTCACAATTGTATACTTCATTGACTTATAAGTCCCTAGTAAGGTGCACTACCTCTGCCCAGGGCCTGTAAATTAAATGCTACTGCTGGGCTTGCATACTGATGGTGCCACCCACTTAAGTAGCCCTTTAACATGTCTCATGCCTCCCATTGCAGAGTCTGTGTGTGCGGTGTTAAACTGCCATGTTGACCTGGCAAGTTAACCCTCTTGCCAGGTGCAAACTTTCCTTTTTAATACACATGTCTCCCCTAAGATAGGCCCTAGACAGCACAAAGGCTGGATGCACCGTTTTTAAAAGGCAGAACATGCAATTTTCAATGTTATATGTACTTTCAGTGAAAAACTCTTAAATGTGTTTTTCACTAATGGAAGTCCTATCTCTTGCATCGGAAAACATTAGGATTACCTTGTTACATTTTATAAGTATAATTTCCAATGGGAAGAGATGGGACCCTCAAATTTGGTGTCTCTGGAGTCACAATTTAAAATCATAACTTATGGTGAAGTCATATTTTAAATTGTAATTCTGAAAATGCAACTTTGAGAAAGTTGACATTTTCTTACTTTAGCCATCTGGTGCCTACTGCCTGTCTCCAAATCATGCCTTGGGTGGGGTGACAGATGAGTTTGTGCATTCCCTATAGACAGCCACAAACAAAGGGAGGTTAGGTGTGACTGGTGGACAATCCACAGCAGGATGGGAGGGAGGGGATGACACACTTGAATGGGCAGCGTCCTGTCCCCACACAAAGGGCTATAAACCCCCTTTCCCCCAGAGTGAGTCTGGAGCCAGGGCAGGGACTCTGTGCACTTCAAATGCCTCTCTTTGAAGTCTCCTACACTTCAAAGGCACAACTGGGTATAAGTACTGGATGTCAGACACCACCAACAAAGTACACTTCTGAACCTGTGGATACTCTGCCAGGAAGTGCTGCTGAAGGACAGTCACTCTTCTGGAATCTGCTGGACTCCTGCTCTGACGGGCTGACCTGTTGCCTGCTGCCCTCCTTGCCTGGTAGTGAGAAGGAGTGGACCTGAATCTCTCCTGTTCTCCTGAAGTCTCAGGGACACAAAAGGCTTCCAACTCATCACCTACAGCACCTGGACTCTACCGCCTGAGAGTATTGCCCTGCCAAGTGGTTCTTGTACTGTCCTGGGCCCTTGGAAAGTGGTACAAATTGCTGCCCCAGTCCACACATCAATGCATTGTGCTGCTTGGAATGCATGCATCTCCATCTATGCTGATGCATTACCACAGCTGCAAGGATCGGGAACACAACATTGTGCATCATGCATCACCTCCATTCTCAAAGCATCCCTGACTTAGTGTGACTTGTGGCCGACGCATCACCTACACCTTCGGGGTCACCACTTTCACTCCTTGCATCTTGTTCTCAACATCAAAGCAGCTCCAAACCAAGGTACTATTTCAGCAGGCCAAAGCTGGTCCCTGCAATCGACCCGCGGTCCCTCGTCTTCGACCTGACTTTTCAGATTTGACCTGGCATAGCGTGACAGATAGCCCCAGTTGGCTCTTTATGCTTCTAAGCCCTACAGCTATGTTTATTCTTAAAAATTTGTATAATGACTTCTACTTATTGGAGTTTTATCAATTTAGTCTTTTTTTGTTAATTAAATTAAGCTTGATTATTCTAACCAGCTCTGGTATCTTTTTTAATGGTGCTTTTATTGTTTTACTGTTTGAAATGTCACAAATACTTAACACATTGCCTCTTAAATTAAGCCTGACTGCTCTGTGCCAATGTACTAGAGAGGTGACCACAGGTTAATTTAGGGCATGTTTGTGATTTACCCTTACTAGGAATGTGGTTCCTGCTTAGACAGGATGCATACATCTGCTAACCAGAAACTCAATTTCTAACAATTGCCATGAAAAGTTGTATTTATTTTAAAGGATAGGTCCCTTGCGACTGCGTCTTTTGCTTTCTAGATACTCCATGGGGGTGATTCTCACCCTGGCGGGCGGCGGAGGCCGCCCGCCAGAGTTCCCCCCTCCAAAATACCGCTCCGCGGTCGAAAGACCGCTGAGGGTATTTTGGGATTTGCACTGGGCTGGCGGGCGACCGCCAAAAGGCCGCCCGCCAGCCCAGTGCAAATCATCCTTCCCATGTGGACGCCGGCTCAGAATTGAGCCGGTGGAGTGGGAAGGGGCGACGGGTGCAGTGGCACCCGTCCCGTATTTCAGTGTCTGCAAGGCAGACACTGAAATACAAAGTGGGGCCCTCTTACGGGGGCCCCTGCAGTGCCCATGCCATTGGCATGGGCACTGCAGGGGCCCCCAGGGGCCCCACGACACCCCATACCGCCATCCTGTTCCTGGCGGGCGAACCGCCAGGAACAGGATGGCGGTATGGGGTGTCAGAATCCCCCATGGCGGCGCAGCAAGCTGCGCCGCCATGGGGGATTCCCAGGGCAGCGGAAAACCGGCGGAAGACCGCCGGTTTTCCCTTTCTGGCCGCGGCTGAACCGCCGCGGTCAGAATACCCTGTGGAGCACCGCCAGCCTGTTGGCGGTGCTCCCTCCAACCCTGGCCCCGGCGGTCCATGACCGCCGGGGTCAGAATGACCCCCTATGTGTGCTATGGTATCTAATTCTGGCAGCCCTTGAGAAAAGCTTGAAAAGCTAAAGTTGTACCTATACTGGCTCTTGGCTTTCTGATATGACAGCCAGGGACCGGCTTTACCACTGATTGACTTAAAGGTACCCGTGGCAAAGAATCCACGGATTTCAAAATTTGACCCCTTAGTCACTATGGGGGTTATTCCAACTTTGGAGGAAGTGGTAATCCGTCCCAAAAGTGACGGTAAAGTGACGGATATACCACCAGCCGTATTACGAGTCCATTATATCCTATGGAACTCGTAATACAGCTGGTGGTAAATCCGTCACATTTGGGACGGATTACCACCTCCTCCAAAGTTGTAATAACCCCCTATATAATTTGAGTTGGTCTAATGGCCATTTGGGCTTTGCATCAAAAATATTTTCAGCTATTATTTTGTTTTCCACAGTCCCCATAGCACTCTCTCTGTAAGATTTCTTAAGATTTTATAGAAACCTGGAGGTGTTATGCCTGCTGAACTCATTCCTTACTGCTTGGGTTAGCTCTCATTTTGTGATTGTCAAAGGATTTTGTTGATTGTTCTGTAAGCTCTCGTCATTTCAATAGGAGACTGCTATTTCTGATTAATTATCCAAAGCTCCTGGCCGATCTGTTGAGACTTAAATCTAAGGGCCAGATGTAGGTAGAAACCAATTTGCGAGTTGCAAATTGCGAGTACTTCCGACTCACAATTTGCAACTCACAAATTGGTATGCAGAAAGGTGTCTCAGACCCACCTCATAAATATTTATGAGGTGGGTCGCAATTTGCGACCCCATAGCGAGTCTAGGCACTCACGGGGATGGTGGCCTGCTGGAGACAGCAGACCACCATGTCCGTGACTGCTTTTAAATAAAGCAGTTTTTATTTCTCTTTGCAGCCCGTTTTCCTTAAAGGAAAACGAGCTGCAAATAGAAAAAATACCGAAACCTTTTTGTTTCGTTTTTTTTCAGAGCAGGCAGTGGTCCATAGGACCACTGCCTGCTCTGAAAAAACATTATTGTGAGCATTCACAAAGGGGAAGGGGTCCCATGGGGACCCCTTCCGGTTTGCGAATGAGTTACCATCCACTTCAAGTCTATGGTAACTGCGGGCTGATTTGCGACCGCATTCGCGCTCACAAATCAACCCTACATCGCGGTGCGACTCGCAAATAGGTAGCGAACGCCCCTTCCTATTTGCGAGTCTGAAACACATTTTGCAAGTCGGTACCGACTCGCAATATGTGTTTCAGCATCACGTGAGGGCATTAGCGCATCGCAAACAGCGTTTTTCGCCGTTTGTGAGGCGCTAATGCCTTCCTACATCTGGCCCTAAGAGTCTTATTCTTTATTTTATGCTCTCTATAGTTTCTCTTCTTTGTGTATATGTTGAAATATATTCAGTTTTACTTAAATATCTATGTTGATGCAAATTTGATTCTGCCATATTGCAAGGCAAGATCAGCAACTGGAGCGGTTCGTTTATTCCAAATGTTATATTTCTTTTGTTTCAAGGATGAATGTGTTAACCGGGGTCATTCTTCATTTTAAAGTCTGTCATTGCAAATATCTAATTAAGAGTCTAGCTTTATTGAATTTATTGAATGAACATCAAATAATGAAAATGATATTGATTCTCGTACTGCTTTGATTTATTTCTTCAGGACGTTTCACCCGTTGTTTTCTTTCCTTTTATTTGTTTAATTTATTGCTGTTTTAAGCAGTGCTGAATTTGAGATGGTGGTTGCTGGAGGGGGACAACAGCACTTATTTTTGGGGGCCGGCACTTATTTTTGCCCATCAGACATTTTCCAAGCCCAGCCTAGGGAAAGCAAACAAAACAGCAAAACAAATAAAACGGAGGAAGAAAAATACAGAAAATGCATCACAAAGGGAGAAAGCAGACACCTGTAAAAGTGAAATAACAGAGCAGGGAATGCCTTCAGTGAATTCGAGAGACCTGCAGTAGATTTGGGACTGCACTGCCCACTATTTGTGCTCTTACATTTTATAGCACCAGCCAAGGGGTCTGCGCAGCGCTTAGAGCACCTGCACTTATAATTTCACAAATAAAGTACTGGTTTTAAGGCTTTTATGAAAGACCAAACAATAGCATCAACTGAAAAAAAGCTATATTCGAAAATATGAAAATTGTGGATGTCAATCAATCAATCACTCAATCAGAGATTTATAAAGCGCACTACTCACCAGTGAGGGTCTCAAGGTGCTGAAGACAGGAGGGGGAGAACATAGGGGGGCAGGTGCTGCTACTGCTCGAACAGCCAGGTCTTGAGAAGTTTCCTGAAGGTAAGGAGGTCTTTGGTCTGGCGCAGGTGGGTGGGAAGAGTTTTTCACGTTTTGGCGGCGAGGTGTGAATATGATCTACTGCCGGTTGTAGTTCTGCGGACAAGAAGGATGGTTGCAAAGGTGAGGCCAGCAGAGCGGGGATGCCGGGCTGGGTTGTAGAAGGAGAGTCGTTTGTTGAGGTATTCTGATCCGGTGTTGTGCAGTGCTTTGTGAGCGGGGGTGAGGAGTTTGAAGGTGATTACTAACTGAATGGTAGCCAGTGTAGGTTTTTCAGGCCGTCTGTGATGTGGCAGTGGCGGGGGATGTCCAGGATGAGGCGTGCAGAGACGTTCTGGCTGCGTTGCAGCCTCTTCTGGAGTTTGGCCGTGGTTTCTGCGTGGAGGGCATTGCTTTAATCCAGTTTGCTGCTTACGAGGGCTTGGGTGACTGTTCTTCTGGTTTCAGTGGGTATCCATTTGTAGATCTTTCGGAGCATGCAGAGGGTGTTGAAGCAGGAGGAGGAGATGGCGTTGACTTGCTGGATCATCTATAGTGAGGGGTTCAAGATGAATCCTAGGTTGCCTGTGTGGTCGGTGGGGGTCAGAGTGGTTCTGAGAGCGGCAGGCCACCAGGAGTCATCCCATGCGGAGGGGGTGGAACCGAGGATAAGGACTTGCGTCTTGTCCGAAGTGAGTTTGAGGCAGCTTCTCCCCATCAATTCGGCGATGGCCGGAGTCCTTGATGAGGGAGAGGATTAGCTGGGTGTCGTCAGCGTATGAGATGATGTTGAGGTGGTGGGATCGGGCAATGTTAGCAAGCGGGGCCATGTAGACGGGGGACCCTCAGGGTCAGGCTGAGGGACGAACCCTGGGGTACCCCGTAGATGATTTTGGTGGCCTCTGAGCGGAATGGGGGTAGGCTGACTCTCTGGATTCTGCCAGTGATAAAGGAGGTGACCTAGTCCAGGGCTCTGTCGTGCATGCCAGCATTTCTGAGGCGTGAGGATAGGGTGTGGTGGCACGCGGTGTTGAACGCAGCTGAAAGGAGGATGAGGGCCGCTGTTTCGCTGCTGTCCAGTATGGTTCTGATGTCATCAGTGGTGGCGATGAGGGCGGTTTCGGTGCTGTGGTTGCTGCGGAAATCCACATTGGGAAGGGTCCAGGGTGCGGTTCTCCTCTAGGAAGTGGGTTAGTTGTCTGTTGACGGCCTTCTCGATTACTTTTGCCAGGAAGGGGAGCAGGGAGATAGGCTGGAACTTCTTGAGGTCCTTTGGGTCTGCCTTGGGTTTTTTAAGGAGGGGGTTGATCTCAGCGTGTTTCCAGCTCTCCAGGAAGGTAGCAGACTCGAAGGAGCTGTTGATGATTTTCCGTAGTTGGGGTGCGATGACGGAGCTTGCTTTGTTGAGGATGTAGTGAGGGCAGGGGTCAGATGGAGAGCCAGAGTGGATGGTGCTCATGATTTCAATGGTGTTGTTTTCGTTGACGGGGGTCCAGGAGAGCAGGAGTTTGATCGGAGGTGAATCTGTGGTGTTGGTGGTTGCCAGGGGGGTCTGGGTGCTGAAGCTGTCGTGGATGTCTGCAATCTTCTGGTGGAAGTAGGAGGCTAGAGAGTCACATAGGTCTTGGGATGGCGGGATGTCGTTGACGTTGGAGCTGGGGTTGGAGAGTTCCTTCAAGACGTTGAAGAGCTCCTTGTGGCTGTGTGCGTTGTTGTGGATTCGGTCTTTGAAGGCGGTTCTTTTGGCAGCTCGGATGAGTTGGTGGCATCTGTGGATGGCGTTTTTGAAGGCTGTGTGGTTGTCTAGAGTCTGATCTTGGCTCTACTTTCTTTCGAGACTTCAGCAGCTTTCCTTAGATTCGTGGAGGTCGGCGGTAAACCAGAAGGCCTTTCTCTCAGTGTGTCTATTGGAGGGATTCTTGACTGGGGCGAGAGTATTGGCACAGGTGTTGACCCATTGCATGAAGTTATGGGCAGCTGCATCAGTGTCAGTGGTGTCGATAGGTGGGTTCTGGGAGAGGGTTGCGATAAGTTGGTCTTCGGTCAGACAGTGTCAACTCCAAATCAGTCAAAATGCTTATAGTAATGCAAGCATGATGAACAGTATCAATGGCAGATTCAGCACTAATTGTGCATAAAACACAGAAGTGATACCCTGACATGCACACTCAATATTCTGAGGTGCATTGTAACTAACAGATCTTTGAGGTTATGACTGATTGTGAAAATTAATCTTCAAAAAATTTAATGCAAATATAGGTCACTCAAATACTTAAGACTGTCTTCACATATTTTTTCCTAATAGCATCATCAGCAAACTAGCATTTGACACCAAGCTGAAAAAGAGATCTCGGGGGTCCTACACTACTACAATAGTGGCTGAAAAAAAGCACCAGAAAAATACATAGTGCCAGATTTATCAAAGTGTTGCAGTGCAGATGTGTCACACATGGTAATACAAGGGAAATGCAACACTAAAGTCAGATTTACCACGTCACGCAAGGCCACCTTGCGTGGCCCTGCGGTGCTTGGTACATCTGGGGTAACACAAGGCAGTGCAGGTCGCTGTCTTGCGTTACTCTGCCCCAGGGAGACGTTCCACTGGTGGAGTGTGGGTGTTCTACTGCATCCACCCAATGATTTAGGTGCATTCCCTGATTTACCATGATTGGTAGACCTGGGAATGCGTCAAAATGCTACACCTTCCCAGGAGACATGGAACGGGGAGAAATATCAGCCTCAGCTGATATTTTTTGTGCAGGAAGGTGTACCTCCCTGCACAAAAACATCCCTGCCTGCAACGCAGGTACGCTTGCCCAATAATGCAGCAAAAAGTGCATCAGCCCAAGGACAGAATAGGTATGTGCCATATAATGTTAAATATGGCAAATTTCTGCCCTCCACCTTTCACTCAGTGCAGCACAGCATGGTCTCTTGCTGCATTGTATTGCATGATGTATTGATATCCCTGCCCTTCAGAATTTCATAGCCTTTTTCTGTAAGGCAGCCTGATGAATGTACGCTCACAACTTCAATGACACTTATTCAATGGGCCACTACACCAAAGCACTTCCTTAACTGCCAATGCAACACTAAGTTGCATTTTAAATGCATTTTTATCAATAACTGGACCCCACTACTCAAACTCCACTACCATCTTGCCAATTCTAATGAAACTAAAACTATTCATTCATTCTTTATTATGTTGTTTTCAATTTGGTGAATCCTAACTGTAACTGCATTCAGAATCCTTCATTATCTTAGATAAATTTAAGAATTATCATTGATCTATACTTACCCCAAATACAGCCTAACCGATAAGGTAAATAAAAATGTAATGAAATTGTTATCCATAATGTAATGCTAATTGTAACTGTAAATACTATTTAATGGAATTAAATTGTTATCCATAACCTAGTTATAATAATAACAACCCAAACATTCATCCTTACTGAATTTTAATTAAATTAAAATAAAGAATTACAGTCAGCCTAATTCTAAAACTAGTCCTTAATTAGCTTTAAATGAAACTACAGAATGTTATTTAAGATAAAGCTTGTAGTTAGTTAGTTTATTGACATATTAGAAATATAAAATTTGACAGCCAGGCAAAAATCAAAATTTAAAAAAAAACAGGGTTTAAGTCCCCAATACAGTTTGCTGAATCATTTGGGAATTCTCTAACAGAAATCGCAGTACACCACAGTTTAAATATCGGAAATTAAAAATCATATAAATACTTAAGTAATTAACTGGAGCTGTAAACAGTTCAATGTTAAAGTTATTTACTATTAAAACCTTATGAAAAGAAGGAAACCCTTCCAAAATAAGGCTGGGGAAATGCCCATATGTAAATATTCACAGATGTAACATTGTGTAAACATTAATGATGGTGGAAATAAAAATGTCATTTTCAAACTGTTGAGATCAGACAAGTATGTGAAACTCACAGCTTTTGGCAGTGGTGGTTCTAACAGCTATGAACTGCAATGATGAAAACCACAAGAGCAAAGTGCACAGTGCTATACATCACATCAAATGTTGAAGTCATATAAATAGTCAGTGCAATATTAAAAATGTGGTTCAAATGGAGCCATATAAAACCATTCCTACCAAGGGCTGGAATAATAACCATGTGCACAACTTCGCAGAAAAGTCATTATATAAACATTGATGATAGTACTATAATAAAATAGAAATTTTCATTTTCTAGCCTGTAAGACTGGTCCAATAACCCTGAGCAAAGCAGCACAAATAAAAGCTCTTTACTTAAGCATTCCCACCAAACTGCTATAAAAACTCTGGACCGTTACAGCCAAATATTCTTATTCTGAGCCATCCCCTCCAAGTGCACTGATGGCACTACGGTGTGCGGACCAGGCTGGTGACAGATATTTAGTAACTGCATCATTTTTACAAATTCTGCAGGCTTTTTGCACAGTCATATAAAAGCAAGGTTTTACAAAGTGGGATGATCCATTTTTTCCTAAGAATCTTATATGAAGGATAGAAGAAAAGATGGTGTTCAGTTGCTTGCAAACATGATTTGCACAATTTGCATTTGTTACCTTGAGACATGTTTGACGGCCATCGGGCAGTGAAGGCATTATCAGGTAGAGTACCATATTGAAACTGGAGGAATAGGGGCGAGCATGGGTGGGTTTGCCAAGTAAAAAAATTGTTAAGCACAAGGCTCCTGTTTGACAAGCAAAAATTCTGATGTTAGTAGGCCCTCCCGTGCTCCTATGAGAGATCTGCTCATAAAACCTTCCCCCGGTGTATCTGCTAAATATAAAAAAAACAGCATTGGTTGGGATCGAATAGGTGTGCCCCCAAAACTGGGGGAAACCCAGTTAAACCCAAACAGATTTCATGTCCGTCAGCCAACTAACCTTATCCCAACAGCTTGAGTTCCCTAATAAGTCTCTGACTGCCTCCCGAAAAGGTTCCAATTCCTCTGTCTTACAGAGACGGCTCTAGTGTAAGAGAGATTTCAGGGCTGCATGATCTTCAATATTGTTCAACCCAAGATCCAATCTAAGGGGAATTAGTAGAGTTCTCTTCCCCATCCTGGCTAGGTATCTGATTAAATTATTTTCTTTGACTTGTAGAATATTCTGCTGTCTGTTAAAGTCCCACAATTCTGCTCCGTATAGGGCAGCTCCCCTAACCTGGGCTTTATAAATGTCTACAATAGGGTTAAATGAGGGACTAACTACAGCTTTAGCTTTGCGGCAGGGTTGGCGGGAGCACCGCCAACAGGCTGGCGGTCTCCTGCCGGTTTTCCGCTGCCCATAAGAATCCTCCATGGCGGCGCAGCTCGCTGCGCCGCCATGGGGATTCTGACACCCCATACCGCCATCCTGTTCCTGGCGGCTCTGCTGCCAGGAACAGGATGGAGGTATGGGGTGTCGTGGGGCCCCTGGGGGCCCCTGCAGTGCCCATGCCAATGGCATGGGCACTGCAGGGGCCCCCGTAAGAGGGCCCCACTTTGTATTTCAGTGTCTGCTTTGCAGACACTGAAATACGCGACGGGTGCAACAGCACCCGTCGCACCTTCCCACTCCGCCGGCTCCATTCAGAGCCGGCGTCCTCGTGGGAAGGTTGATTTCCACTGGGCTGGCGGGCGGCCTTTTGGCGGTCGCCCGCCAGCCCAGTGGAAATCCCAGAATCACCGCAGCGGTCTGACGACCGCGGTGCGGTGTTCTGCCGGGGGTACTTTGGCGGGCGGCCTCCGCCGCCCGCCAAGGTAAGAATCAGGGCCATAATATGGGCACTTTTACCACCATGAGCATCTCATCTGCCAGAGTCCATCAATCTGATCCCTAAATAGTCAATCTCATTAACTCCTTCTAATATGATAGTGTTCATTGATATGCTGGCATCCGCTTTCTTCTTCCCCTGGCAGCAGATCATCAATTTTGTTTTCCCAACATTGACGTCCACGTCATAGTCTTTGTAAAATAGGCAAAATCGACTAAGTTCTATAATCCCATAGGTGATTTTGCCATGATAATGGTATCATCTGCAAAAAGTAACCCTGGCCAGCCAACTGTGGCAAATCATTCTTGCAGCTGTTTAAATACTTGATGCAATTATTTATATACAGAAGGAAGAGGGTGGGGGCAAGACCACAGCCTTGCTGCACTCCTCTCTCAGTGATGACTGAGTCTGTCAGTTCACAGTCACTGCCACATCTGATTCAGGAAAAAGTGCCTTTGTGAAGTCGGACAATTAGACTCAAGAGTCCACTAGTAACTCCCATTTTGTTCAATGTCTGCCATAGCTTATATGTGGGAACAAGGTCGAAGGCTGCACGGAGATTGATGAAGGCAACATATAAGTTTCCTCCACCGATATCCATCGTCTTCCATCTGATTGCCATGAACCTCATTACTTGATCGAGTGTACTGACTACAGGCCTAAATCCTGCCTGCAAACGAGAAAAGGCCTCAGTCTCTTCAGGGTGCCCAGATGTCAGGATTTGACTTGTAGAGGTCACCTGGCATTTTGACAAGGCTCGGGGCTTTGCCCCACTTGAGTGATGCACTTGCTGCCTTGGTCTCAGCTAAGGAAAACGTAACTTCTATGTTAACACTCTGCACCATGGAGTCTAGCTCATCTCCGCCTCCATGCATCGGGAAGAATTGATGCCCAAAGTGGAGGCTGGGATTCACCACTTTCATTCGAGACCATTTTCCAAAACTTGCAGGTGCCTTTAGTTCTTGCATCCTCTAAAAGGACTGTCGAACGCTTCTCTTCCCAACTTCTCCATGCCTTAGATAACTCCAAACTATAGTTCTCACTCGATTGTTTAATTGGGTCTCCTACCCCCCTTCTGAGATCCCTCAATAGCCTGTTCTTAGCTTCTCTACATGATCTATTGTACCACCTTTCACTGCGCTTGGTTCTTATTTTGCCTGTGGCTTTTTAATGAATAATTATTTCAGCCAAGATGGAGCATGAGTTCCATTTGGTCTGCATGTAGTCTGTATATGGTTGCTGTGGTACATGGGGAGAAATTAATAGTTTTCCACTTAACATTACGTTTATTATTTGTCATAGTGAAATGCAGGAACCGGGGCCCCAATTACAGGTAGCAAACCTCTGATGGTAAGTATCAATGGGTCACGGTCACTTTCCTCGTTCTTCTCTACCACCATGTCTACCACTAACTTATATCTAGTAAGAAATAGTCAATATGACTCCTATATGCTCCTCATCTAAAAGTAGGAGAGGGATTTACATCGGAGCGAGTGAGCCAATTACACGCACGAAGACTGGGGGCAGGCGTAATATTAACAATTTGATGTGCCGCCCTACTCAATCTATGTCCTTTACTCTTTGATAATTGCGGAATGCCTCATAAAATCTCCCCTTCTTGATAGAGCATCTGCACCAATGGGCAAGGCTCAAAGGTGGCATTAAAGTCCCTGGCAATCAGGATAAAATGGGTACTATATCTACACCTCATATTCACAGCTTTTACCCATACTCCTGCTACAGATGTTTACCAGAAATAGTGATTGTTCTCTGAGGGTGGACAGACGTAAGCCCTGTGCATCAGCACAACACATGTCCAATTCTCTCACTTGGCACTTAAGGGAGCAACTAATCCAAATAAGTAAACCCCCTGAGGGTCTTCAGGAGGACACCCTGCTTGCTGGGACCCAGTAACTCTTGAATCCAGGTCTATGCATGAGCTCCATGGCTCACGTTTCCTGAAATAGGGAGATCATATGTTTATCTATAAAAAAAAAAACATTCTGGGATGCACATTTTTGCTTCCAGCCCAGCTATATTATAACTAATGGAATTGGCTGGCATCTCAGCCAAGGCTTGTGATGGACTCTGCGTTAAACCCACTGGAATTAGGTTCCCCATCGATTCTGCCTCTGGGCTACTGTCTCTGTGCCTCCGTGCGTCTCTGTGCCTGGGCACATCAGGTGCATCAAGGGCTACCTTCAAATCCCCAATCCCCGGAGGTCCTTACTTAGCCCCAATTTTGAGTCAATCCACTTCTGACAATGTGGATGAGGTCCACCTATACTCGATCTGTTAGAAAGAGGGATCCCCATTTTGGGCACACGAGCTGGGAGAGCCTCTGGGACCGATTTCCACCCTCCTGATAAAACAATGACCTGTTTGGGGATAGAAAGCTGCATGTCTACACAGAAAAATCCCCCTGGGCAGGGGACCGACTTTACAGCAAAAAGATTTGGTGGACTATAACAGGTGAATTAAAATGTATAACAATGCAATCTCCATCACAGAGCACACTCGACAAGTATTTACTCCCTAACGTTTAAGGGCCACCCCATCAGATTTGGTCATTGAATTTATACCATTTTCTCCCATATTATTGGTGGCTGTATCTCCAATGTGACAGTCCTCCCAAAACTTGACCGGAGCTCCCAGCCAAACCCTTTCTCATGAACAATCTAGAAGAAGCACTTTTGCAGGCGTGATTGCGAGATACTCCAAGATGCGCTGGGGTTTCCTCTTGGCACAATAGAGCCCCATCTACGGTCCCCAACGATGGGGAGCTGCTCAGGGGTTGAGATGAGATTGAAGGGAGGAGGTTTTACACAGTAAATCATTAGACATGCATAATTGGGCACCCCCCCCCCCATTTCTCTTCAATGGCTTGTAGGCGGTTCTCTATAGGGCACAATCTTTTGGTTAACTCCTCCATTATGTGCTCTGTCACTAAAATGATTAAATCAGCAGCCTCTCAATCATGCCACTTTCGGTTCTAGAGCTGTTGGGGTCCAGTGTGTGCACGCTTATTCTTTAGGGAATTGTCACCTAGCTTTATTTTCCCTTTTACTGCTGGAATCTATAAATCTGATACACCAGTGAGAGTGCCCAGTGAAACCGGCAGAGTTTCACCCCTAGATAAACCAGTTCGGCAGGTGTCTGCTATCTACTGGCAACTGTCTCGCATGACTCTCTATTGATTAACTTTTGGGGCTAATTGAGGTGTTTGCAGCAACTCGGGTGGTGTGGGTGGCGGGGAAATGGCGACCGAGGAAGTTGTGATAGATAGACGTCACTCAGCAGATTCGATCTTCTTTTCTATGGCTCCAACAGCACTTTGAAAAAAGCCATCAACTGTATTGTTAGTTTAGAACTGTCCTGGGAGGTTACTACCTTCCGTTTACTCATATTTATATGGGCTCCAAGTATCAGAGATACAATTAAAAATACAATCAGGGATAATATCAACTCTTGTGGAGCCACTAGCTCTTGGCAATTAAAAGGGCAAATTAAAAAGGCAATCTGATTGACATCTAAAGTTCCATTTACTATGGTTTGTTATAGATGGGGTGAGTGTACGATTTCAGTCCCCCCAGCGATAGGCAGCGCAGTCTGTCCTTTGCTTGCGACAGTCTGTAATGCTGTAATGCCATAACACTGATGGACAAAGTTTCAAGAATTTTGTCAAAGCTTTTCTCAATCTCAACAGAAGACTTCCTTCTTGTCACCCGCCAAGATAGGAGTGCATTGCTTTTTCTGGGTCAGCTGCAGCGTTCCTCAGCCAACCCCCATCACTTGAGCTCCAGTTCCATCACCTAGCACCAACACTCAGTCTGTCTGTCTGAAGCCTCAGTCACGGGGGGCAGCGAGTGGGCTGCAGCAGGCCACATAACGCACCCTTGTGCTGTCAAGCTCGTAAAACTGCGATTGCTCTCCCAGCCCACTCAGCACGCTCACTTCCCTGCATTCACATCCGCATCTGCCGCTATGCTGTGCTGATTCGCCGGACGCTGTCTCACTGGACTCGCTAGGGTATCAATAGGCTCCGCAACCTCAAACCATGCTTGGGGATATCTCCGCTGGTATGTGCAGGTCCACGCTGGTGTTGGTGAGTGGACCCAGGACGCCGCAGATTGCTGCTTCAGCCATTGTTTGCCTCTAAACGGAACCGGAAGCCACTCCACTCTGATTCCTAGAGAAACTTAGACAACCTGAAAAATGCTTCAAGTTGTAATTACAGCCCCGGGAGCCTGTAAGAGTGCAGGAGTTAAATGGAGCTGCAAAGCGTCTGAAAGAAACAGCAGTCAAAAAGGCTGGTATGGCTGAGAGCACACAGGAGCAGGTCAAATGAAGCAATCATGAACAGGCTTCAGAAGCAAAGAATGCTGCTACTCGATCATCTTCATGCAGGCGGCATCCTAGATGTTGACTTTGCTTTCTGTGTCTACACTAAGGGCCAGATGTATCAAAGGGTTTTACCCATTCTGCGTCTATGGGAAAATGTGTTTGTACATATGGCCCTAACTTCCGTCCTCTTTCACGATTCCGATGCATCTTTAGTAGTTCTAGTGTATTCACACATGTTGAACCTTCAGTCATGGGTTTAGAGCTGGCACCTTTCACTTTTTAAAGCTGCATCAAGGCCATAAGCGGAGGACACTGGGATCTGTTTCCACCCCACCCGCAATTTCACATTTCACAGCTGGAAGAGTGGCTCCATCCTGACACCTTAGATATAAAATGCTCTTATGAGCCACAAGAGTCTTCCATCCGGCAACTGGGTATCGTTCAACTTGCACGTGTTTTCCTATTTTTTCCCCTCGGATGAACTGCGCTTCCTTTGTTCACGAAACGCTTTCACAGTCTTGATGAATGTATAGAATCTTTCTTCTCTTGGTCTCCTGTCATACTCGGCCAGGAAGGTAAGCAGCTTTTTGTCTGTGGCTCCAGGAGCTGCTCTGCACACATGCACGACTGGGGCTGCCTCCTCGGTGCACTCAACCAATCCAGTCTCCTCGTTCAGCGGCCCAAAAAACAGCTGCTGCTAGCCAAGCCAAGACCAACGAGCTCGTCTCACACACGTGTGAGGAACGTCACTCAGGCGTGAGTACTCTGTGACAATCCTTTATGATAAAGCTAGCACTAATGCAAACCTTTGCCTTTAAAGAACTTGAATGATTATACTTAAACCAACTCTAAAACTGCACCTAGTCCTAATTTAAAATACATTAAATAAATAGGAATATTATTCTTCTAACCCATATACTAACCCTAACTGTAAATTACATTAAGTAATTATCATTATCCTCATACTTAAACTAACACTAGAGAAAAATAAATTTGAAAAACATTAAATTAGTTTACAGGACAGGATCATGCTTAATCTATCCCTAAACCTTACTTAAAGTAAATGTGATTAAATTAAGTATTTAAATTGTACTCTAGTTACTTAGATCGCAATAAATATGCATCTTTTGTGACCCATTCACAAAGGAGCACACGTGGGTAAGAAGTCTGCAAATCTTAAGGAATTATTCCACAGGTACCCATGCATGGGTGCAGGTTACATCTCCAGTTCATGTCCACAGTACAATATCGAGTTTTCAGGATTTTTCTGCAACTGCGCAAAACGTCTTTTGTTCAGGGGATCTTTTGCAGATGCCAAACAAAAGGGAGAAATTTTACTGGAACACACACAAGGAATTTCTAGCTAAAACTTACATCCTAATCTTCTTACTGGCAGGCCATGTCTTTTTCTGTTTTAAGGCATTCAACATCAGTCCGGTGACAGTAGAAAGGTTCTGTTGATGCAAGAAAATGTTGTTGGGAGGTCCTGATGCATGCAAGTTGAGCAAAAGGATAGCATCATTTGTCTGTCATGGCTTGTCACTCCCAGACATTTAAGATATAGCTGGAACAACTCTTCACTGTCCTTGATTGGGCAAACAGAAATTGTTCAATGCAGACACCGGAAAAACATCATCCCTTCATTTGTTCTAGGCAGCTGTCTGCCAAGGGCAGATTAAACAGTACATTGTAACCAGCCAGATATTTGTAACGGGTCATGTGCAAATAAAGCTAAAGTTCATATTTTGCCATCTCAAATTTCGCAGCAGCGTTACCCAATTGCTGGTCCAGGAATTTTCTTTAGGCTACCCCATAGTCATTTCACTTTAGAAACTGTCATGATGGATTGAATTATTTCTTGTGTTGTACTCTATAATACTCCAAAAGACCAGTGAAAGCCTCTCAGCCTTTGTTGGTATTTATCCACTCCTTGGCTACAATGAAAGAATTCTGAAATTTCTGACTGTTCTGTTCTTTTTGATCTCAGCTGGTACTGGATCATGCATCCCATCCTTCATGGCATTTTGGGCTTTAATAGTAGCCTGGCTAGATGGTTTCACATGTAAGGGCCTCATCACAAAGGTAAATCTATAATTGTAGATTTACTATTTGTACACTTTGAGTAACTTTGCTACTTTAGGCCATTCACCATTTACGGGTGTAAAGTTACTCAAAAGTATAGACTTACTTGGCCCCACCCTGATCGTAAAATTACTACTAGTAATGACTTTACAACAGTACTTGATGTTCCACAAGCTTGGAAAAGATCTCAATAAGTATAAGGAAAATCTTAAAAAGTTTATTAAACTTTAAAAGAACTGAACAATATTGTTGTCCTAAATATTGATGTTAATTATATATATAAATATATATATTTATATATATATATTCACAACACGGTCAAAAAAAAAATCGGTGATGCTCTCTCAAGTGGGTGCCACCACAGCATTTATTGTTTACATGACGCCTTTCCCCCGACAAGACGGCTTGTTCACATCATGTGTCATCATCAATGTCAATAACTTATTAGGTCGAGGCAAAGTTTCAATAATGAAAAGGTGAGCTCAGCTCCTGGTAGCTATGGCACAGATCAGCCAGGTTTAACTTAGAGAAAATGAGAAAAGTATTTAGAAGTACTAAGACAGTTTAAAAAGCCAAAACACAACAGAATACAAATTTGTAATTTTTTTGAAATAGAGAAAAAAGAATAACAAGCAAAATGACACTAAAGTGCCAAAAATACTATAAGATGGACATGAGAGATGAATTTTAAAAGATTTAAAAGAATAAGCACCACTAAAAAGTAAAGAACCAATAGAAAGCACTGTTCGCATATGACTAGAACCAACAACGACCAGGATGGAGCCTGGGTTGGATATTCCAAGTGGGTTAATCGCAGTCAAAGATTTCATCTTGTAATTTAGTCTTTGAAACAGTAGTCAATATCCACCAGTACAGCAAGACAGCAGGCTGTGTACAGAGAAGTACTTCGGAAGTCAGATAAGTTGAGCGAGGTCCCACTAAAGTAATCGCTTTTTGGAAGGAAATACTCAGAATGGGAAAAGTAAAATGTTCCACCTGGGGAAGTTCTATTATTGACTGAATACTTTTGGAGGAGCAGGACAGAAGGCTGTAGCTAGGAAAATCACACCAGTCATATACTCTTAATACGAGTGTCCCTTACCTTGATTTTCAGGCTTCAAAAAGCCCTGATCTGATTTAATGGTCCTGCGAGGAAGAGCCTTGGCTGGATTGATTTGGGCGGTTGGTCCTGGAGTTCTGATGGTCTGGAAGTCCAAATTTTCCAAGTCCAGATTTTTCTGGGATCAGAACCGGTCCTTCTTGGCACCACTAATGCTCCAAAGACCTCAGCGACAGTACTTAGGGGTCCAAACCCATTTCATCAGAGACCACCAGCAGAGTACAGTCCTCTTACTGGTCACTACAGGAAAAAGCCTCTGTTAGACCTGTCAGCTTTTTGAGGTCATCCTCCCAAATTTGTGTCGTCCTCCATTTCTTCTGTTCTCAGTTTTCCTGGCCTTAGGACTTAGGGGTTTATTACAACTTTGGAGGTGGTGTTAATCCGTCCCAAAAGTGACGGTAAAGTGACGGATGTACCACCAGCCGTATTACGAGTCCATTATATCCTATGGAACTCGTAATACGGCTGGTGGTATATCCGTCACTTTACTGTCACTTTTGGGACAGATTAACACCTCCTCCAAAGTTGTAATAACCCCCTTAGTGCGCTTTACCACAGCTAACCACTGTTAAGGTGCATGTGCTTACTCCTTAAAACATGGTAACATTGTTTATCCCCAATTGGCATACTTAATTTATGTATAAGTCCCTAGTAAAGAAGTACTACATGTACCAGAGCCTGTAAATTAAATGCTACAGTAGGCCTGCATCAATTATTGCTCCTCTCTTTTAGTAGCCCTTCAAACATGTCTCAGGCCTGCCAGTGCAGCCTGTGAGTGCAGTTTTAAATTGCCATTTCGACCTGGCAAAGTAAAACTTTTACAAAGCCCAAACCTTCCTTTTTAATACATATAATTTAATACACATATATCACCACCTAGAGTAGACTCTAGACAGACCAGAGGACAGGGTGCAGTCTATTTTAAAAGTTGGGCATGTACCTTTAAGCTTTACATATTCTGGTAGTGAAAAAATGCTTATATTCTGTTTTCACCACTGCAAAGCCTACCTCTCCCACACAATAACACTGGAGCTATCTTATTACATTTACTAAGCTGTAACCTCCAAATGGAAACAAGTATTCAGTTCCTGTTTTGTGTCTTTCGAATTGTAATAAAACATTCTCTCTTATGGTAAAGTGGATTTTAAATTACAATTTTGAAAATGGCACTTTCCAGAAGTTGCTTTTCTTCTACCTTAGCCATTTAGTGCCTATAGCCTGCCTATAGGTTACATGACTGAGTGTAGCTGACAGTTGGACTTTGTGTATTCCTCTTATACAGCCACACAAAATAGAGAGTTTAGGAATGCTTGGATGGGCCATCAATCAACAAGTCTTATATAATGCCAGTTTCTGACCCCAGGGGGTCTCCAGGCATGGGGGTGCTGCTGACCACCTCAGGCTGCTGCTGGCAGTCGAAGGGCCAGGTTTTGAGCTGCTTTCTGAAGTCCTTCAGGGAAGGGGGAGGTGCGCAGGAAGGGGGTCGTTCCAGGATCTAGGGGCAAGGTGGAAGAAGGAGCAACCTCTGCAGCATTCACAGCACATGCAGGGAATGTGGGACTGGGTGAGGGAGACTCAGCGGAGGTCTCTGGTAGGTTGGTGGAAAGAGAGGCGGTTGTTGATGTAAGCAGGTTAGGCATTATGGAGAGCCTTGTATGCATGTGTGAGGAGTTTGAAGAGGCATTTTTGGTGGATGGGGAGCCAGTGGATGGCCCTGAGGTGGGGGGTGATGCTGGTTCTTCTGGGGAGGTCGAGGATGAGTTTTGCTGCTGCGTTCTGGATGGTCTGGTGGTGGTTCATGAGCTGTTTAGTGATTCCCGCATAGAGCGTGTTGCCGTAGTCGGTTGGCTGGAGACAAGGGCCTGGGTGACTGTCTCCCTGGTAGAGATGGGGATCCATTTGAAGATCATGTGGAGCATGCAGATGATGTGGAAGCAGGCAGAAGAGGCGGTGCTGATCTGTTTGTTCATGGACGGTTGTGTGTCCATGATAATCCCAAGGTTGCGTGCATGGTTGGTGGGAGTGGGAGGGGGACCGAGAGCGGTGGGCCACAATGTGTTGTCCCAGGGGGAGGGCTTGTTCCCAAAGATGAGGATCTCTGTTTTGTCTGAATTTAGCTTCAGGCATTTGGTCCCCATCTGACAGGATAGGAGGCTGGAGCTTGGCACAGCCCTCCTTACACATGAATATTCCATGTTCTGCTTCCACATAAGGGGTTGCATACCCTATGTTGTTAGTTCTGAGCCAGTGCAGGGAAGGCAGGATAGCTGTGGACCTCAAAGGGAAGCCTCTAGAAGCAGCTCTCTACTTCAAAGGAAGGCACAGGTATATACATTAGATCTAATACACCAAGTCTTCAGTACACTTCTGGAGTTGTGGTTACTCTGCCAAGAAGAAGTACTGCTGTGCTGCTGAAAAGACTGCCAATCTGCTGGACTGCCTCTCTGAAGGACTGCTGCCCTGCTATGCTGACCTGCTGTCGTCTTGCCTGTGTGAGAAAGACTGAACCTGCCTTTTGAACTCAAAGGGCAAGTTTGATGGCCTCCTGACTACAGCCTCAGGGACAGAGGGATTCATCAACCTTGAGGCCAGCATCTGGACTCTAACATTTGTAAGTACTACTCTGCAAAGTTGTGTTCTACCAACCCAGCAGACCAGACACATCTCCTCTGCTACGTGGTGCAATCTTAGCAGAACTGATGCATTGCCTCTGCTGCAAGGGTTCTCCCAGCGCAAGGACTCCATGTCAACCTCACAGTCTGCATCAAACCCACCACTGTGAGATGTTTTACAAACTCAGATCCTTGCATCACAAATCTCTTGTCAACCACAACAATGATGCAAGTTCTCTTATCCCAGCTTCGCAGCACCTCAGAGCTGACTCATCACCTTGGCTGCTTGATGTACACTTAGCGTGAGTCTTTGCAACACTCGGCAACCAGGAATAAGGTACTTTTGTTCAGCAGCTCCAACTGGGTCACTGGAGCCAGCATGTGCTACAATACAGTCAACCTGAACCTATTACCATGTCCCGGTCTGGCGCAACCAGATCTCCACAGTTGCCACTTTGTCCTTTTTTGGAGCTCTTAGAAATGGGGTCTTTGGTTGACAGTCAGGTTACCCCCTGTTCAAGCAAGGACCCTCACTCTAGTCAGGGTAAAAGAGATTCATCCTCAGCTAACCCCTGCTTACCCCCTTGGTAGATTGGCAGAGCAGTAGGCTTAACTTCAGAGCGCTAGGTGTAAAGTATTTGTACCAACACACACAGTAACTTAATGAAAACACTACAAAATGACACAACACCAGTTTAGAGAAATAGGAAATATTTATCTAAACAAAACAAGACCTAAACGACAAAAATCCGACATACACAAATCAAGTTATGAATTTTTAAAGATTAAACTCAAAAATAGCGCTTAGAAACAAAAATGCTTCGATGAGATGTTAACACGGCGTCGTGACGGAGTCGTTCCCAACAAGCCGACACCAGCGGCGCCGGACACGGAGTCGTGTAGATCCCCAAGTACAGTATCTTTGGTGAAGTGTGAAAACAAGCTGATGCGAAACGTTGAATCCACGCACTTCGAGCGGCGTCGGTCACGACGTGGTGCGGCGACTTCCACGGACTCGCGGACTTCAGCGGGGCTGCTGCGGCGTCGGGCCTGCGAAGAGCGCCACGTTCCAGCGAAGGTCACGGTGTCAGGTGCAGGCGGCGTTACCGGATTCAGCGGCGGCCGCGGTCCGAAGTCGTCCGAAGTCGATTTCCTTGGATTTCACCAGCTTTCCTTTCAAGGGCCCAGGGACTGGATAGGGCACCACTTGTCGGAGCAGGAGTCTCTCCAGAGACTCCAGGTGCTGGCAGAGAGAAGTCTTTGCTGTCCCTGAGACTTCAAACAACAGGAGGCAAGCTCTAACTCAAGCCCTTGGAGATTTCTTCACAAGATGGAAGGCACACAAAGTCCAGTCTTTGCCCTCTTACTCTGGCAGAAGCAGCACTGCAGGAAAGCTCCACAAAGCACAGTCACATGCAGGGCAGCACTTCTTCCTCAGCTATCCGCTCTTCTCCAGGCAGAGGTTCCTCTTGGTTCCAGAAGTGTTTCTAAAGTCTGTAGATTTGGGTGCCCTTCTTATACCCATTTTAGTCTTTGAAGTCACCTTTCTTCAAAGGGGACTCAAACCTACTTGTGAAATCCTGCCTTGCCCAGGCAAGGCCTCAGACACACACCAGGGGGTCGGAGCCTGCATTGTCAGAGGCAGGCAAAGTCCTTTCAGATGAGAGTGACCACTCCACCCCTCCCTCATAGCAGAGATGGCTAATCAGGAAATGCAGGTTACACCCCAGCCCCCTTTGTGTCACTGTCTAGTGTGAGGTGAAAAACAACCCAACTGTCAAACTGACCCAGACAGGGAATCCACAAACAAGGCAGAGTCATAGAATGGTTTAAGCAAGAAAATGCTCACTTTCTAAAAGTGGCATTTTCAAACGCACAATCTTAAAATCAACTTTACTAAAAGATGTATTTTTTAATTGTGAGTTCAGGGACCCCAAACTCCACATGTCCATCTACTCTCTAGGGGAATCTACACTTTAATCATATTTAAAGGTAGCCCCCATATTATCCTATGAGAGAGACAGGCCTTGCAACAGTGAAAAACGAAGTTGGCAGTATTTCACTGTCAGGACATATAAATCACATTACTATATGTCCTACCTTATCCATACACTGCACCCTGCCCTTGGGGCTACAGAGGGGTGCCTTACATGTAAGAAAAGGGAAGGTTTAGGCCTGGTAAGTGGGTACACTTGCCAAGTCGAATTTACAGTGTAAAAATGCACACAGACACTGCACTGGCAGGTCTGAGACATGATTACAAAGCTACTTATGTGGGAGGCACAACCAGTGCTGCAGGCCCACTAGTAGCATTTGATTTACAGGCCCTGCACCTCTAGTCCACCTTACTAGGGACTTACTAGTAAATCAAATAGGCCAATCATGGATAAACCAATTACATACAATTTACACGGAGAGCATATGCACTTTAGCACTGGTTAGCAGTGGGAAAGTGCTCAGAGTTCAAAAGCCAACAGCGACAGGTCAGAAAAAAATAGGAGGCAGGAGGCAAAAAGATTCAGGATGACCCTGCATAAGCAAAAGTTCAACACGACCCCCTACCAGCCTAAAGCCAGGGGTGAACAATCAATACCTTGATGTACTTCCCTGTTTGGGGCGATAGAACAAGGACCCAGGCCCACAACAGCAGGGGCATGTTCCAGTTCTACGCCTTCCTGACTCCAGTTGGATCCCTCTGTCCATACTCTCAGGGCCCACTAAGCTAACCCATGGGGAACCCTTCTCCACATCTGCAGACACCATCTGTGCAGCGCCTAACTTTAATTTGCTCACAGATGTATTGCAATGGGCAGATAGTACCACCAGGGCCAACACAGTGGTGTTGCCCACTCCACCCCCGGGGTGTGACTCTCGTCCCACCCCCAGGGGCAACTCTGTCCACCAGGACAGCAAGCCCCAGTGACCCCTGACAACTGTCAGGGATGAGGGCCCGACCTCAGGCCTCTCCAACCACTGTGGCTGTGGAGAGTGGTGGGCGGTAGCCCCAGGTGCCTGGCACCCTTTGACCACTTTCCCTTCCACCAGGTCAGGGATGACAACCTGACCCTGGTCCTCCCCTCTGGGGCTCTGTACCCTCCCTGGAGAAGCGTTACCCCCAGAGTCAAAAACTGTCAGGGTGCTTGTAGAAGCAGTCCTGCACAATTCTTCCACCAGTGCAGGGCTGTTAACCTGCAACTGGTCCGCCAACCTGGGGTCTGTACCTTCAGGTTGGACCAGGGCCAGGGGTGAGGCTACCCTCTCCCTGCCCTCCCTTCTGGGGTCCTGCACCCCCCAACTAGGAGTGGCCCCCCCAGAAGACAACATGGTAGGGGCACTGTTAGCAGTAGCCCCTTCCTCCAGGTCAGGGGGGACACCCTGAACCTGGCCTTCCAAACCAGGGTCTGTGCCCTTAGATTGCTCTGGGGTCAGGGGTGAGTCTTTCTCTCCCCTTCCCCTACTCTCAGGGTTCTGCACCCACCCCTCAGAGAGAGTACCCCTTGAAATCACACCAGGGGGGGTGATTGGGCACACCGCCCCCCTCTTCAGGTCAAGGTTTATCCCCTGCACCTGATCCTCCAGTCCAGGGTCTGTACCCACAGACTGGAGCACTACCTGGCAACCCAGGAATTCCTGGGGGGCATACCTACCCCCCACCAGGTCAGAGTTTACCCTCTGAACCTGGTCATCCAACCCAGGGTCACCACCCTGCAGTTGAACCACTGCCTGGCGCACCAGGACTTCCTTGGGAGCACACTTACCCCCCATCAGGTCAGAGTTTACCCCCTGAACCTGATCATTCAACCCAGAGTCACCACCCTGCGGTTGAACCATTGCCTAGCACACCAGGACTTCTGACAGAGTCTGTATTCCCCCCAACCCAGAAATGGTCTCACCAAGGTCATTCATGGGGGGCTCTGCTCTCAGAGCTGACCCCTGACCCTCCAGGTTCTCCACTGGGGTCCGCAACCCCCTCTCAACCCTCTGTCTGGACTTCTGCACCCCCTCACTAGGAGTGGTACTGCCAGACACCAGAACTGGTGGGACGCTGGCGACAGCTGCCCCCCCAAGTTCTCCTGACACTGTGGGATCTCCCTCAACAGATGGCCCTATGGTACAGGCTAGGCTCCCCTCCTGGTGTTCCCTCATGGAACCCTCCAGGACCTTGGACCGGATCTCGGGCACCTTGGACCTCAGCCCATCCCCATTCCCTCTCCTAAGAGACTGGACATGGGGTCCCTCACCCATCCCACTACACTGGGACCTACCTGGGACACTACAATCCTTCCCTACCTCACCTGGTTGGGAAATACCTAGACCACTCCTCTCAGGAGCCCCCCCAAATGCCTCTTCAGACTCTCTGGTACTCACCAAGAGGTCTGCCTCCATTGTAAGCTCCCTGGGGTCAGAGAACTCACACTCCACCTGGTGTTGGCGTAGCTCTGGAAAATAAGGACTAGACATATGCTCTCCAGCAATTACATCACTCAGCCCCTTACATGAATTAACCAAAGTACCCTTCACCCAACCATCCAGTGACTCTGCTTTGGAAAAGCACCCCACATCACTCTCCTGAGACTGGTGAGACAGTACCCGACTGTCCCTGACACTCAACCCACACTCTTCTGGGATGTCTTCACACTCCATAACTGTCAGAGTCACCAGATCCTCGGGGCATGTGCACGTTCCCAACACTTCCACCACAAGTCAGCTCCAATACTCTGATTAGATTTATCACAGAGTCTAAGAAAGTCCAAGTGGGGAAAAGGGGATTAGGACGGGAACAGCTGGGAAGGAGACCTGTAGGAAGCAAAAGGTTAAAACACAACATTAAAATTACATCTCATGAATTCAGTACCATGCTACAACTCTAAGCTTTGTCTTTTCCGAAAAAACATTAACAACCCTAGAATAGTCCTAAAACTGACTAGGCTTTAGATGACCGAATACCTGAGGATGAAACAGGAAAAGTTCAATAGGACTTTTAGATTTGAGTACTTTCTTTAGCATGAGAATCAGGAAACACTCTGAGCAATTTCTAAACAACCATATGAATCTCCTTTTAAAAATACATATCAGCAACACACAGCATTACATCTAGAACTCTGGTATTGTTGTGTTCATCTCAGAAAAAACATTGGGAAGTGAATTGCGCACATTGCAGATTTTTATATGAGTATTAAACACCATAAAGGGTTGTGCACCATGAAATCACACAACGTAGATTCAAGGAATAAATCACTCAACGTGTCAACTTGAAATGCTACCAAGAAAATGTCTTAGAATAGTAGCGCACAGTAATTTACATTATTTATACACGAGGAAAGAATTGTGCTTCTTGCCAATTCAAATGCCACCCTACAAATGCCAAGAAATGGTAGCGCACAATGAACAACATGAAAAGCACTCAGGGAAAGAATTGCGCGTCTTGTCGATTCAAATGCCACCATGCAAATGCCAAGAAATGGTAGCGCACAATGAATAACATGAAAAAACACTCAAAGAAAGAACCGTGCGTGTTGCCGATTCGAATGCCACCATGTAAATGCCAGAAAATGGTAGCGCACAATGAACAGCATGAATTACACACGAGAAGTGAATTGCGCGTTTCGCCTATTCGAATGCCACCATGTAAATGTCAAGAAAAGGTATTGCGCAATGAACAACAAAGTTAAATGCTCATGAAATGAGTTGCACGTCTTGCCAACTCATAAAACATCATGTAAATGTCAAGAAATATCAGCGTGCAATGAATAACAATGTAATAACGAAGTCAAATCTTTATGGAATAAATTGTGCGTCCTCCCTATTTGCAAACCACCATACAAATGTCAATAAATGGCAGCGCACAAGTAATCTGTTATTCATTTAAGAATTAAAATCAAGAATATGAAAATTCTCAATTACGGTGTTGGGAAATGTCCAAACACCGTCTTACCGCCTGGAAACAGTGATCACCAATGAGAGATGAGTGCAGAAGACTGGAAAATCCAAATAGGCTGCCGGGACAGGAGCTCAGGAAGAAGCTGCTGCTCTGCACCGGGACCTCTGAATAGTGAGCACTGGAAGTTGGGCTGACTCTCTTTTATAGAGTCTTGGCCCAGCCTAGAACCACGCCCAGGCATGTTGCAGGGAAAGTCTCTAGAAGGCCCTGGAAAGGGACCACACCCTAACACACTCTGAATGTCTGCAGCAATACATTGCAAATGTACAGTATTTATAAGCACCTTAAAAATGAATCTTTTGGATGGAATTCTGCAATGAAAAAGGTTAAACAATAACATATCATCACAATGCCTAAATTACATTATCTTGCGAGTGTTGGGTTTTTGCATTCTAGATGCCCGCAGAGCGTGCACTGTCCTGGTGTTGACAATAACCAGGACTTCTACCTGGGGGGAACCCCTCTCCCTGTCACTCTCACCTAGAGTCAGTAGTGTGTCCCTCCCACCAGTAGGAATATGACTCCCCATGCCAGTTCCCCAATCCACCTCAAGGACCCTGTGCATCACTGGAGCTACCTCATACCCCTGAACCTCCTGGCATGTGTTAACTCCCTCCTTCAAGTAGGGCACCACATCTCTGGGCATGTGCACTTCTTCAGCAGTACTGGATTCAAGATTTTTGCTGCCACCATCTGAACTGGACTCAGCCCTCATGGCCTCCAGCTTCAGCTCTTCACAGCTCAGCTCTTGAGCTGTAATCCTTTCTCTTTCCAGGACTAAGGCTCTCTTCTCCTCAGCCCTCTCAAGCTCTGCATCTAGCTCTTCCAGACTCCGGATTCGAGCTAGGAGCCAATCATCTCTTTCTGTTCCCTCCTCAGGGCCACTGCCCTCCTCCTCAGAGTAGTCCTCCTCCTCAGAGTAGTTATCCTCCTCAGACTCATTTGGTGGTGTTGCCTGACAACGTTTCAATTCATACTGAAACAGGGCTGACTCAAGATCCTCCCTTCTGGATTTCTTGTTCACAGCCAGTCCCCTTTCCATGCAGAATGCTTTAAGCTGCCACTTTTTATACATAAATAGGTGCCAGAATTTGACTTCCATTCTGCAAAGGCTTCACAACCAAAAACCAAAGTCCAAAAATGTTAGCAATACTTCCAGGAGGACATCAGAGAACAAAAAGCAGAATCACAAGACAAGTAGTATGTGGTCACGTAGTGGTCTGAACTCAAAACAGTAGTGTACACTTAATCACTGTATGTCAAGTACAAATACAAGTCCAAATCCCAAACGCTGATCACCAATGTTAGAAATGGGGTCTTTGGTTGACAGTCAGGTTACCCCCTGTTCAAGCAAGGACCCTCACTCTAGTCAGGGTAAAAGAGAATCACCCTCAGCTAACCCCTGCTTACCCCCTTGGTAGCTTGGCAGAGCAGTAGGCTTAACTTCAGAGCGCTAGGTGTAAAGTATTTGTACCAACACACACAGTAACTTAATGAAAACACTACAAAATGACACAACACCGGTTTAGAAAAATAGGAAATATTTATCTAAACAAAACAAGACCAAAACGAAAAAAATCCGACATACAGAAGAAAAGTTATGAATTTTTAAAGATAAAACTCAAAAATAGCGCTTAGAAACAAAAATGCTTCGATGAGATGTTAACACGGCGTCGTGACGGAGTCGTTCGTAAACAAGCCGACACCAGCGGCGCCGGACACGGAGTCGTGTAGACACCCAAGTACAGTACCTTTGGTGAAGAGTGAAAACAAGCCGATGCGCGAAGTCGGGGATTGCGGCGTCTGTGTGAAACGTTGAATCCGCGCACTTCGAGCGGCGTCGGTCACGATGTGGTGCGCCGACTTCCACGGAGTCACGGACTTCAGCGGGGCTGCTGCGGCGTCAGGCCTGCGAAGAGCGTAGCGTTCCAGCGAAGGTCACGGCGCCAGGTGCAGGCGGCGTTACCGGATTCAGCGGCGGCGGCGGTCCGAAGTCATCCGAAGTCGATTTCCTTGGATTCCACCAGCTTTCCTTTCAAGGGCCCAGGGACTGGATAGGGCACCACTTGTCGGGGCAGGAGTCTCTCCAGAGACTCCAGGTGCTGGCAGAGAGAAGTCTTTGCTGTCCCTAAGACTTCAAACAACAGGAGGCAAGCTCTAACTCAAGCCCTTGGAGATTTCTTCACAAGATGGAAGGCACACAAAGTCCAGTCTTTGCCCTCTTACTCTGGCAGAAGCAGCACTGCAGGAAAGCTCCACAAAGCACAGTCACAGGCAGGGCAGCACTTCTTCCTCAGCTATCAGCTCTTCTCCAGGCAGAGGTTCCTCTTGGTTCCAGAAGTGTTTCTAAAGTCTGTAGATTTGGGTGCCCTTCTTATACCCATTTTAGTCTTTGAAGTCACCTTTCTTCAAAGGGGACTCACACCTACTTGTGAAATCCTGCCTTGCCCAGGCAAGGCCTCAGACACACAGGGGTTCGGAGCCAGCATTGTCAGAGGCAGGCACAGTCCTTTCAGATGAGAGTGACCACTCCACCCCTCCCTCCTAGCAGAGATGGCTAATCAGGAAATGCAGGTTACACCCCAGCCCCCTTTGTGTCACTGTCTAGTGCGAGGTGAAAAACAACCCAACTGTCAAACTGACCCAGACAGGGAATCCACAAACAAGGCAGAGTCACAGAATGGTTTAAGCAAGAAAATGCTCACTTTCTAAAAGTGGCATTTTCAAACGCACAATCTTAAAATCAACTTTACTAAAAGATGTATTTTTTAATTGTGAGTTCAGGGACCCCAAACTCCACATGTCCATCTACTCTCTAGGGGAATCTACACTTTAATCATATTTAAAGGTAGCCCCCATATTATCCTATGAGAGAGACAGGCCTTGCAACAGTGAAAAACGAAGTTGGCAGTATTTCACTGTCAGGACATATAAATCACATTACTATATGTCCTACCTTATCCATACACTGCACCCTGCCCTTGGGGCTACCTAGGGGTGCCTTACATGTAAGAAAAGGGAAGGTTTAGGCCTGGCAAGTGGGTACACTTGCCAAGTCGAATTTACAGTGTAAAAATACACACACAGACACTGCAGTGGCAGGTCTGAGACATGATTACAGAGCTAGTTATGTGGGTGGCACAACCAGTGCTGCAGGCCCACTAGTAGCATTTGATTTACAGGCCCTGGCACCTCTAGTGCACCTTACTAGGGACTTACTAGTAAATCAAATAGGCCAATCATGGATAAACCAATTACATACAATTTACACTGAGAGCATATGCACTTTAGCACTGGTTAGCAGTGGGAAAGTGCTCAGAGTTCAAAAGCCAACAGCGACAGGTCAGAAAAAATAGGAGGCAGGAGGCAAAAAGATTCAGGATGACCCTGCATAAGCAAAAGTCCAACAGGAGCTTTTTTACTGAAATCTTTAAAACTGCATATCTGCGGACCTACTGATTGGATTTTTGTAAAATTTGTCTTGTTATATTTATGAAAACTGTCTCTAGTTTTCTAACCTGATGTTGGTTCAGTTTGTGGTTTGTTTTCACTGGATTACTGTTTGAAGCACTGCACCAAACTTTACACCTTTGAGTTAAGCCTAACTTCTCTGTGCCAAACTACCCAAGAGTTGAACACAGGTCAATTTTAGGGTTGCTTGTTACTTCACCTTTACAAGGATTGTGGTTCCTGCTTGAGTAAGGTTTCACCGCTCTTAACAAGTAACTCAATTTCTTACAACCCTTACAACTTCTTACAGCTTTTGGAGTCCCTGTATGCACAGAGGTGGTGAGCCAGCCAAACCTTGTAGTTAATTTCTTGGTCCCAGGTAGAGATGAGAACAGGTCCAGTCCATCAGGCCTCCTCAAAGGTCTCAAACAGCAGGTGCAGTTCTTCTTTTGTTCTTTAACATGTCTAAAACATCTTCTTGTGAGCTGGCAGTGACATCGATTTTTATACAGTTCATAGGGTGTAGTGTCTCCTGGACACTTCCTAACCAATTAGAAAACTGTCCCCAGTGCACCCATACCCACTTTTACAGCACATTCAGGTTGTATTCCTTTAAGGGAAATCCAGGATGTCATATGCCTTCTGCTCTTGTGTGCCAGTCAGGGATATATTTAGGGAAATTAGCAGTTCCCTTCTCCTAGGCTACCCCAAGTTGGTTCTTAAACCATCTCCTCCTCTCATTAGGGCAGACCCACACTGACTAGCAAAGTCAGGTCTCTTTCTCCCTACAATAAACTGCAAATGGTAGGCTTGACCTAACGAAGTTTCTAGAACCTGTCCAGCTGCCATTCTTGAGCTGATGGGGATTATGTGCCCACATCCAGCACATCCTGTGACCAGACGCGAGTCATTGTCCTACACTAGGAGCTGTTTTCATAACTCACTAAGGCCAAGCACTGATAGGACATCTTCAGGCAGGCTAATGCAAATTAGTCTCCCAGAGCTTCTTGCAGGGAATAGGTAACTTTCTAAAAGTTACTTTTCCTAAATATTTATTACAAATTAACTTTACCTTTGAATTGGATTTTTAATAAATATTAAAAATAGTGGTTTGACTTTTTTCTAGTTTGTCCTAAAACCGAGGTAGCAAAATTAATATATAAATTATGAGTCTAGTTTTCCTTGTAAGAGCCATACCTTCCACAGTGAAAAAAGCTTTAGAGGGAACAAAATTACAAATCTCCAACACACACAAGCAAAGATACCAATTTTCAAAGATTAAATCTTAGTACATGGCTAAGAGACAAAATAGCTCCAACTGGGGCTATCACTTCATTTTGACAAAGTCAATCCCAACAGTCAGACACTACATGCGAGGGACTGTGGGCTGGTCACAGAGTCCCACAGACTCCGGGTACAGTATCTTAGAAAATGAGGAAGCAAAGACATTGCACGGAGTCGGGGAGGTGAGTCGTTACTGGTATGGCACTGGTTCCTTACTGCTACTGGGGAGGTCTGTGGGACTCCGTGACCAGCCCACAGTCCCTCGCATGTAGTGTCTGACTGTTGGGATTGACTTTGTCAAAATGAAGTGATAGCCCCAGTTGGAGCTATTTTGTCTCTTAGCCATGTACTAAGATTTAATCTTTGAAAATTTGTATCTTTGCTTGTGTGTGTTGGAGATTTGTGGTGCTGGTTTCAAAGTCGCTCTGGTGTCGATGTGCTTGTTTCTTCTTGGTTACACCAGAACTCACTCCCAAGGGCCAGGAATTAGATTTGGCACCACTTGGCAAGTCAGGAATCTCATCAAGAGAACCCCGGTGCTGGCAGATAAAGTGTTTGATGTCCCTGAGACTTCCTAACAAGAGGCAAGCTCAGTCCAAGCCCTTGGAGAACCTTTGGAAGCAGGATGTAGAAAGCACATCCAGTCCTTTCATTCCCAGGATGGAAGCAGCAAGCAGCAGGCCAGCACAGCAACAGGCAGAGTGGAAGTTCCTCCTACAGCATCCAGCTCTTTTTCCTGGCAGGATTTCCTCAGTCCAGAAGGATTCTAACTTTGGGGGTCAGAGGTCCATTTCGGCCTTTAAAGCAGGCAACTGTTAGAGAGAAGTCTTTGTACTGCACAAGACCTTGCCTTTCCTGCCGCTGCCCTAGAAACATTTCAGGGGGTGGATTCTGCTTTGTGTAAAGACAGGCACAGCCCTATTCAGATACAAGTGTCAGCTCTTCCCACCACTCTAGCCCAGCAAGGCCAATCAGGATATGCAGGACACACCTCTGCTCCCATTGTGTGACTGTCTAGACTGAAGTCACAAACTGCTCAACTGTCATCTTGACCCAGACATGTATTTTACAGACAGAGGCGGTCATTCTGACCGCGGCGGGCGGCGGTCACCGCCCGCCATGCGGTTCCCGCCAAATGACCGCACCGCGGTCAAAAGACCGCGGCGGTCATTCCAACTTTCCCGCTGGGCCGGCGGGCGACCGCCAAAAGGCCGTCCGCCGGCCCAGCGGGAAAGTCCCTGCAACGAGGAAGCCGGCTCCGAATGGAGCCGGCGGAGATGCAGGGGTGCGACGGGTGCAGTGGCACCCGTCGCGATTTTCACTGTCTGCTAAGCAGACAGTGAAAATCTTTGTGGGGCCCTGTTAGGGGGCCCCACGGCACCCGTTGCCGCCATCCTGGTCCTGGCGGTGGACACCGCCAGAAACAGGCTGGCGGGAAGGGGGTCGGAATCCCCATGGCGGTGCTGCAAGCAGCGCCGCCATGGCGGATTCCCTGGGCCAGGGGAAAACCGGCGGGAAACCGCCGGGTCCCCTTTTTTGACCGCGGACAGAATAGCCCAGGAAGCACCGCCAGCCTGTTGGCGGTGCTTCCGCCGCCCTCCGCCATGGCGGTCATGGACCGCCAGGGTCAGAATGACCCCCAGAATGGTTCAGCAAGAAAATGCCCACTTTCTAAAAGTGGCATTTTCAAGCTTACGATCTAAAACCAACTTCACCAAAAGATGTATTTTTACATTGTGAGTTCAGAGACACCAAACTCCATAATTGTAGCTACTCCCAATGGGAAATTACACTTAAAAGATTTTTTAAGGCAATCCCCATGTTACCCTATAGGAGAGATAAGCCTTTCAATAGTGAAAAACGAATTTAGCAGTATTTCACTATCAGGACATATAAAACACAGCCTGCAAAAAGAGCCATTTCCAACAATGTCAAAAGGGGATTAGCTAATTTTATATAGATTAAGGGGCAGAAAACATACACAGGGCACATGACAGCAGAGCCTCAGTGTGCAGGGTCTAAAAACCATTCATAAACTTCATCAAAAAATGATGGTGACCATGCAAAGAATGGAGAAATGTTATTCTATTGCTACCGATTAATAGGTAATATGTGTACACGTTACAGAGTAGATTTTAAAGAGTGAAACAGACTGATTCAGCTCTGGTCTCAAAAGGCAAATCACGCATTCAAAAACAAGATGACATACGGGGGTTTTCGACAAAAACAACTCTTGACTGGAAACCTCAATGGCCAATCTGGAAACAGAAAGGGAATCAGAGCTGCATGACTTGGGAACCTGCACAATTCAATCACCAACATGCAGGAAACATATTGTTGGAAGAAGCTACTCTGAAAACTTCTGACGTGTCTTTTGAATGAACCGAGACAACTGCTGGTGAAAAGCCCCTAATCATGTTGATGGAGAGATTCAAAGAGAGCAACCTTCTTTCCCGTGTGCAGATTTGAGGAGCCTGTCAGAACTTGACAGCATTTGTAAACGATGACATGGCTCTCATAGTGACTGAAGAGATGGGCAGTACAGCATCAAGAGAAACAGTATAGTCCTAGAGGTCTTTGAGCAGCCCAGCAAAGGTAACCTATGTAAACATCGTACAGACCTGTGCCTTGCCTGCATTTCTTGTCAGACAGTGTAGCAGCCTATCTAACTTTTATGAGGGAAGATGGACTGCTTTAGAGATGCAGCGCTGCGCTACAAAATCCTGGGGCTATCCGGAAGGTCATTGGGAAACCTGTGGTCCCCTTTTAAAAGATCCATCCCAGGCAGTACTGTATGCAGGCCGATGCTGCCAGAATATACTCAGTATGTGTTCAAGTGAATGAGGAACGGTATTGCTAGTGCATGTTCTGAGCTAAAATATGCACTGAGATGTTTTCCTTCACTTGTAAAGAGATTGCCCCGTATTGAACAGGAAACTCTCGATATCAGTCTTTGCCAGTGACATAGACGCTGTCACCAGATTTATGTGCACAATAACAAATTGCTTTGCAAGAAGAATGAACATAAACCTTTTAATTCGGAACCATATTACATATCACTTTACACGTGTGTAAAAAGACAATGATTAGTATAGTATTATGTGAAAATGCTTCAGTTAGTGTAGAATAAAGCCCATACAAAGACGCTCATACAGAAAAAAATCCATAAGTACCGACAACTAGGACCGATAAAACCAATATAGATCAAACTTCATGTAAAATATAGCTATTTTCAAGTAACGCGCCCCAAGTTAGCAGAGGAGGTATTGGACATAGTTTATAATCCTTAATAAATTGATGGTTGCAATGTCTTTCAAGCCTTTTGTTGGCCTGCTTGATTTAGGGCCTCCTGCCAATACTCCCACTACTTCTAGGATAGCACTTTGCTTTCAAGTCATTATGGCTTTGAATATGCAGAAAGATATTGTCAGCTCCTAATTTGATGTACGGCTCTGACTCCGATTGGGGCTCCAGAGAGAAAAGCATCATGGTATGCTAATTAGGTCTCTAGTCTGAACCACACATGCCTCGACTTGGTGTGAATTGATGTTTTCCAGAAGGAACTGGGGAGGAAAAGGGTACGAAAGGGATGTTTACATTCCAGCTGCTTCGCAACTCCCCAAGTGCATAGGGGGTGTAATTAGTAGCTATATTGAGCACCGACGAGACTGCGCACTGCCTTCATGGGATATTTAAGCAAACATTATTTATTTTAAGCCATCTGCCCTTTCTAATATATCTCATGACTCCTTTTTTCAGTTATTTTCCTTGGGTGATTTAATTAATTTAGATTGCATTCCTGATTGAACAGTGAATCTATGTTTCGTAAATTAGCAAACACATTTTAAAATAATTTTGCAATTGTTTCTTCCCGAACGGTGAGAATGAAGCTAACACTGCAAAACTAAGATTGTGAGCACTGATGAAGGCAGAAGTCGACATCGCTAGCCCATATCAAAGCAAACTGAAACTACGGAAGACATAGGCCTGACCCTTGCCAGAAATGGCAGACAGATTGTTCATCTAAAATTATTGAGAGGAAGATAAAAGAAAACGTTGCTGGGCTGGTGCAGCTCTACCTTAACCCCTTAGCTACTGGACCTTCAGCCCCCCACACCCCCACACCCAGGGCTGAGCACATTTTGGCTATTTGGGGTAGTTCGCGCATAGGCCTTCATAACTTTTTATCCACATAAGCTACCCTCACCAAATTTGCATCCTATTTTTCCAATATCCTAGGGAGTCTAAAGGTACCCAGAGTTTGTGGGTTCCCCTTGAGGAGACCAAGAAATACACCAAAAAACAGCTAAAATTTCATTGTTTTCAGAAAAATGGGAAAGAAAGGCTGAAGAAGCAAGCATGTGTTTTTTTCTCTGAGAATGGTATAAAGAAAGGGTTTACGGTGCTAAAATCACCATCTTCCTAGATTTCAGGAACAGGTAGACTTGAATCAGAAAACCAAATTTTTCAACACAATTGTGGCATTTTACTAGGACATATCCCATTTTTACTATTTTTTGTGCTTTTAGCCTCCTTCAAGTTATTGACAGAAATGGGTGTGAAACCAATGCTGCATCCCGGACAACTAAACATTTCTGAAAAGTAGATGAAATTCTGAATTTAGCAATGGGTCATTTGTGTGGATCCTTCAAGGTTTTCCGACAGAAAGTAATAGCTAAAATAAAAGACTATTGAAAAAGAGGTGAAAAAAAGAGCCATTTCTGTCCACGTTTTCTTCTATAACTTTTTTCAGCTATGGCAGATTTTTTAAAGCAATATACTGTTACGTCTGCTGGACTCTTCTGGTTTTGGGGATATATTGGGCCTGTAGGTTCATCAAGTAGCCTAGGTACCCAGAGCCAATAAAGGAGCTGCACCTTATACCGGGTATACAGCAATTCATTTGGTAAAATATAGAGTGAAAAATAGGTATCAAGGAAACCTTTGTATTTCCAAAATGGGCACAAGATAAGATGTTGAGAAGCAGTGGTTATTTGCACATCTCTGAATTCCGGGGTCCCCATATTAGCATGTGAATTACAGGGCATTTCTCAAATAGACTTCTTTTTTACACACTAACTTATATTTGGAAGGAAAAAATGAAGAGAAAGACAAGGGGCAATAACACGTGTTCTTCTATCCAGTGTTACCCCAAGTCTCTCGATAAAAATGGTACCTCACTTGTGTGGGTAGGCCTAGTGCCCGTGACAGGAAATGCCCCAAAACACAATGATGACACATCACATTTTCCCCCAAAAAACTGACCTGTGTTTGCAAAGTGCCTAGCTGTGGATTTTGGCTTCTAGCTCAGCCTCAGGAAACCTACCAAATCTGTGCATTTTTTAAAGCTAGACACCTAGGGAAACCCAGGATGGGGTAACGTGTGATGCTCTCACTGGGTTCTGTTACATAGAATCCTTTGCAAACCTCAAAATTTGGCAAAAAAAACACTTTTTCCTCACATTTCAGTAATAGAAAGTTCTGGAATCTGAGAGGAGCCACAAATTTCCTTCCACCCAGCATTCCCCCAAGTCTCTCCATAAAAATGGTACCTCACTTGTGTGGGTAGGCCTAGTGCCCTTGTCAGAAATAGATCACACAATGGTCAATGTAAGTCCTTACATGAGGGCAACTGTTGACCCTGGGGTGATCCATTCCTTACGCAGGCACTAGGTACAGGCACTCAAGTGGAGTAGTGTTTTTATCATGACAGGTGGGGAAGCACTGGGTGGTAGGAATTTTGTGTATCCCAGCATATTCCTGTAGTTTGTGTGACAGAAATGCAATAAAAAATAGAGTTTGTATAGAACATTTCACCTTTGCAGGGTATTCTAGGTAAGAAAATGTTGGGGAATCCACACAAGCCACACGTCTGTGGACTCCCCCGGGTGTCTAGTTTCCAGAAATGTCCAGATTTGGTAGGTTTCCATATATTGCCGCCGAGCCCAGGTCCAAAAATACAGGTGCTTGCCTTACAAAACCAGGTTGTTTTATGATAGATAATTTTGATGTCTCCACAATACGATACAAAACCATCGCATGCACTAGGTATCTGGGTTGGGCTAACCTGCTATTGTCCCACTGCACAGTCTGTGCTTGCGAAGGGACCGAAGGACTGTCCTCATCACCTCCCTCAGAATCACTGGAAGAGGAGTTATCGGATGGGACTCCGACGACTGAAAAATCACTCCCAGTGTCTGGACCATTGCCCTATGCTTCAGATGCTGTCTCAGTATCTGCAGTCTCGGTCCCTGATCCTATGTCAGAGCTATCCTCTATAACCCGAGTTAGGGCTTTAGCAGCAGTCATCCAACGAGATGCCATTTCTGCTACTGGCTAAACTGTTGCTCTAAAACATTAGCCTACATAGACAGTCACAAAATTGCTGGTGGGTGTGTGTGTGATGCGTGGAACAGTAAAGGTCACCTTACTTTTGCCTCTTCCCTCAATCAGCACGTTCTCTCAAGACACTCAAAAAAACAAAAAAGACACACTATTACTTCACCTGGGGCCAGATGTAGCAAAAAAAAAATTGCGACTCGCATTTTGCGAGTTGATGCGACTCGCAAAATGCGAGTCGCAAGATGTAATGCAAGGAAAAAAAACGTTCCGAAATTGCGACTCGCACCCGGACTCGCAACGCAGTGTGCGAGTCCGCAGATTGCGAGGTCGCTTTTTGCGAGTGTGCAAAAAACGAACTCGCAATTAGCGAGTAGGTGTCGCAAATTGCGATTACCTTGAAAATTGCTTACAGGTGCAGCAGAACACTCCAGAAACCACAGCAGAACACTCTGGAAACACTTCCTGGCACATGATGATGACATCACAGCCAGGAAGTTTACAAATACACCTGGGAGGAGGGAGGACCACACCCTTTTATAACTGCTGAATTTCACACAGGACAAACAGCAGCTGCCATGGAGGGAACCCCAAGAAAGAGGAAGCTCAAATTTTCTGAGAGGGAGCTGGAGGTGCTGTCAGCACTATGATGACTTGTTTGGGAGAGCAGCCCAGAATGTCCCTGAGGCCACAAAAAAACAACTCTGGCAGGACATTCAGGACAAGATCAATTCCCTGGGGGTGAGCCATAGGACCATCGAGGACATCAAGAAGAGGTGGTATAACCTCCGCTCCCGGACCAAGGAGAGGGTGGCTGAAAGGCTCCGGGAGATGAGAGGCACAGGAGGGGGACCATCGTCTGTGCCACCACCCACACCCCTGGAAGAAAGGGTGGAAGAAACATTGGAGCAGGAGGCAGTGTCTGGATTTGGGGACCTGGACACCTCAGAGACCAGCACATCAACCGGTGAGAACCATGTGATATGCCTGTACCCCTATCAATGCCATACCCCCACCCACCATGTACACAGGGGCATGCACAACCAAAATAGCTCCATTTCAGGGTAGCAAATGCCAGAATGATGCATTATGGGAAATGTAGTCAAGTAGGCAGTTCATAGGCAAATGTTTATTAGGAAGTGTGCAATAGATAGTAGACAATGACAGTCTGTTCCCCATGTCCCACAGGTCTCCAGCAAGACACCACCAACACCCCAAGCACCCAGGCCCATGAGGACACCCCAGGACCCGCCAGCACCCCCACCTGCACGGTCAGCAGCATCCCTGCAGTAGCCACACCTGCTGCAACAATTCCGCAAGAGGCTGCCCCAGCAACAGGCAGGGAGGAGACAGGTGGAAGCACAGGGCAGCCACCGTTGCGCAGGCGTCGCAGGTCAATACCATCTGGGCTGCAGTCTGCATCCGGGCTACTTCCTCCAACCACCAGTGAGGCACATCTGCTGCGTGGTCAGCGCCTGCAGAATAGAATTTTGGGCGGAATTAGTGGTGTGCTGCACCGCTTTGTGCGAAACAACCATGCCAGCATGCAGCACCTCAACACACGGATGGACATGGTCTGCAGGAACACTGGGGACCTTGCCCTTGCCATGAGGGAACTGGCGGGAGGACTACTGGCCCAGGCAGAGGGTGGGCGGCGCAGAGATCGGCAGATTATGCACAGACTGGACAGGATGGCCACATCCATTGGCAGGCTCGCCATGAATACCACAGGCCTGTCGAGGAGGACAGTTGGGCTGCAAGTGGAGATGGGCCATTTCGCTGGGGATGTGGCTAGGGGCCTGGGACGTCTCACCCACATTATCGAACTGATGGAGACACGGGAAATGTCGAGGGCCACCGGGGAAACACCCCAAGACAGTGAGGAGGGCTCAACAGTGAGCAGTGTCTCTGCCACTGACAGCAGGGTGCTTAGGAGTGGTAGGCAGAGCACCACGGAAGCAGCAGGGACCAGCCAGGCTGGCAGGAGGGGCAGAAGATCTTAGAGATCACCCAGGACCATTAAATGTGGCACATGGCGTTAATGTGCAACATGACTGGTTGGCATTTTCCTGCCAATGGACAATCTATACTTGTAAATAGTTTCTTTAATACACTGATTAAACAGTTATTTTTGTTCCACTTAACAAATGGAGTTTTTCGTTAATAGGTGAGTATGGTGGGAGTTGACACGTACCGTCCAAAATATTGTGTTGCAATGTGGTCCCGTCTCAGTCTGCCTTGATTAGCTATACTGCGATCCCCATGATGGCGATGTGGTTGTTCTTGCTCTTCATCATCAGGATCTGGGTCTGCAGGGGTGAGAGGTAGCCCACGTCGGGTGGCTATGTTGTGGAGGATGGCGCATGCGACCACAATTTTGAATGCGGTAATGGGGGTGTATTGGAGGGCACCTCCACTGCGGTGGAGGCATCTGAATCTTGCCTTCAGGAGTCCGAAGGTGCGCTCTATCAGGTTCCTGGTCCTCTTATGTGCACTGTTGTATTGCCTCTCTGAATCATTGCTGGGTGTTAAAAACGGAGTCATGATCCAAGGCCTGAGAGCATATGCACTGTCACCTGTTGGGCACAAAAGTACACGGTTAGGAAGTCCAGATTGTCGTGCACAGTGACCTGTGTGTATGTCTGCAAGTGTCTGTGGCTCTACCTAGGAGGTAACCGTCTCCTAATTCCCCACGTTCCAGGCGTTGATGTATCCCACTATGCCTAAATCATGGGTACTGCCTGGAAACTTAGCTACAATGTCGGTGATGACATAATGGGCGTCACAAACAACCTGTATATTGAGTGAGTGGGTACACTTTCTGTTGCGGAAAATGTGTTCCAGATTTGCAGGGGGGCATATTTGAATGTGTGTCCCATCTACACACCCTATGACATGAGGAAAGTGGGCAATGCGGTAAAAGTCCAGCTTGGTGCTGTTAATTTCTGCCTCATTCCTTGGTAAGTATATGAAGTGAGACATGTGCGTGACTAAGGCATCTAGGAAGGCCCTGAGGAACCTTGACACTGCACTTTGGGATACCCCACCTGCCACAGCAATGACCCCCTGATAGCTCCCTGAGGCCAAGAGGTGCAGTGAGCATAGCACTTGCACATGCGTAGGGATGGCGCAGCCACGCAGAGTCTGGTGTTCTAGCTGTGGTTTGAGTAAATTGATTAATTCTAGTATGGCTGCGCTGCTAAGGCGGTATTTGGCATAGATCTCCTCTTCAGTTTGCTGAAAAAGAGTCTGCCTTGTTCTATATATCTTCTCCTGTCTGTGGCCCCTCCTCCTCCTCTGCTGGGCTGCGTGGACTCTCCTCCTCACTGCTATCAGGTATATCTCCGCCATCTTGAGTAACCCAGATGCCTTCTGGGTCTCCTTTTATACTTTGGTAATGGTTACCACCTGCTCTGAGTTAGTGGTAAATGGGACGTGCAAACTGGGCTTTTTGCGACTAGTCGCAATTTTCGAGTTGCAATTGCATAAGGTGTGCGACTCGCAAATTGCGACTTGGTATTTGCGGGTCGCAAAATGGGGTAGCAACGGATGCGACTCGCAAACGGGTCCCATCGCTTTTTGCGAGTCGGAAATGGGCTTTTTGCATCCCATTTCCGATTTTGCACTGTTGCAAATAGCGAATCTGCCCGTTTGCGACTCGCAAACGTTTGCTACATCTGGCCCCTTGTCACATACCAATCGTCACAGTCTTTAGCGCCTCTGGCACCCAGTCCAACAATCATTATTGTACTCCCACTCCCATGACCTCCTCCTCGAATTCCCTCACTACCCCCCAGCAAAAGTGCACTTCATCTCTCCATAGCCCCCCTCGCACATGCATTTCATTTGCATTAAAACGGAGGTAATGGCTGGCTTTACTAATCCACTCAGCTATTCACATAAAATATAGATTTGAGCTATGCAGTAGGTATATAAACTTTCTGCGCTACTTTATTCCATCAAAACTGCCACTAGACAGATCCTTTTCTAGCAGAAACATAATCATAAGAGTTACTTGACTTTTCTATTGCTGCCTGAAAGCGACAGCTGAAACGTGTCAGTTGAAGTATGTGCATTGCTTTGAAGACGCAAAAGAATATATATATATATATGTATATCCTATAACCTCATGGGCGAACCCCCTGTCAATTTCATTTTTTTTCTTTTAAAAAAAATGTTTTAACACCTGGGGGGCCGCACCCCCCAGGGGTAAACTTACATTATCTTTTTTTTTAGGCCTGTTTTCAGAGGGGGCAGAACCTCTCCCCCATGTGAAATCCTTGGTGTCTAGTGGGGTTACGCAGCTGCGATCCAGGGCCAGGAAACCATTTCAGGAAGGACTTGTTTGAAAGTGGAGAATCTCCCCTTTCAAACAAGGCCTTCCTGAATGGTGGGGAGGCCTGTTCGGGCCTGTTTTCCCCACCGGAGCAGGAAGTAGCCTTACCTGCTCCAGTGAGGACAACGAAGTGTGACGACAAAGTATCAGGCAGGGTGGCCCTGTACTGGTAGGGAGGAAGGGGCACTCTACTGGTAGAGTGGTGGGGGAGGGGGGACATGGAAGCTGGGTGCTGCACTGGCAGGGGGTGGGGAGAGGGGGTACTGTACAGGTAGGGGGTGGAGGAGGGGGTACTGGGCTTGAAGAGGGGTGGGGGAGTCGTCTGCCGGTGACAGGAAAGAAATTTCTTGTCACCAGTAGCCTTTCCGTCAGGGTTTTCATTGAGGTGCTACTGTCGCAGAAACCCTGGTGGAAAGCCGACTCCAAATTCCTCATTCTGTCTTCATTGGACCACCGGGTCAGAGATGCTAATCTCCGGTCTGGCGGGTCCAACTGCCCAGGAGGTAGGAATGGGTAAGTAGCGGTTTGGCACAGGCCAATCCGCCACACTCGTAATCTGGCGGTCTTCACCGCCAGCTTGTCTTCACCGCCGGCTTGTCTTCTACCGCCAGGGTCGGAATGACCACCTGAGTGTCTATTCACATATGGACTAGCAGCCTATTACTTTATGTTAGACTTTTCATCCTTGGCGTGGTCTCCCTTAACTTTTTGCCTCTGTTCCCCAGGTTGTTGATGTGTGCTGGACTCTGATTTTGCTGTTTTTGTTACTCTGGGCACTTTACTACTGCTAACCAGTGCTAAAGTGCAAGTGCTCCTTTACAAAATGTGCATGTGATTGGTTTATCCGTGATTGGCATATTTGATTTCCTAGTAAGTCCCTAGTAAAGTGCACTAGAGGTTCCAGGGCCTGTAAATCAAATGCTACTAAGTGGGCCTGCAGCACTGGTTGTGCCACCCACATAAGTAGCTCTGTAATCATGTCTCAGACCTGCCACTGCAGTGTCTGTGTCTGCAGTTTTAACTGTAAATTCGACTTGGCAAGTGTACCCACTTGCCAGGCCCAAACCGTCCCTTTTCTTACATGTCAGACACCCCTAAGGTAGGCCCTAGGTAGCCCCAAGGGCAGGGTGCAGTGTATGGTTAAGGTAGGACATATAGGGGGTCATTCTGACCCCGGCGGTAAAATGCACTTACCGCCGGTCATAAATCCTCCATAATCCCGCCGCGGTCGCAGAAACCCGCCACGGTCATTCTGACCCGCAGAAGGCAAACCTCCGAAAATCCGACAGCCACAACCGACCGCCAGACCAGCGGTCGGCGGAAAAGTGGAGGTGACAAAACCTCCACCGCCACGCCAACAGAAATACGCCCATGCCATTACGACCCACGAATCCACGCGGCGGTCATTCAAACGCGGTATTCCATTGGCGGGACACACCGCCGCGGTCAGAATACACACAAACGAACAAAACTCAGCCACATTGGACGATTTGAATCCCACACACCTGATACACATACACACACCACTCCCACACACACAATACAATATAAAACACACACCCACATCACCCACAAACCCCTACGCAAAAAAATTCTGAAAGAAGGCCAGAGCGAGACACCACCATCCACAAACTAGCAGCCACAGCCACTCCACACCATCACCCACACACTATCCACACACAAAACAACACACACCACCACACTCAACACACTTAAATACACATACTCCACCCCACACATCATACACACCACCCCATGGCACCCCAAAGACAACCCCGCTTCACAGACGAAGAACTCAGGGTCATGGTGGAGGAAATCGTTCGGGTAGAGCCCCAGCTGTTCGGCACACAGGTCCAATACACCAGCATTGCCCGGAGGACGGAGCTATGGCAGAGGATTGTCGACAGGGTCAACGCTGTGGGACAGCACCCCAGAAATCGGGAAGACATCAGGAAGCGATGGAACGACCTACGGGGGAAGGTGCGTTCCATGGTATCCAAGGAACAACATCGCCGTGCAGAAGACTGGCGGAGGACCCCCACCTCAACCCCCACAATTTACATCATGGGAGGAGGAAGTCTTGAACATCCTGCATCCTGACGGCCTCGCAGGAGTCGGCGGAGGAATGGATACTGGTAAGTCGAAGCTTCACTACTGCTTCCCCCCCCACCTGCATGCCAAATCATACCCCAACCCTCACCCCCATCCTCGAACCCCACCCTCACCCCCACCCCCACCACCATCCTCACCCCCACCACCATCCTCACCCCCACCCTCACCCCCACCACCATCCTCACCCCCACCACCATCCTCACCCCCACCCCCAGCACACCTATTCCCCGCCAATGTCTCACCATCACAATCCACACATCCCAAAACCTAGGCCTGCATGCGTCCACTAAGCATGGACACCCATCACCAAAGCATGCCCAATGCATATACACATCCCCCCCACAAGCCACCCTCACCAAAGCCCCCACACACGAATGCCAGCACTTGGGGACACGGGAACCCACAGATACACCCATATGCCACACATTGAAACTATAACCATACCTCTATACCCCTGCAGGACCCGACCGTCAACACACCGCCGCGGAGGGCCCAGAATTCTCCACACCACCCACCCAAGAGGCCGTCAGCGATGACAGCAGCTCTGTCGACCTGGACACCGATGACCAGCCCGGACCATCGGGGACCTCTGGACAGTTGGTTCCCCTCACACAGGCCCAGGCCACTACAGACCCAAACCCCTCTGGGAACACCAGCACAGCTCCCACCCAGCGGGCCCATGCCTCTGTCTCCAGGGCGCGTCAATCTGCGGTGTGTCTACCACTACAGGGCACCCAGGATAACCCACCACCCCAACAACAACAGGGACCTGGGGGCAGTGGTAGTGGGCACACCGGCCAGGGGGCAGAGGCCCAGGGAAACAGGGCAACTCGGAGGGCAGCTGTGCGACAGGGGGGGGACGGGCCCAGGGAACCCACTCTCCACGAGGTCCTCACCACCATCATGGGAGCATACAACCGCTCCCAGGAGACGATGGCGACGGTACTGGCCCGGTTCCAGGAGATCCAGGTACTGCAGGAGGAACACTATCGGGGGTACAGGGAGGACATCAGAGCCCTCACCTCCACCCTGGTTACCATGGTAGGGCTGCTGCAGGACCTCGTCAACACCAGGGCGGACACTCAACAACACCCAAGGGCCCCTGCCACTAGCCTGGACCAAGAACAGCCAACCACCTTCACCGGCGCTAGTGGACAGGAGGCCCCCGCACAGCAGCAGCCCACCAGACCCCCACCTCCTGCAGGAGAAGAACCACCCCGCAAGAGGGCCCTGAGATCTCGCAAGAAGACAGAGTAGGATGTCAAGACCCCCGCCAGCAATGGATACCACCTGATGTCATCCCACTGTCCCACATTGTCACCCTGTCCATCCTTGAACTGCCCATGCTCCATCTCTCCACAGGCCTCTGGACAATGCACCTGTGTGACTGTTACTCTGGACTCTGCCATGGACATTCCTTCACCATAGCCCCCACCCACTTGAAACCACCCATCCCATTTTGAGCACTTCAATAAACACCTATTTTGCACAAAACTATCTGGAGTCTGGCTGTGATTTCAATATATTGTAATTGACATGACAGTGCAAATATGTCCTTGTACAGGGTGAAGTCAACAAACAGCTGCCACAAAGCTGTAGTCCATGGGGAAACGAAGCACAGGACTCGTAGTGGGGACCCCAGATCTGAAATAGGGAGGGAAAAGCCACAACTCAGTCATCATACACTGGGGCAAATAGACAGGCAGCAGAGATGCAGGAGAGTAGTTCACATTTACTAAATTATCTTTGAATTGTTACCTGTGTCCTATTGGAAGTACTGTTCAATGATTCTGTCCCTGTTGTCTGTTTCAGCCCCGTCGTCTTCCTCCTCGTCACTCTCCTCAGGTTCCACAGCTGCCACAACACCACCGTCTCGACCATCCTCCTGCAGGAAAGGCACCTGGCGGCGCAAAGCCAGGTTGTGAAGCATGCAGCAGGCCACGATGATGTGACACACCTTCTTAGGTGAGTACATTAGGGATCCACCTGTCATATGCAGGCACCGAAACCTGGCCTTCAGGAGGCCAAAGGTGCGTTCGATCACCCTCCTAGTACGCCCATGGGCCTCATTGTACCGTTCCTCTGCCCTTGTCCGGGGATTCCTTATTGGGGTCAGTAGCCACGACAGGTTGGGGTACCCAGAGTCCCCCACTAGCCATACACGGTGTCTCTCTAGCTGTTCCATCACGTAAGGGATGCTGCTATTCCTTAGGATGTAGGCGTCATGCACTGACCCTGGGAATTTGGCATTTACATGCGAGATGTACTGGTCAGCCAAACACACCACCTGGATGTTCATTGAATGGTAACTTTTTCTGTTCCTGTACACCTGCTCCCTGTCTCTTGGGGGAACCAAAGCCACATGGGTCTCATCAATGGCACCAATGACATTGGGAATATGTCCAAGGGCGTAGAAATCACCCTTCACTGTAGCCAATTCGCCCACCTCAGGGAAAATGATGTAGCTCCTCACGGATTTCATCAGGGCAGACAACACTCTGGATAACACCTTCGAAAACATGGGCTGAGACATCCCAGAAGCAATTCCCACTGTTGTCTGAAATGACCCACTTGCCAAGAAATGGAGTACTGACATGACCTGCACCAGAGGGGGAATCCCTGTGGGTTGGCGGATGGGGGACATCAGGTCGGGCTCCAGCTGGGCACACAGTTCATGTATAGTGGCACGGTTAAGACGGTAGGTCAGGATAATGTGGCGTTCTTCCATTGTCGACAGGTCCACCAGCGGTCGGTACACGGGAGGATTCATCCGTCTCCTCGCCAAACCCAGCGGACGGTGCCTAGGAAGGACAACATGGAGCACACAGTCAAGCAACCCACAGGTACGTACTCACAGCTAGCACAGTAAACGATTCTCTATGCAGTGAATGGCGTGTCTGAGTGGCTATGCAAGGCCTAGGCCTGTGTGACGCAGTTGAAATAGAGCCATGTGGGCCCTGGAAATGGCGGCTGCCTGACCTGTGAAGTGTGACAGTGGGATGTGAGGTCAATGCGCTGGCGTGGCACACCGCGGCGGGCGGCGGGTGAAGACCGCGGCGCGAAGCCGCATTGGTTAACATTGAAGCCTATGGGTTTCAGGAGCCAATGGCGAAGGGCGCCGGCGGTGGCGGGACGCACCGCCTCGGTACGCACCGCCGCGGACGTGACCGCCATTTTCTATCTACTAATCCACTTGCGACTTGAACTTTCACAGGAGAGGACCTATACTGCAAGTGTTGCTGTGACCTCGGTCTGGAAGGGACAATGGCTGCTGCGCCTGGGGAAAGGGCCCCTGCCTTCACTGGAGAGGAGTTGGAGAAACTTGTGGATGGGGTCCTCCCCCAGTATGCGCTACTCTACGGTCCTCCAGACCAACAAGTGAGTTTAATTCAATCTGGATTTGGGGACACTGGCTGGCTTGGGGGCCTGGCGGGGGGCCTGGCGGGGGGCCTGGCGGGGATGGGGGGCATGTTGGGCCTGGCGGGGGGCATGGCGGGGGGCCTGGCGGGGATGGGGGACATGTTGGGCCTGGCGGGGGGCATGGCGGGGGGCCTGGCGGGGATGGGGGGCATGTTGGGCCTGGCGGGGGGCATGGCGGGGGGCCTGGCGGGGATGGGGGGCATGTTGGGCCTGGCGGGGGGCATGGCGGGGGGCATGGCGGGGATGGGGGGCATGTTGGGCCTGGCGGGGGGCCTGGCGGGGGGCCTGGCGGGGATGGGGGGCATGTTGGGCCTGGCGGGGGGCATGGCGGGGGGCCTGGCGGGGATGGGGGACATGTTGGGCCTGGCGGGGGGCATGGCGGGGGGCCTGGCGGGGATGGGGGGCATGTTGGGCCTGGCGGGGGGCATGGCGGGGGGCATGGCGGGGATGGGGGGCATGTTGGGCCTGGCGGGGGGCATGGCGGGGGGCCTGGCGGGGATGGGGGGCATGTTGGGCCTGGCGGGGGGCATGGCGGGGGGCATGGCGGGGATGGGGGGCATGTTGGGCCTGGCGGGGGGCATGGCGGGGGGCCTGGCGGGGATGGGGGGCGTTGGGCCACTGGCAGGGAAAATGCAGACAAACTTGAACGTGGTATTTCTCACTCCCTGTACGTGTCACATAGGTCCGCGCCCATGAGAAGATCGGGATTTGGCGTGCCATCGCCAAGGAAGTCCGGACCCTGGGGGTCCACCATCGACGGGGCACCCACTGCCGCAAGAGGTGGGAGGACATCCGCCGCGGGACCAAGAAGACCGCCGAGTCTCTGCTGGGGATGGCCTCCCAACGTAGGCGGGGTGCCTGCCGTCAACTGACCCCCCTGATGTTCCGGATCCTGGCGGTGGCCTACCCTGATTTGGATGGGCGCGTGAGGGCAGCACAGCAGACACAAGGGGGTGAGTACAAGCATTATCTACTCTGTTGTCGCGCAGTGGAGGTGTCTGGGTGGGGGAGGAGGGCTGTGGGTCCCCCTAGGCCAGGGCGAAATCTGTAGGCTGGGCACCCCCGTAAGCCCCTGTGTCCCCAGCCACCACCCTCAGTAGTTTGTCAGTACAGCCATCCCTGGGTCGTGTCATCCATGGGTGCAGTTGTCAACTCTAGGCGTGTAGGGCATGTTCCACGGAATGCGTAGCGGACCACAAGTGCGCAACTTAGTGCAGGGGGCATCTGTGTCTGTCATGTCCGCTAACTGTACCGGAGATCCATGTACTCAATATCCCTTTATTTCTCTCCCCCCCCCCCTTTTTGTTTGTCTTTCTGTGCTTGTGTGCATCAGCATCATCAGGCGGAGGAGAAGTGGCATCGGGGCAGGAGGGAGCTGCATCTCACATGGCCCAGGAGGGCATGCCACAGAGTCAGACTGGACCAGTGAGACGGAGGGCGAGGGGAGCTCCACGACGGGGACGACTGGACCCTGCAGCGACACGGACACGTCCTCGAAAGGGAGCTCCCTTGCGGGGGTGGCACCATCCGTGCCCCCCGCCATTACAGGTACAGCCGCCACCCAGCGCACCATCTCCGCCCTCCCAGCAGCCCCTCAGCGTTCGCCCCGTGCCCGCTCTGCCAGGAAGCCGGGCATCTCCTTCGCCCCAGGCACCTCAGGCCCTGCCCCTGTTACCCCCGCTGCCCTCAGTGAGGAGGTCATTGACCTCCTCCGAACGCTCATTGTTGGGCAGACTACCCTTTTGAATGCCATCCAGGGGGTGGAGAGGGAGGTTCATCGCAGCAATGCGTACCTGGAGGGCATTCATTCGGGTCAGGCTGCCCATCAGCGATCGTTCCAGGCTCTGGCCTCAGCACTGACGGCAGCCATTGTCCCTGTCTCCTGCCTCCCTCTACTAACTCCCTCCTCCCAGTCTCCTGTTCCTCTGCCTGTCCCACCCACACCATCAGACCAGCCTGCACACACCTCAACACCCAAGAGAAGCTCATCCAAACATAAGCACCACAGATCACGCAGACATTCACACACGCAACATTCCGATGCAGACATGCCAACAGTCACTACCACCTCTGTGACCCCCACCTCCTCGTCTCCCTCCTCCCTCCCTGTGACGTCTACACTCACACCTCCATTCACCTCACCATCAGCCAGTGTTTCCATCACCAGCACACCCTCCACTCCAGTCCGCACACGTGCAGTCACCACCCCCACTGCCATTTACACGTCCCCTGTGTCCTCTCCCACTGTGTCTGTCACCCCCTCTTCCACACCACACAAACGCAGCCACCCAACAGCCATCCACCTCACGACAGCCTATCCCTCCTGCACCTGCACCCAAAGACAGCAAACGTGACTCACCTACAACCACATCCTCTCCCTCCACTCCCATTCCCACTGTACCTCCCACTCTCCATTGTCCCAAGAAACTCTTCCTCGCCACTGCTAACTTCTTTCCTGACCCTGAGCCCCCCCCTCCTTCTCGTCGGGGTAAGAAGAGCACCTCAGCCACCACCAGCCCTGCAGCCCCCTTGACAAGGGTGCAGGGGTATTGGAGCCCGCCAGCCCGCATGTCTGGATCTTCGCCCAGCAGCAAGGGGACAGCCAGCCCACCCCCTGGGAAGAGGAGCAGAAGGCGGAAGGGGCGCAGCAGGAGCCCGCCTTCTACATCCCCCCCGGACACCACCCAGAGACAGTCACCAGCCACAGCTCCAAAGGGAGGAAAGGGCCACAGACTCACGACTAAGGAGGGCAAGGGCAGCAAGTCGGAGAGGTCAGGCAGCAGGCATGCTGCCCAGGAGGAGCCCACAACCCCCATAGCCGCTGCCCCGGGAGGAACCGGCACAGCTGCCCCGGGAGAGCCCACCACCCCCATAGCCGCTGCCCAGGGAGGACCCAGCCCAGCTGGCCAGGAGGGCCCCACCACCCACAGCCCAGGTGGGCATTGAAGGAGCACCATCCCCGCTGCCCAGGAGGGCACCACCAGGCAATGAGCAGTTGGCCATAGACCGGCCGCCGTCTCAAGCACCGCTCCGCTGGGCCCCGCCGTCTCGAGCACCGCTCCGCTGGGCCCCGCCGTCTCAAGCACCGCTCCGCTGGTCCCCGCCGTCTCAAGAACCGCTGAACTGGGCCCCGCCGTCTCAAGCACCGCTCCGCTGGGCCCCGCCGTCTCAAGAACCGCTGAACTGGGCCCCGCCGTCTCAAGAACCGCTGAACTGGGCCCCGCCGTCTCGAGCACCGCTCCGCTGGGCCCCGCCGTCTCAAGAACCGCTGAACTGGGCCCCGCCGTCTCAAGCCCCGCTCCGCTGGGCCCCGCCGTCTCAAGAACCGCTGAACTGGGCCCCGCCGTCTCAAGAACCGCTGAACTGGACCCCGCCGTCTCGAGCACCGCTCCGCTGGGCCCCGCCGTCTCAAGAACCGCTGAACTGGGCCCCGCCGTCTCAAGCACCGCTCCGCTGGGCCCCGCCGTCTCAAGAACCGCTGAACTGGGCCCCGCCGTCTCAAGAACCGCTGAACTGGGCCCCGCCGCCTCGAGCACCGCTCCGCTGGGCCCCGCCGTCTCAAGAACCGCTGAACTGGGCCCCGCCGTCTCAAGAACCGCTGAACTGGGCCCCGGCGTCTCAAGAACCGCTGAACTGGGCCCCGCCGTCTCAAGAACCGCTGAACTGGGCCCCGCCGTCTCAAGCACCGCTCCGCTGGGCCCCGCCGTCTCAAGAACCGCTGAACTGGGCCCCGCCGTCTCAAGAACCGCTGAACTGGGCCCCGCCGTCTCAAGCACCGCTCCGCTGGGCCCCGCCGTCTCAAGAACCGCTGAACTGGGCCCCGCCGTCTCAAGAACCGCTGAACTGGGCCCCCCCGTCTCAAGCACCGCTTCGCTGGGCCCCGCCGTCTCAAGAACCGCTGAACTGGGCCCCGCCGTCTCAAGCACCGCTCCGCTGGGCCCCGGCGTCTCAAGAACCGCTGAACTGGGCCCTTCAAGGCAAGACCCGCTGAACTGGGCCCTTCAAGGCATGAGGCGCTGAACTGGGCCCTTCCAGGCAAGAACCGCTGGCCCTTTGGCAGACGTGGCAGGGCAGGATCTATCTCGGGCAGGGCTGCAGGATGTCCTCTGGCCAACATGCCTCCTACAGTGGCAGTGGGGTCTGTTATGGACTGTATGGACTGTGGCTTTGCACTCCCCAGGATGGCCCAGTGGGCAGGCCACCCACTGTATGGACTGTATGGACTGTGGCTTTGCACTCCCCAGGATGGCCCAGTGGGCAGGCCACCCACTGTATGGACTGTATGGACTGTGGCTTTGCACTCCCCAGGATGGCCCAGTGGGCAGGCCACCCACTGTATGGACTGTATGGACTGTGGCTTTGCACTCCCCAGGATGGCCCAGTGGGCAGGCCACCCACTGTATGGACTGTTTGGACTGTGGCTTTGCACTCCCCAGGATGGCCCAGTGGGCAGGCCACCCACTGTATGGACTGTTTGGACTGTGGCTTTGCACTCCCCAGGATGGCCCAGTGGGCAGGCCACCCACTGTATGGACTGTATGGACTGTGGCTTTGCACTCCCCAGGATGGCCCAGTGGGCAGGCCACCCACTGTATGGACTGTATGGACTGTGGCTTTGCACTCCCCAGGATGGCCCAGTGGTCATGGAGTCCCCTTGTGGATCTGGCGTCGTGTACTCAAGTGGCTGAGGTGCCCCCCCTTCCCTTCCCCCTGAGGTGCCTGTCCTATTTTCTTTCTGATGCCCCTGCAGTGTTCTCTCCGTGGAGTTCTTGTCGTGGGACTGGGCCTTGCCCCTTTGCACAGGACCCCTGTGGTCCACGGACAGTGGTTGGACTACATTTAGTAGCTGTGTATATTTTGTACATAGTTTATTTATTTATTGGGATTACTGGTGTCCATATTTCAATATATCTGCCCGTTTATGATCTCTTCTTTTGGTCTTTGCATTATTTCGGAGGGGGGGGTTTGTGGGTTGTGACAGTGATCTGTGGGAATGCATTGATGTGTGTGTTGTAGTGGGTATGGGTGGGTGGGTGTGTGCCGGTAATCTTTTCCCTCCCCTGTGTCGTAGGTGCAGTACTCACCGATGTCTTCCGCGCCGCCGGGCGTGCTCCTGGTATATGAGCAGGTATAGGAGTGCGGGGATGACCTGCAACTCTGGTTCCATACTGCCGGAATCTCGCGTGGAGTGCGTAGAGGTGAGCGTTTTCCCGTTCGTAGTCTGTTTCCGCCGTGTTTTTATCGGCGGTGCTCCCGCCCCGGAAAAGGTGGCGGATTGGTGGGTCGTGATAGGGTGGGCGGTACATTGTCTGCCGCCTGGCTGTTGGCGGGGACCGCCGCGCTGTTTGTTTGTACCGCCGTGGCGGTCGGAGTGTTAATGCGGCGGGCTGTGTTGGCGGTTCCCGCCAGGGTCAGAATTGCATATTTTGGACCGCCGGCCTGTTGGCGGCTTGGCCGCCGCTTTATCACCGACCGCCAGGGTCAGAATGAGGGCCATAGTAATGTGTTTTATATGTCCTGACAGTGAAATATTGCTAAATTCGTTTTTCACTGTTGCAAGGCCTGTCCCTCCCATAGGTTAACATGGGGGCTACCTTTAAAACTGATTAAAGTGTAGATTCCCTTTGGGAGCGGATGGACATGTGGAGTTTGGGGTCTCTAAGTTCACAATTTAAAAATACATCTTTTAGTGAAGTTGATTTTAAGATTGTGCGCTTGAAAATGCCACTTTTAGAAAGTGAGCATTTTCTTGCTTATACCATTTCTGTGACTCTGCCTGTTTGTGGATTCCATGTCTGGGTCAGTTTGATAGTTGGGCTTGTTGCACCTCACAATAGACAGTGACACAAAGGGAGCTGGGGTGTAGCCTGCATATCCTGATGAGCCATCTGTGCTGGGAGGGAGGGGAGGAGTGGTCACTCGTACCTGAAAGGGCTGTGCCTGCCCTCACACAATGCAGTCTCCAACCCCCTGGTGAGTGTCTGGGGCCTGGCCTGGGCAAGGCAGGATTTCACATTCCAAAGAGACTTTACTTTGAAGTAGGCCTACTTCAAAGGAGAAACTGGGTATAAGAAGGGCACCCAAAACCACAGACTTTAGAAACACTTCTGGAACCACGAGGAACCTCTGCCTGGAGAAGAGCTGAATAGCTGAGGAAGAAGTGCTGCCCTGCCTGTGACTGTGCTTTGTGGAGCTTTCCTGCAGTGCTGCTTCTGCCAGAGTAAGAGGGCAAAGACTGGACTTTGTGTGCCTTCCATCTTGTGAAGAAATCTCCAAGGGCTTGATTTAGAGCTTGCCTCCTGTTGTTTGAAGTCTGAGGGACAGCAAAGACTTCTCTCTGCCAGCACCTGGAGTCTCTGGAGAGACTCCTGCTCTGACAAGTGGTGCCCTATCCAGTCCCTGGGCCCTTGAAAGGAAAGCTGGTGGAAATCTAAGGAAATCGACTTCGGACCGACGCCGCTGCTGAATCCGGTGACGCCGCCTGCACCTGACGCCGTGACTTTCGCTGGAACGCGACGACCTTCGCAGGCCTGACGCCACTGCAGCCCCGCTGAAGTCCGCCACTCCATGGAAGTCGCCGCACCACGTCATGACTGACGCCGCTCGAAGTGCGTGGATTCAACTTTTCGCACAGATGCTGCGATCCCCGACTTCGCGCATCGGCTTGTTTTCACTCTTCACCAAAGGTACTGTACTTGGGGGTCCACGCGACTCCGTGTCCAGCGCCGCTAGTGTCGGCTTGTTGGGAACGACTCCATCTCGACGCCGTGTTAACACCTCATCGAAGCATTTTTGTTTCTAAGAGCTATTTTTGAGTTTAATCTTTAAAAATTCATAACTTGACTTGTGTGTGTTGGATTTTTGTCGTTTTGGTCTTGTTTTGTTTAGATAATTATTTCCTATTTTTCTAAACTGGTGTTGTGTCATTTTGTAGTGTTTTCATTAAGTTACTGTGTGTGTTGGTACAAATACTTTACACCTAGCACTCTGAAGTTAAGCCTACTGCTCTGCCAAGCTACCAAGGGGGTAAGCAGGGGTTAGCTGAGGGTGATTCTCTTTTACCCTGACTAGAGTGAGGGTCCTTGCTTGAACAGGGGGTAAACTGACTGTCAACCAAAGACCCCATTTCTAACACTTCACAATTGTTCCTTCTTTATCCTTCTCTGAAGTTCATGCCCTTATAACTGACTTCCGTCATTCACACAGACTCGGCTTTCCAAAAGCACCCAGGAATTACACTTAGGGCCCATTAATCACTGTGATCCCAGAACTCATTGATTCTTGCACTCCATCACCTCGTCTCTTAGCATCATATTCCTTCAGGAAGAAAGACACACCAGTGCTTTACTATTCCACAATTGTACACGCAAACATCTTGCTGCAATGTGCAATGTGCCCTGTGTAAGATTCCCAGGTCACTGCCTGTGAAAATCATAGACCTTCAGGAGCATTATGTGGCTGCCATCTTCTAAACCGGTCATTTACCTTGCCCTCGCCTCCCACCACTGCATATCCACCTGAAGCCAGATAAGTATTTTTCTGCTTCCCCATCCCCGGGAATCCTTTGTGCCCATAACTTACCCTCACCTCTCCACACCAGGGCCAACCAGTTGAAAATTAAACTACTCTTTTACTATAGAAACCATTTTTCAACTCCAGCACATTCACAATGAATACCAAGTCTCTGATAGCGGTCACCTACTACTGATTAATAAAATGTATTGTAACATTTGATCCCTATTCAGTGTGTAAGGCACCTTTATTTTGACCCATACCTTCAGGCAGGCCTTAATGAATTCCCTTAGGAAAGTCACTGGCAGTGGCCACAAGTTCTAGACTAGGAGTATTTGAAGTTGCGGAGGTGATCACTTATGAAGTGCATGTATTTTCTTTAAACTCCATTATCTTTGCAAATTGTGAAGCTGGAACAATTAAAAAACAAAGGGAGATTAAAAAAAGACACCCCAACAGCAGAAAACGTTTTCTGCTGGTGTTGTGTGCAGTGAGTGAGCAACTGTCCATTCCCATCCCAATGGAAGTTCTTTCCATTTGCATCAGGATTTTAAGTGGGCAGGGAATCGATTGTATGTTGAATCCAACCAGTGGCTATTGCTCTGTTTCCCCACCACCTCTCATAACAAAGGGAGCCCTGAGTGGCAGCAACAAAATCTCCCCAGTGAGCAATTATTTTACTAGTGGTTAGCGTAGACCTGTATACGCAGGGTCTGTAATTCAAACACTACAAGTGGGCCTCAGCACATGTTTTGGCACCCACTTATTTAGCCCCTTAAAACACATGTATGCCATTGCATCCTGAATGCAGTATTAAACTGCCTATTCGACTTGGCAATGATATATAACCCCTTGCTAAGTATTAAACTCCCCTTTTGTTCCATATGTTACCCTCAAGATAGGCCTACAGTAGCCCATAGCGCAGTTGCATTTTAATTAAAAAGTTGGGCATGTACTTTTAAGTTTTACATGTCCTGGTAGTGAGAAACTCCAACATTATTTTTTCACTACTGTGGGGCCTACCAGTAACACTGAATTGCTCCTGCAGCCAGCTTGGAGCCAGGGCAGGGGAGTCAGGAAATTCCAAGCATTTCAAAGAGAAACCTCTATAAACTAAGGCATAAGGTATAAAAATAGGGGCCTCAGCCCCACTCTTCAGTTCAATTTAAGGACCCGTGAAAGGACTCTCAGGTGACTGCCTGCTGATGTGGCTTGCTCCACAAGACTGCCTTGCTGCACCTGGAAGGGCTGCTTTGCTGCCTGCCTTAAATCATCAGAGAGCTGCACTGCTGCGTCTGCTGTATTGGTCCACCTGAACCCATAACTACCAGAATAACCCAAATTCTACTTTGCTGACCTCCTGTTCAGAGCCACAGGGACATAAATACACACCTGGACCCATCCCTGAGTGAGTCCTAAACCCCCATGTGGTGCTTATCCAGACATGGACCCTTGGAGGAGGTGCTAAAGGTACCAACTAGCCACAGTCTAAAAGTTCTGGCTAAAAACTGCTCTGAGAATTGAGAGAAGGCCAGGACCAACCTGCTCATCGATCCACCCATTGTGCATCTATGGTCAGACTGACTTCATGGTTGCTTCCAGTGGGGTCTTCTCCGCTGTAGCAAATCCTGTTCAGAAGTCCTTTATCAAAGGGATATCCAGCCTTCTGGAACTCTTGTTGGCTACAGACTCCTACTTCATCCTGCTGGAGGTTTTTGGGTTCCAGAAAAGTGACTTAAGTTTGAACATATAAATCTTCACCGCAACTTCACCCAGAGGCTCTGATGATGACACTGACTCCTCGGACATCGGCTGCAGCCTTCCCCCACTGAACTTTACCATTGCAGGACTTTTTTCACCAGCATTTCTTCTAGGTCCGAAGATAAGTGCAGATGGGGTTGATCTGCTTCTTGTATCTAACTTACGCTCAATCGCGATTGACCATATTTTTCAACTTTGACCCAGTCTTGCATGACCTGATGTTTGCGGTTGGGGTTTGATCTTTTAGGGGTTAGTTTTGACTCAATGTTTTGAAAATTCGAAACTCCGGTTCTACACTGTGGATGTTTGTCATTGTGGTGTCATGTTATTAAAATTTATTCTTTTAAAAAAAAATTGGTGTGGGATTTGTCTTGTGTTGTGTTTTCACTTTATCACTGTTTGATAAAGCCTTATATACTTTACACATTGCCTCTAAAGCAAGCCTGACTTCCTTTTCTGCCTGGCTGCCCAGGGTTACTCACAATCTGATAAAGTAACTGTTTGTGGTTCACCTGCCAGAGTTTGTGGCTGTTGCTTGACCCAGGCTCACGCCTGGAATCCATTTTTCACAGGTTATTTTTTTAGTAGGGCATCTGATCTGAAGGAATTGGAGGAAGGTGAAACTAAACCTTAGGAGGCCAAGATGGGAAGCTTAGCTGCCTTCACAGACAGCTACACTCCTAATGCTGGTCACCTTTGAAGCCAGTTGAAACTTCACACATTAGAACTCCAATAGCTTCAAGTTTTTATTTAAATGTTATTAAGGGAGTGTGATGCCATCTAAAATGTGATTTTTGAGTCACCCACAGTTCATGTAACGTCTGTTTTTTTAGTATAAACCCAGTAATACTCAAGGGAAGTACATACACTCATGTTATACACAAAGGAAATACACATGTAAAAATAAGCGATTTAATTCACCTTTAGCTGTCACACAGGTCTTCCATGCTGTATTGAACTTTAGAGTTATAAAGTGAAATTTCAATGGTGAAAAATATTTCCCCATTATATATTTGGGTTGATTGGTTGGAAATAGGAGTGCTGGAGTGGGGCGGCCCAGCAAACTCTGTGAAACCCACAGTGACTCAAACTTTTGTAGGCATTAGCAATCATTTTGCATGGTCATTCCACTCATTGAAATACTCATTAATGGGCTTCTAAAATATTTGGACTAGGGGCTCCTCCTACCACTACCAAAGAGGGGTTTTACCAGCAATCGGGGATGGGGTAGGGGTGGAAGAAGTTTAATTGTGAAAATGCACATTTCCACATGACTTGCATGCACAAATGTTCTACTTCTGCATGAATAAACTTTGGCCAGCAGTAGTGCTCCTGGAAATGTAATAATGTGTTTAATTTGTAGTGCCATCATAACAATATGTGTGAATAAACAAAATATCCCACCTGTACTCTAAATGTTTAGAGTGGAGCTTTTTGCTTTGGCTTACCATACCTGCCTCAGATACTTTCTGAGGTTTTGCTGCTCTTTCTACACTTTTCTACATTTTCATATTAGTTTTTGATTATGCATAAAGACATCACATTTATAGCTCAAAAAATGACTAGATTTTTGATGAACAATTAAACGTTCAAATTTTCTTTCAAATTGTCGGTTTTTATAAGTAAACTAGATGTGCTGCTTTCAGATTATTAGAATCCAAAACAGATATTTAAAATCAATAACCAATTTTTTAGGACATTCAAACAAACATAATTCTACTGCACACACAGCAGTGTTTTCATAACCAGCAATTTAAGAATTACTTTACATCTGTTTCTTTTTATTACTTGGGGCCTGATTCACAAATGGGACTTATGACTTGTAAAGTTCTGGGTGTGGAGTCTCCGCACTCGTGGCGGACTATCCATACTCAGGACAGAATGTCTGCACTTGGAGTGAATTCTCTGCACTGCAGCGCTCAATGTGGAGATTCCATAATGAGCACGGAAGCTCCACACTCATAACTTTATGAGTCATAAGTCGCTTTGTGACTCGAGCCCTTAATGGACTAGTGGGAAGATTTAGGAGCTCCTAGAGCCTCCTTGCGATATATTAGTATCATTTGTTTACGCTAATGTGGCCCAATGAGGCCAAATTTGCTGCGCCAAATTTACAAAGTGGCACAATGCATGCATTGCGCCACTTTGTAATCCTTTGCGCTACATTATGCCTCCACCAGGCATATTGTATGCAAAGGTGGCGTTCCCCTGTTGGGGGGGGGCAAAAAAGGCACAAAGAAATCTAAGACCATTGTTTACAATGGGTCTCAATGGGATTTGCAGGATTAGCGTCAAAATGTTTGACGCTAATCCTGCAAAGCTCCAAACTAGTGTAAACATTTCTGAAGCTAGTTCCCTAACTGCAGCTATGGTGTACTGATCTTAGATACAGTGCACACATGGTGCGGTAGGGAGATGCTAAGGGGCACAACAAAAGTGGTGCTGCACTGGGCACAGCACCTCTTTACTTAAAGCAGGCCCTCGGTGTGCAATATGGCTCAATTAAGACTCTTAGGTCTTAGGTACCTCTCAACCCCTGCTTCATTGTCAACCCTTCTGTATTGTATATTGGCATTATATATGGGATTTGACATACCCCAGTTATATATAATCAGCACATAGCTAGTCACTGAAGGGTTCTGTGACTGATTAGTAACATCACCCTGCTTGATGTGGTTAATGGAACCCGAAGGTGATATGTAGTATACTCCTTATTTAGGAATGGAATACATAACTTCTTATTCCACATAGGGGCATATTTACAAGCTCCTTGTGCCACATTAGCACTGCAATAGTGCAAGTTTTTGATGCTAAGGTGGTGCTAAGGTACCTTTTCTGCCACACCATATTTACAAAGTGGCACAATTCTTGCATTGCACCTCTTTCAGACCCCTTGCGCCACATTATGGCTGCATCAAGCATAATGTATGAGAGGGGAGCGTTCTGGCGCACGGAGGCGCGAAAAAAGGTGCAGTGAAATTTGCATTTCTTTGCCCCATTTTTTCCATCATTTTTAATGCCTTCTCGGATCGGTCATTAAAATGAAGCACCCATTATATTCAATGGGCCTCCCTTTTTAACGCTATTGTGCTAATGACCACTATGGTGCGTTGTATTGTAGAAACCCCGCAACCATAGTGTTGTTATTTGCCGGTAAGGGGGGGGGTGGCGCAAGAAAGTGGCACATCATTTATGATGTGCCACTTCCTTGCAAATATGCCCCATAGTGCCATATATCTATGTTGCAACGGCACGTCCTTTACTTTCTAACCTCAGGTGTGAAATAAATTATGAAAAAAATCTCAAGCACCTTATTTTTGTGTCATGTTCTTATTTCCATTTTGATCAAAGAATCAAGCCATTTGGGAATACTATAAATAAAGAGCACGCAATCTTTTAAATTAAGGAAGTTTCCACAACAAAATGAAGAACTTTGTAGTGAAATGGATATCTGCGACACAGTATATGACTGTTCTTGCTTGGCTGTAACTACGGGTAGTAGGCTGAGACCCGTCAGATCATGTAAATAATGCACATATTTCTTTCATAATACTCCTTCTGTTCTGAGCTTCTGCGGTTAAGAAATGCTCTCTCCATCACTCAAGGACATAATGTGGGTGACAGCAGTGGCATCCATCTTCTTGCAGAATAAGCAATTCTTAGGGTATAAGAATGATCATTTTCATCACTTATCTGAATCATGGACCTCAAGGTCTGGGCTGCATGTCACTGAATGGGGATATCCTTTGCCTTTTCTCACTGTAACCAAACAGTCTGAATTGTGGACTACTGAGGAGGCCACTTGTTTTAATAAATATATCAAACAAAGAAGAGTAAGGTGTCTCTGGCACCAGCACTTGGGATTCCTGCTGTGGAGTTATGTAGCACTATGCGGCGTGTTGTAGTGCTATTTTAAATTATTTGCAGTAACTTAACTCTGTTAACTAGTCACATATGTTCGTGCTATGTGGGTTTGGATGTCAGTTTGCACATAAAAAGAACAAGACGAGAATTCTATTAATTCATTGGACTTTCAACATTGCTCATCTCACTGATAGTGGCAATTTTTAGGTCTAACTTATTCGACAGCCTCATCTTTTATAAAAATCATAATAAATATGAATACATAAATGTTAGAAATGGGGTATTTGGTTGGCAGTCAGGTTACCCCCTGTCCAAGCAAGGACCCTCCCTCTAGTCAGGGTAAGTCACACACCCTCGGGTAACTTGGCACTGAGCAGTCAGGCTTAACTTAGAAGGCAATGTGTAAAGTATTTGTGCAATAAATCATGCAATAACACAGTATAGCACCACAGAAATACACCACACAGTGTTTAGAAAAATATATAATATTTTTCTGATAAGATGCAGGCCAAAACAATTAAAATGCAATAAGTATATGTTGAGATATCACAATAAAAGTGATATAACGTGTCTTTAGTCTCTAAAAAGCAATACATGTCTCTTTCAAGCACAAATTACCTGGTTTGTGTGCAAAATCTCCGCAGAGAACTGCAGGGGAGGAGATGTGTGGAAACAAAGAGGGTGGGCGTCAATTTCTCGAGCCGCACACGGCGATGCGTCGTTTAGTTTTCACGCAGGGACGGCTGTGTGTTGATTTCCGGCGCTCGGTCGTGGATCCTCTTCGGGTTGCGGGGTTTTCGGATGCCCGCGGACATTGCGTGGCTTTCCGGTGCTGACAGGACGAAGTCACAGGGGCTGCATCGATCCGATGGGCGTTGCATGGAAATTTCTACCGCACAGTAGGTGCTGCATCGCTTCCTCTCTGGAAGTCGGGCTGCGTCATTCCGGCTAAGCTGTGCGTCAATCCAGTGGGCTGTGCGTCAAATTTCCAGTCGCTATGCTGGTGCTGTGTCGATCTTCTCGTTGCAAAGTCAGGCTGCATCGTTCCAGTTCGGCGTGCAGTGAATTTTTCACCACGGAGCAGGCAGTGCATCGTTTGTGGCAGGCTGTGTGCGATTTTCGCAGCGCAAGGAGTCCTTCTTGTAGAGATTAAGGGGGTCATTACAACATTGGTGGTAAAAGCCGCTTACCGCCGTGCAGAAGACCGGCAACACACCGCCGCGGCTGCGGAATTCCGCCACGGTCATTATGACCCAAAATTTTGACACCCACACAAGTCCGCCACACCAAAGGTCAGTGATAAACTGGCGATAACAAAACCTGCACCGTCACTCCAACAGGAATACGCCCACACTATCACGACCCACGAATCCACGCGGCGGTCTTTCAACCATGGTAATCCATTGGCGGTACACACCGTCGCGCTCAAAATACACACACATTTACAAAACACATCCACATTGGACAATTAAAAATATACACACCTGATACACATACACACACCACTCCCACACATCCAATACAATATAAAACTCACACCCACATCACCCACAAACCCCTATGACCACAATTGCGACTGAAGGCCAGAGAGATACACCACCAGAAACAACACTAGCATCCACAGGCACTCCACACTATCACTCACATAACATCCACGCACCTCACACAACACACCTCTAAATATCACCTCACACATCACAACACACACCACCCCACATATGACCCACACTACCCCATGGCCCCGCAAAGACACCCCAGGTTCTCTGAGGAGAAGCTCAGGGTCATGGTGGAGGAAATCATCCGGGTAGAGCCACAGCTATTCGGATCACAGGTGCAGCACACCTCCCTAGCTAGGAAGATGGAGCTATGGTGAAGAATCGTGGACAGGGTCAACGCAGTGGGACAACACCTAAGAACTAGGGATGACATCAGGAAGAGGTGGAACGACCTACGGGGGAAGACATCACATCGCGGTACAGAGGACTGGCGGCGGACCCCCACCTCCTCCCCCACAACTAACAACATTGGAGGAGTAGGTCTTGGCTATACTGCATCCTGAGGGCCTCGCAGGAGTAGCTGGAGGAATGGATTCTGGTAAGTCAAATCTTAACTATTATATCCCCCACCCACCTGCATGCTATCATTACCCCCACCCTCGCCCTCACCCCCATCACTCCAACTCCTCACACATGTCCCAATATCACAAACCACACATCCCAAACCCAAGCCCTGCATGCAACACCAAAGCATGGACACCCATCACCAAAGCATGGCCACTGCACATACCCATACACCCCCCTAAACCATCATCACACAAGGTCCTACACAGGAATGTAAGCACTGGGGTACACGGTCACTCCACATTGCACACCATGGCACACACAGATGCAATAATCATGCTTTAACACCCCTGCAGGACCCCTACCCAATTTCACCGGACAGGAGGGTCCAGATATGTCCACTCCACTCACAGAAGAGGCCCACAGTGATGACAGCAGCTCTGTCCAACTGGATCTAGATGACCAGCCCGGCCCATCTGGGACCTCGGGACAGTTGGTTCCCCTCACACTGGCACAAGCCACTACAGAGCTTCCCCCCTCCGGAAACACCAGCACAGCACCCACCCAGAGGGCCCAAACCTCTGTCCCCAGGACACGTCAATCAGAAGTGTGTCCACCACTACAGGGAACCCAGGCTAACCCACCACCCCAACAACAACAGGGACCTAGGAGCAGTGGCAGTGGGCACACGGTTCAGGGGACAGAGGCCCAGGAACACAGGGGAACTGGGAGGGCTGCTGTGCGACAGGGGGAGGACAGGCCCAGGGAAACCACTCTCCACGAGGCCCTCTCCAACATCATGGGAGCCTACCACCATTCCCAGGAGACAATGGCAACGGTACTGGCCAAGTTTCAGGAGACCCAGCGGCTGCAGGAGGAACAGTATTTGGGCTTCAGGGAGGAACTCAAATCCATCAATTCCACCCTGGGCACCATTGTAGGGGTGCTGAAGGAACTCGTGAGCACCAGGAGGGACACTGTGGCACAACAAGGGGCCCCTGACACTAGCCTGGACGATGAACTGCCCACCACCTCCGCCGGCGCTAGTGGACAGGAGGCACCGCCACAGGACCACCACACCAGCACCCCACCACCTGCAGAGGGAGAACTACCTCGCAAACGGTCCCTGAGATCCAGGACAAAGACAGAGAACGATGCCAAGACCCCCACCAAGAAATGAGACCGCCCTGATTGTCATCCATTTGTCCCACCTTGTCACCCTGTCCATCCTTAAAATGCCCTAGCTCCACTTCCTATGCCCCTTTGGACAATGCACCTGTGAGACTAATAGACTGGACTCTGCCATGGACATTCCTCCACCATCACCCCTCACCATTTTACAACCCCCTCCAATATTGAGCACTTAAATAAACACCCTTAAAGCACAAAACAATCTGGAGTCTGTCTGTGATTTCGAAATAGTGTCTTAGCAATTACAGTGGCAAAATGCTCTTTCAAATGTAATGTCAACATACCTATGTCACACAGCTCTAGTCCATGAGGAAACAAAGCAGATGTCACACAGTGGGACCCACATCTGTGAAATTGTAAGGGAAAGTGACAACTCAGTGACCATACACTGGGTGAAAATGACAGACAGTAGAGAGGTAGTAGATTTAAATTAGATGTAGCAGACAGTGTTGTCTTTTTACCTGTGTCTCACTGGAAGTATTGCAGGATCACCGTGTTCCTGTTGTCGATGTCCTCTTCTTCTGCTTCCTCGTCTTCACTGTCCACAGGCTCCACAGCTGCCACAACACCTCCACCTGGACCATCCTCCTGCAGAAAAGGAACCTGTTGTCGCAAAACCAAGTTGTGAAGCATACAGCAGGCCACAATGATCTTGCATACCTTCTTTGGTGAGTAGAATAGGGAACCACCTGTCATATGGAGGCACCGGAACCTGTCCTTCAGAAGGCCGAAGGTCCGCTCTATAATCCTCCTAGTCCGCCCGTGGGCCTTATTGTAACGTTCCTCTGCCCTTGTCCTGGGATTCCTCACTGGGGTCAGTAGCCATGACAGGTTGGGGTAACCAGAGTCACCTGCAAATGGCGAGGGACAACTGTTAGACACACACTAATTCATAGGGACATCCACAGATCCAGACAACTATTCCTAATGTATTGGGTCCAGGTGCTCACCTAAGAGCCACACCCGGTGCCTCTGTAGTTGCCCCATCACATAAGGGATGCTGCTATTCCGCAGGATGTAAGCGTCATGCACTGAGCCAGGGAATTTGGCATTAACATGGGAGATGTACTGGTCTGCCAAACACACCATCTGCACATTCATGGAATGGTAACTCTTCCGGTTTCTGTACACCTGTTCATTCCTGCGGGGGGACCAAGGCCACATGTGTCCCATCAATGGCACCTATGATGTTGGGGATATGTCCCAGGGCATAGAAATCACCTTTCACTGTAGGCAAATCCTCCACCTGAGGGAAAACGATGTAGCTCCGCATGTGTTTCAGCAGGGCAGACAACACTCTGGACAACACGTTGGAAAACATAGGCTGGGACATCCCTGATGCTATGGCCACTGTTGTTTGAAAAGACCCACTTGCTAGGAAATGGAGTACTGACAGCACCTGCACTAGAGGGGGGATTCCTGTGGGATGGCGGATAGCTGACATCAGGTCTGGCTCCAACTGGGCACACAGTTCTAGGATTGTGGCACGATCAAGCCTGTAGGTGATGATCACATGTCGCTCCTCCTTTGTCGACAGGTCCACCGGCGGTCTGTACACCGGAGGATGCCGCCATCTCCTCACATGCCCCAGCGGACGGTGCCTATGGAGGAGAACAGCGAGCAGAGAGTCAACCAACTCTGAGGTACGTAAACACAGCTTACTCTGAAAATATTAATATATCGAAATTTACCTGTATGAGTGTTTAGGCAAAGCCTAGGTATGTGTGACGCAGTCAAAATAATTGCCATGTGGCCCCCTGAAATGGCGGCTGCCTGAACTGTAAGATGGCACAATGGGATATGAGGTAACTGCGCTGGCGTTGTACACCGTTGCGGTAGGCGGTCGAAGACCGAGGCGCAATTCTGCATTGGTTAAAATTGGACCCTATGGGTCCCAGGAGCCAATGACGATGTACGCCGGCGGTGACGTACGCACAGCCGCGGACGTGACCGCCATTTTCTCTCTGTTCATTCTCTCGATACCTGATCTTCGACAGGAGAGGACCTACACTGCAAGTGCTGCTGTGACCTCAGTCTGGAAGAGACAATGGCTTGTGTGTCTGGGGAAAGGGCCCCTGCCTTCAGCACGGAGGAGATGGAGAAACTCGTGGATGGGGTCTTCCCCCAGTACACGCTACTCTACGGTCCTCCAGACAAACAGGTAAGTACACTGTGAGCATGCTGTATGGGAAATGCCTGTGTGGAGTGGGGTGGGTGAAAGATAGGGGGGTGAGAATGAGGCATGCACGAAACGACGGTGAGTGCATGTGCGTCATGGCAAGGGTAGGGATGCGGGCCAATGACTGTGACGGGGCAGTTGGTAATTACTTCTCTTTTTCCCCTGTACAATTCCTGTAGGTCAGCGCCCACGAGAAGAAGGACATTTGGCGTGCCATCGCCAAGGAAGTCTGGACCCTGGGGGTCTACCACAGACGGAGCACCCACTGCCGGAAAAGATGGGAGGACATTCACCGCTGGAGCAAGAAGACGGCGGAGGCTCAGCTGGGGATGGCCTCCCAACGTGGGAGGGGTGCCCGTCGCACCATGACCCCCTGATGTTCAGGATCCTGGCTGTGGCGTACCCGGAGTTGGATGGGCGCTTGAGGGCAACACAGCAGCAACAAGGGGGTGAGTACACTCTCATTCTGCTGATTCAGCGTGCATTGCAGGTGTCTGGGTGGGGGAGGTGGGCTGTGGGTTCCCCTAGGCCAGGGCGAGTTTAGTAGTTAAGGTCCCTTCTTCAGGCAGGCCCTGTGGCACCCCACCCCATCTGTGTACAGTGCCAACTACACCTAGTCAGGCTCCTGTGACATCCATGTGTGCAGAAATCATCCATAGCCTTGTAAGCCATGTCCCAGGGATTGAATAGTGGACTCCAAGTGCGCGGCGTAGTGCAGAGGGCTTCTGTGTCTATCGTGTCTGCCAACGGTAGCGGTATTGCATGCACTGAACATGTCTTTCTTCTGTCTCTGTCCCCCCTCTTTTTGTGGTCTCCCTGTTCTTCTGTGCATTAGCATCATCAGGCAGAGGAGCAGTGGCCCCGGAGCAGGAGGCAGCTGCATCCCACATGGCCCTGGAGGGCGACACTACGGAGTCTGAAGTCACCAGTGGGACGGAGGGCGAGGGGAGCTCCACGGCCGGGACAGGAGCTGACACCAGCGATACGGACTCCTCCTCTGATGGGAGCTCCCTTGCGGTGGCAGCCCCATCTGTGCCCCCCGCATCTACAGGTACAGCCGCCACCACCCCTACCAGCACCGCCCTCCCAGCAGCCCCTTAGCCTTTGCCCCGTGCCCGCTTACCCAGGAGGGTGGGCATCACGTTCGTCCCAGGCACCTCAGGCCCTGCCCCAGTCACCCCTGCTGCCCTCAGTGAGGAGGCCATTGACCTCCTCAGGTCCCTCACTGTTGGGCAGTCTACCATTTTGAATGCCATCCAGGGTGTAGAGAGGCAGTTGCAACAAACCAATGCATACCTGGAGGACATTCACTCTGGTCAGGCAGCCCTTCAGTGAGCTTTTCAGACTCTGGCCTCAGCACTGATGGCAGCCATTGTCCCTGTCTCTAGCCTCCCCCCTCCAACTTCCTCCACCCAGACCCACACCCCTGTACCTCAGCCTATCCCAAGCACACCATCAGACCAGCATGCACACACCTCAACACACAAGGGAAGCACTGGCAAACATAAGCACCACACATCCCACAGGCACTCATGCAAGCATCACACACATGCAGACACACCAACATCCACTGCCTCCACTGTGTCCCCCTCCTCCTCGCCTCCCTCCTCCCTCTCTGTCTCGTCACCACTCACACCTGCATGCACTACATCCTCAGCCACTACATCCATCACCAGCACACCCAACACCACACCCGCTCACGTGCAGTCACCACCCTCACTACCATTCACACATCCCGTGTCCTCTCCCAGTGTGTCTGTGAGGCCACCGCCCAAGGTACACAAACGCAGCCACACACCCACCCAACAGCCATCCACCTCACGGCAGCCTCCAGCCCATGAACCTTCACCCAAAGTCAGCAAACGTACACCTCCTACAACCACAACCTCTTCCTCCACTCCCAAACCCACTCCAGCTACCCGTCCCAGTGTTCCTAAGAAACTTTTCCTGGCCAGCCTTGACCTCTTTCCCTCACCTCCCCCACCCCTTCAGTCTCCTAGGGCCCGACTCTCCAGGTCCCAACCTAGCACCTCAGCCACAACATCGGTGGGACCAGTGGTGCCAGTAGTCACCGGATTCTGGAGTGCACCAGGCAGCAGGGTAGCCAGTGTGGCAAGGAGCCAGAGCACGGACAGTCCCCCACCTGTCAAGCATCAAAAGTTGGCCAGTGCCCGGCGGGAGAGGGGAAAGAAATCAGCCACCAAAGCCGCTCCCAGGGGTACAGTTGGGAGTGTGGAGACAGCTGCGACACCATCCAAGGTGGGGAAGGGGCACATTAAAACCGGCAAGTCTGGGAAGATCAGCACGGCGGACAAGACCGCCAGCAGCCCCGCTCCCCAAGACAGGACCGCCAGCAGCAGCCCCGCTGCCCAAGACAGGACCGCCAGCAGCACCGCTGCCCAAGACATGACCGCCAGCAGCAGCCCCGCTGCCCAAGACAGGACCGCCAGCAGCAGCCCCGCTGCCAAGACAGGACCGCCAGCAGCAGCCCGACTGCCCAGGAGAAGACTGCCAGCAGCAGCCCTGCTGGCCAAGACAGGACTGCCAGCAGCACCACTGCCCAGGAGAAGACCGCAAGCAGCAGCCCCGCTGCCCAAGACAGGACCGCCAGCAGCACCGCTGCCCAAGACAGGACCGCCAGCAGCAGCCCGCTGCCCAAGACAGGACCGCCAGCAGCAGCCCCGCTGCCAAGACAGGACCCCCAGCAGCAGCCCCACTGCCCAGGAGAAGACTGCCAGCAGCAGCCCCGCTGCCCAAGACAGTACTGCCAGCAGCACCACTGCCCAGTAGAAGACCGCCAGCAGAAGCCCCGCTGCCCAAGACAGGACCGCCAGCAGCACCGCTGCCCAAGACAGGACCGCCAGCAGCAGCCCCGCTGACCAAGACAGGACCGCCAGCAGCAGCGCCGCTGCCCAAGACAGGACTGCCAGCAGCAGCCCTGCTGCCCAGGAGAAGACCACCAGCAGCAGCCCCGCTGCCCAAGACAGGAACGCCAGCAGCACTGGTGCCCAGGAGAAGACCGCCAGCAGCAGCCCCGCTGCCCAAGACAGAACCGCCAGCAGCAGCCCCGCTGCCCAAGACAGGACCGCCAGCAGCACCGCAGGCCAGGACAAGACCGCCACCTGCTGAACCGCTGCCGAGGACACTGCTGCCAGCAGCACCTCAGGCCAGGACAAGACCGCCACCACCAGAACCGCTGCCCAGGACACCGCCGCCAGCAGCACCGCAGGCCAGGACAAGGCCGCCACCAGCAGAACCGCTGCCCAGGACACCGCCGCCAGCAGCACCGCAGGCCAGGACAAGACCGCCACCAGCTGAACCGCTGCCCAGGACACCGCCGCCAGCAGCACCGCAGGCCAGGACAAGACCGCCACCAGCTGAACCGCTGCCCAGGACACCGCCGCCAGCAGCACCGCAGGCCAGGACAAGACTGGCACCAGCAGAACCGCTGCCCAGGACACCGCCGCCAGCAGCACCGCAGGCCAGTGAGCGCCAATGATTCCGACGCTACTGAGGCCGCCACAGGCTGGATGAAGCACTCTGGGCACAAAGCCCCCTCCAGAACCAGTGGAGTAAGGCATCCTCAACCTCAGTCCTTGGCAGGATGAAGCACTCTGGGCACAAAGCCCCCTCCAGAACCAGTGGAGTAAGGCATCCACTACCTCAGTCCTTGGCAGGATGAAGCACACTGGGCACAAAGCCCCCTCCAGAACCAGTGGAGAGTTACATCCACTACCTCTGTCCTTGGCAGGATGAAGCACTCTGGGCACAAAGCCCCCTCCAGAACCAGTGGAGTAAGGCATCCACTACCTCAGTCCTTGGCAAGATGAAACACTCTGGGCACAAAGCCCCCTCCAGAACCAGTGGAGTAAGGCATCCACTACCTCAGTCCTTGGCAGGATGAAGCACTCTGAGCACAAAGCCCCCTCCAGAACCAGTGGAGAGTTACATCCACTTGAGAGACTGTGGCTTTGCACTCCCCAGGATTGAACAGTGGACAAACCACCCACTGTAGAGACTTGAGAGACTGTGGCTTTGCACTCCCCATGATTGAACAGTGGGCATGGAGCCCCCTCGTGGATCTGGCGTTGTGCACTCAACCGGCTGAGGTGCCCCCCCTTTCCCTTCCCCCTGGGGTGCCTGTTTTATTTCTATCTGATGCCCCTGCAGTGTTTTCTCTGTCTTGTTCGGGTATTAAGTGTGGGCCTCGCCCATGCCTTTTGGGCCCAGTGATCCATGGACTATGATGGTGGAATCCCTTGTACTTGTGTTCTTGGTGTATATTCTTGTATATAGTATAAATGTGTATATTTTCTAAATATTTTTTATTTATGTAATTGAATATATCACAATTATTCAACTCATTTCCTTTTGTCCTTGCATTCTTACAGGGGGGGTGGGGGGTGTAACTGTAATGTATCAATATGTATTAGTGTGTGTGTTGTCGTGGGTGAGGGTGGGGGTGTTGCGTGTTGCATGAGTGTGTCACTGTTTTTTCCCTCCCCCTCCCCTGTGTCATAGGTGCAGTACTCACCGTGGTCTTCGCCGCCGGCGTTCGTGCTCCTGGTAGAGGAGCAGGAAGATAAAGGCTGGGAGTATCTGAAGTTCCGGTTCCATGGCGTCCTGGTTCCTCGTGGGGTGTGTAGAGATGAGAGTTTTCCCTTCAGAGTTCTGTTTCCGCCGTGTTTTTCTTCGCGGTGAATCCGCCCCAGAAAAGGTGGCCGATTGGTGGGTTGTAATAGTGTGGGCGGAACATTGTCCTATGCCTGTCTGTTGGCTGTTACCGCCACGGTGTTTGTTTGTACTGCCGTGGCGGTCGGAGTGTTAAAGTGGCTGTCTATGTTGGTGGTTTCCGCCACGGTCGTGATTCCATTTTTTTTCCCGCCGGCCTGTTGGCGGTTTTGCCGCTGCTTTAACACCGACCGCCAGGGTTGTAATGATCACCTAAGTCTTTTTGGTCCTGAGACTTCAGGGAACAGGAGGCAATCTCTATCCAAGCCCTTTGAGAGCACTTCTCAGCACAGCCAGAGAGCAGCAAGGCAGCAGGGCAACAGCAAGGCAGCAATCCTTCATAGAAAGCAGTCAGGTGAGTCCTTTGGGCAGCCAAGCAGTTCTTCTGGGCAGGTTGCAGATTTTGGTTCAGGTTCTGTTCTCTAGGAAGTGTCTGTAAGGTAGAGTGTCTACCTCAGAAGTGTCTGAGTTGGTAGGGTCAGAGGCCCTGCTTAAATACTCAAAGGCAGCTTTGAAATGGCAGAGACTTCAAAGAGTGGCTTAGAAGTGCGCAATGTACCCATTCAGTTCCATCCTGTCTGCCAGGGTCCCAGTAAGGGGTTTGTAGTCCATTGTGTGAGGGCAGGCCATTGTCCTTTGACATGAAAGTGTCAAGCTCACCACCCTCCCAGCCCAGGAAGACCCATTCAAAATGCAGATGTATGCAAGTGAGGCTGAGTATCCTGTGTTGGGGTGTGACTGAGTGAATGCACAAGGGAGCTGTCAACTAACCCAGCCAGACGTGGATTGGAAGGCACAGAAGGATTTAAGTGCAGAGAAATGCTCACTTTCTAAAAGTGGCATCTCTAAAATAGTAATATTAAATCCAACCTCACCAGCAGGATTTTGTGTTACCATTCCGGACATGCTAAATATGACCATGTTACTCCTTTCAGATCAGAATCTCCCACTCAAACAGTATATGAGGGTATCCCTAATGTTAGGCTATGAAAGGAGCAGGCCTCACAGCAGTGAAAGATGAATTTAGGAGTTTTACACTACCAGGATATATAAACTACACAGGTATATGTCCTGCCTTTTATCTACATAGCACTCTGCCCTATGGGTTACTTAGGGCCTACCTTAGGGGTAACTTATATGCAGAAATAGGAGAGTTTAAGGCTTGGCAAGTACTTTTAAATGGCAAGTCGAATTGGCAGTGAAACCGCACACACAGGCCTTGCAATGGCAAGCCTGAGACATGGTTAAGCGGCTACTTATCCAGGTGTCACAATCAGTGCTGCAGGCCCACTAGTAGCATTTAATCTACAGGCCCTGGGCACATGTAGTGCACTTTACTTATAAGTAAATTAAATAAGCCAATTGGGTATGAGCCAATGTCACCATGTTTTGAGGGACAGCATATGCACTTTAGCACTGGTTAGCAGTGGTAACGTGCGCAGAGTCCTAAAACCAGCAAAAACAGTATCAAAAAGTGGAGGAAGGCAGAAACTTGAGGGTGACCACCCCAAGGTTGTCAGGTCTAACAGTCAGTTTGACAGTTGGGCTGTTTGTGAATCCCCTCTAGACAGTGAGACAAATGGAGTTGGGTACAGCTTGCATATCCTAATGAGCCATCTGTGCTAGAGAGGAGTGGTCACTTACACCTGAATGGGCTGTGCCTGACCTCACACAATGCTGTCTCTAACCCTCCGGTCTGTGTCTGGGGCCTGGCCTGAGCAAGGCAGGATCTTTTGAACAACAGAGACTTACCTTTGAAGTATGCCTACTTCAAAGACAGAAAGGGGTATAAGTATTGGACCCAAAACCCCTGAAAATTAGATCACTTCTGGATTCAAGAGGAACCTCTGACATGGAGAAGAGCTGAAGAGATGAGGAGAAGTGCAGCCCCTGTTTGTGACTGTGCTTTGTTGGGCTATCCTGCAGTTGCTGCTTCTACCTGTGAAAGGGGACAAAGACTAGACTTTGTTGTGCATGTGAATCTCCAAAGGCTTGAATTGCACTTGCCTCCTGTTTTGAAGTCTAAGGGTCATCAAAGACTTCCTCTGCCAGCACCTGGACTCTCTGCTGAGACTCCTGCCCTGCCAAGTGGTGCCCTATCCAGTCCCTAGGCTCTTGAAAGGTGAAGTTGGCAGACCAAGAGCTGAAAATCCACTCACAGAACGCCGTGCGGGGACATTTTTGACATGGCTAAAATCAACACTCTACCTGCATCGTGGCTGGGAGATCGACATATTGGGGACGCAGAAACGATGAACAACACCCGCTTGCGGCTGCTGATAATGATGCAAACCCCATCCAGCGCTTTTTTCTAACACCGTGCAACAGAATTTTCCACGCATTGTCCCTGGGCCCCAAAGTCAACCCGACTCTGCGCAGATCTGAGGTGCCCCATCCGGAAATTGACGCATCGCTCTCTTGTGTGGGAGAAAAACAACGCATCGCTGACCCGACCGGAGAAAAAACAACACACGGTCTCCTTTGCGAGGAAGGAATTGACTCATCGTTGCCTTTTCCGATGCATGCTAGCCCGTGGTACTTTGTTCAAAATCAACGTTTCCATTTGCTTTCTATGGCGTAAGACTCTTAGGGGGTCATTTTGACCTCGGCGGTCTTTTTTCAAGACCGCTGAGGGACCGCCGTGCGGAAGACCGCCAGTGGTGGCGGTTTGCCGCTCGGCCTATTATGACCGTTGGCAGCTCTCCGTCCTTTTATGGATGGAGAGCCGCCAGCAGCCATACTGGCGGGCGGCGGGGAAGTGGAGGTTGCTCCACCTCCACCGCCATGACAACAGAACACCGCCCAGCGAATCACATCCTGTGATTCGGCGTGGCGGTGTTCTGTTGGCGGTGTGGTGTCGGAGGGGCAGCCCCCATGGCTCCCGTCCCCCCCGGAGGATCGTCGGACCAGGTAAGTCGATCGTCCGTGAGGGGAGGGGGTGGGGGTGTTGTGTGTTGTGTGCGTGCATGGGGGTGTGTGTGTGTATGTAGAGGGGGTGTGTGAGTGCGTGTATGCTTGCAGGGGTGTTGTGTGTATGGGAATGAGTGCGTGTATGTCTGTAGGTATGTCTGTATGGATGTGTGCGTGTATGTCTGAATGTGGGTGTGCGTGTCTGACTGTGTGTGTGGATGTTGGCATGTATGTCGGTGTGTGTGCGTGTATGTATGTCGGTGTGTAGGAGTGATGTTATGTTGGGGGTCGGGTGGGGAGGGGGGTCCTGCCACCTTTGGTGGGTGGCGAGGGGGGTGGGGGTAGGGGAGGGAGTCGGGGTGGGGGGTGGGGGAGACCCCTATCAGTGCCAGGGAAGGAATTCCCTGGCACTGATAGTGCTTACCGCCATGGATTTCATGGTGGTTTCAAACCGCATGAAATCCATGGCGGTCAGCCGGGTCCAAATACCGCCGGCGGTATAGTGACAGCCGCCGGGCTGGAGACCCTGGTCTCCAGCCCGGCGGTCGTCTCCGCCCTGGCGGGCGGAACGGAGAACCGGCGGATGACCATGGCGGTAACCGCCATGGTCATGATACACAAGGTAAAGACCGCCAGCCTGTTGGTCTTACCGCCGCTTCTCCGCCGTCCGCCAGGGTTGTAATGACCTCCCTATTCGTTTGAAAATTCATATTTTAACTTGTGTATGTTGGATTTTTGTTGTTTTGGTCTTTTTTGATTTAGATAAACATTACCTATTTTTCTAAAATGTTATGGTGTCCATTTTGTAGTGTTTTCACTGTATTACTATGTGTGTTGGCACAAATACTTTACAAATTGCTTCTGAGAGAAATAAGCCTGACTGCTTGTGCCAAGCTACCAAGGGAGTAAGCAGGGGTTATCTAAGTGGGTTTCTCCATTACCCTGACTAAAGTGAGGATCCTTGCTTGGACAGGGGGTAACCTGAATGCCAAAGGCACCATTTCTAACAGTACCAAAATAAAAGTGAGCCTCATTAGCATATCAGATAGATAAAAAGTGGTCCACGTTTTCAAAATTGGCGCAGTTTTGAACGTGTAAAGCCACGCTGTATAGATGTATAGGTGTTTTGGAAGAGGTACGAGACTGCATTCATTTGTGCTTGGTGCAGGCAATATTTGTATTAATATCAGCGAAGTCATCAGTAAAAACTAGACCACCAGGCCACAAAGAAGGCCCACATACAGCCCAAAATCTGACCCACATTCAGCTTTTAGACCAGCTCTACGGGCTCTGTCTGATTGCCCTACAAGCCAGTCCCACTCTGACCATCTTGTCACCGCTATTAATATCACTGTAAGGTTATTGGACACCAGTGTACAATAAAGAAAATCTAGGAACGAATGAGCAGGTTTATAAGGCAGAGGTATGCAATATTTGGTGGCTGTATGAGTTGTGTACAATATTTGTGATGCTAATAAGAAACTGGGTGGAGAGGGTGGTAGTTGCATGTAAAGAGAATAGTGTAAACGTTTTAAATCTTCTCATGTAAATCAATAGAGTTCAAGAAGGCTTTTTCTGTGCAGCAGAGGACACTAACGGATTCATTTAGCATCACCTTGGAATAGGCCACTGCAGCTGGCACCGATTTTAATGAACATTTCCATTATTAAACAATAAAATGTTGTCTTTGCGGTTGAAGCAGAAGCCCCCCAGTTGGGCTTAAGATGCAATCCCACCTTTAACATTTAGCAATTGATACAGTTCTTCTCCTATGCAATTCACTTGCTTTAAATGCATCACTGCATTCTCTCATTTCCTGCAAAATCTTGAAGTATTATACCTGGCGGTAGATCGGGAATACTACTCAGGTTCTTGCGGACAATCAACTCCTTCCTTTGAAACCTACCTTAAGCCCACCATAGACTTTCTTAGCGTATGCTTTACAGAATATCTAATTTGTGGTTGACAAATGCAAAACACTGCAAAGAATCAGGGCAGTGGGAACATCCATAGTTTTGCATCCACCATAGAAAGTGAAATGATTTAAGTACCTAATGCAGTAATCAGTTAGTACTCTTTTATATACTCTTACATGCCTTTGTGAATTAGCTTCAAACTATCATATAAAAATGGGAATACAATGGGAATAGTAAGGGAATATTCAAATACAATAAGTCGAAATAGAATTAATTGTGCACTCATTGCACTTTTACTCATAGAAATGTGAGCGCTTCGAGCCAACTCTAAAAGGAATGTAAGAGTAATTGCACACTAGTCAGCTTCACAATGTCATTGCTTTGGAAAATCATAACTGCATAGGTCACGTAGGTGTGTAGAACGGAACTTCAAAGATTTCTCAGAGGCGCTGCAACAATTTATCAGGTATTGCTTTACACTGTTTTCTAGAATAAAGACACGTTTCCTGAATGTGCATGGGGCGACGTTAACTTGACTCAGGTCATACCTGAAAAGATAATTGATGCTAAAGATGAATTCCCGATTCATATCTTTGTCAGGCACCGGTGCTTGGTTCCTCTGGTAAGTATTAGTAGGAAAAGGCAACAGTGGAGAATCCATCAAAACCAACATGCACATTTCATTGTTTTTCCCATTACAAGTAGAAATCAGACAAAACTGTTAAGGGATATTGGTATTAGAAACTGACAGGGTGTATTAGGATCTCAGATTCCGTGTAATATCACAACAATATATTGAGCCATAGAGAGGTATTTACGTGTTTTCAGGAACAAGTCAAGAACCATCTCAGCCTCTGTGATATCCCTTCCACTATGTGTTTTTGTCCTGAGTATTTCCTGCATTTGTTATTTTTGGAAGTGTTTGTAGGGCTCTTATTCCTCAGAGGGGACCCCAGAAACAACTGTTGTGGTGCTCATCAGGGACACCATTTGGTGTGCCCTGTGCTTAAGAGACACTTCACTCGTCTCACTACTCTGAAGCCACACAGAGCTACCATTCTGGAAACCAATATGCACCAGTCTTGGGTGCAGGAAAGACCCTTTACTATTTTTTGAGTTTGGTGTGTTCATAAACATTATGATCACACTTTTTGAAATATTGATTACAGTCATCACACAGTGTGTGTCCGGTAAATGTTTTGCGAGCACTAATAGTGTGCTGGGAAACAGTGTCCTGGAGTCCCATTTATCGTTGAGTGCCAGCAGTGGAATCTCTTCAGTCTATTTCTTCTATCTTAGAATCCCAAGAAAGATTCTGCCTTTCCTCTCCGAACAGTATTTCACATAGGGTGTCTCACCTTACGTCTATTACGGAATAGATTATTACAATATTCTTTGTCTCTGTCTTTGAGGATCCTTTCTGACAATCAAAATATTTCTGTTGAAGTTCCTAATGGGATGAAGAGATGTACTATGTTATTTAAGCCCATAACTCTACACTGCCTTTCATTTAGACAAAGAGTGTTCTATGAGGCTGTGTGTGTTAGGCACATAGGGCCAGATTTACAAGGAAGTGTTGCAGCACCACAATTGGTACAGCGGTGCTGCATCACTTCAGACATGCAGAGATGCGCTAAATTTACAAAAATGTGGTGCAGCCCTGTGTTTTTCCTAGCGCTGACGCTAACTTTAGCTGCCTAGTGCCACCAGAATGCAGAATGCAGCACATATAGGAGTAGCAAATCATCATTATTTAATGATTGTTTATGTGCAGCAAGGGACACCTTCCTGCACATAAACAATCATTCATGGTCTTTTGCTCTTTCAATGTGTCTCCTCGTTGTGCCATGCTAACACCACCCTTGGGTGGTGTTAGTTTTTGGCGCCGCCTCAGATTTACGTTTCGTTATAAATCTGGAGCAGTCTCAAAAAGCAATGGGTGTTGCGTGGGTACGCCCATAGCAACGGTCAGTGCACACCCCTCTGCTGCAGAAAACTGCATCGAGGGGCCCATATTTACAAGGAAGTGTTAAGCCATGCAAAGTGACTTATCGACACCTTGGAAATATGGAGAAGGGCACAGCGTCACAAAAAGTGACACTCCAGTGGCACTGGGGGCTTGTAAATATGCCCCAAAGTGTCTACTGCACTAAATAATCTCCAGTGCCACTTCAGTTTAAGCTTTGGAGAACACTTTGTTCCTGCTCCAAGTTAGTACTTGACAACCTCGGGTCAAGAGAGCCAGAGCAGGTGGCCGGTTTCTTTCTTTACTTTGTCCAAAGCTCTGGAAAGTTCATCCCGTCAGAATTACATATATTACTTGTCACACATAATTTAGAAAGGCACTCACGATATTATAATTCTGTTATTTTAGCATTTGACCTGTTTGATTCCAAAAAGTGTTATTTCAGCGTCAAGAATGCTTGTTAGTTAACATGCAGTTTGTAAGATTATTTCCATTACGCCTGTAGTAAAGGTCATCCTTTGCTAATCATGAACATTTGGTTCTAAAAGAATGGCCAATGCAAAATGAGGCCCGAGTCTGCTTATAGAGGACGGAAAAGGCAGCACCATCTCCAACACGTTTTCCTATTCTGTTTCCTTGTTTTCAGGGCTTAATGCAGGAAATACACAAGCTTGCCCACCACAGTAATCCTTTGGAATGTGTATGGAGAGGGACCGACATTGTTTTGTGGGAAGAAGGTCTTCCAAGAAATGTCCATGCTCCCGCCATTGAATGCCTACCACAATAAATTGTAACGCAACACAGAGCAAGCTGTTGTGTTGTGTTACATTTCTTTGCAAACAGCCCCCTTGCATGGCTTTGTAAAACTTACAAAAGCATTTGTGCTACCTTATGTCACCTTGTGCGACACAAGGACAGCACAACACAACACAAAGGTTTAGAATACATCTGGGCCATACTGCTTTGCTTGAAAGTGGGGCCTGTAGAGCTATTTCAGTCATGGACATCCTAAGGAATTTGGGGGCCTTGGCCAAATATATTTTGGGGGCCACTGTTCATAACAGCTCTCCTTTCATGATCCAGTTACAGTTCTTTCATGCCCACTTTGGCCAGGTCACACTGGTTGAAGATGTAAATGTGTTCTCATCTAATATTCAAGGACTGTATTACTTGTTTTCAATGGTGTAATGCAGCAGCAGCTCACTAACGTCATTATAAATAATGTCTGTGACCCCATCCCATTCCTCATATATGAGGTCCTGATTCGACCTAATGGAAACATTTTTTATGGATGCTGCATGATGGCGAAAAACATAATGACAACATGTCTCTGCAAAATGTCTGTAATGCACATCTACACATTACCCATATTTAAAATATATTAAAGGAAAGCTTTATTTAAAATAATCTATTTTAAGAATGATTCAAGGTCATCAGGACAGGACTGCCTGTAGAACGAAGCCGGCTCTATTAGGGTCCCTCATGAATGGCTGGGGAACTGGGCCAGAGCCCTCTTTGCCCTTGTCTTAAAACTTCTCTGATTTAATTCCTTTGTTTGTTATAGAATTTAATACACCGGTGTCTGTCGTGATTTTCCCTGGCTACCACTTTATTCCTCCCTGAGGCTATGTGAGAGAACACTTTTGTCTCAGAGTTAAAACATAACATTTGCATTTAAGATCTACATGGGGGGTCAACACTCATCCAGTAAATTGAAACATTTGAAGGCTTCGTTTGAGAGAATACCTTAACCATCATTTACCTGCATGTGATACCTGCCAGCTAGGCTACTGTAGTCCACTTATAGAAATTACTAGTAGACCAAGGCACAAACAATTCCCTTTTTTCATCCCAAGAAAAGTAATAGAAAACTTTATGCGTTAACTGCAAGAAAATAGTGACAACGGTACAAAAAAAGTCAAATGCATACAACCTGCATTTAACCAGTTTACATAAAAGAGGTGCCTGTTGACGTTTTTGATGGACCAGATTTGAGCAGGCCAACCTATTATAAATCTTCAGCACAGTACTCTGGAGCTGACATAAATTGAACATTTTTATGGATCTTCTCTACATCACATTATTTCACACACCGTTGGTAGGGGTGTGAATGCATGGTGCAGAAGCGGCTTGATGGAAATAACTTTAATGTGGTTGTTTAGCTGAGTTAATCAAGAGAGAGTTACTAATGTTAAAATCCATAAGAACATTCCACTGTTTGAGGCTTATTCAATCCTGTATTGGCCTATTGAATAGTAATGATCTTTGGATCAATCCCCAACGTTCTCCATTGGGTGATTCACTTTCCCAGAGCGAAGAGGCTAATAGAGATCTCATTTAGAAGACAGATTAAACTTTTATTGCAAGCCGTGCTACCTGGAGGCTCTTCACTTTTACTAACACCGGGAATAGAGTGGTGTTTACAAATTTAAAGTATTTCATTAAAAAAGGAATGTCATTTTGGAACTAGTGAAAATGCATTTGGAGATTTTTTAAGAAAAGAGTTTAGTCATTAAAACAGCATGAAATAATAACTTGAATAACCACACACATACTTACGTGCAGCCACGCACCACACACACACATACGTGCATGTGTTTGCTCGTACCCGTGCATACACACACAAGCACCTACGCATGCTTCATCTACCATTTAAGGTGCAAAATCACTTTGTTGCATGAAAGTTACTGAATTTGGCTTAAAAGGTACATTTAATGTAAGTCACAAAGCAAAAACTGCAGCGATTGGAACTGAAGCATTCTGTGAACATTTATTACAAACTCTAAAGGCCTCATTTAGTAGGAAATGGCGCAGCGCAGTGCTGCAAGCAACATTGTTGAGCCGAGCTGTGTAATTTTCAAAACGCAGGGATGCACCATATTTATAAGAATACGGCGCATCCCTTGGTTTTTGCCTGCACTGGCGCTAAATCATCTGCCAAGTGCCAATGCTGCCACCCTTGTTTATGTGTAGGAAGGGACACCTTACTGCACATAAACAATCATTAATGGCAGAATGCAGCACACATAGAAAAAGGCAAAAAACTAAAAGAAATAAAAGTATTTCTCCTTGTTGCGCCACTCTAATGCCACCCCTGGCCCTGCCTCAGGTTCATGATTTCTTGTAAATCTAGGGCAGCACCAAAAAGCAATGGGTGTTGTCTGGGTACGTAAACAGCAGCACCCAGTTTACACCCCTTTGCTGCAGAAAACTGTGTCAGAGAAGCCCATAATTGCAAGGCTGCACTAAGCCACGTAAAGTGGCTTAACGTCACCTTCTAGATATGAAGCAGGGCATAGCGCCACAGGAGAGTGAATAAAAGTGATGCTCCGGTGGTGCAAGGGCCTCGTAAATGAGGTCCTAAATATTAATTCAAGCAACCTGTTAGTTGTATTTAATCTGAATTTTAAGTGACAGCAATACGTTTCTCAATATAATGAAAAATATTCATTGATGAGGAGCAGACTTGGGGCCATATAAGAGTTGAATAGAAATGGAAAAACCTCTAATTTCTGCGGGAACTCTAGATCTCCATTGTCTTTCTGCTAGGTGTGCGTTATATATCCACCACGTCTGAATACATAAATCTGCAGGAGAATCCACCCTGGAAATTCCCTCTAGAATATAGACAGAATGGTTGAGGAAATTCATGATCAAGCATTTCTAGGAACCTGATGATTTCCTATTGAACTAAATCATAAATCAGACCTTCTATGTCCAAAGGAAAAATACTGAAAATATTTACTTTAGCTATGCATTTTTCAATAGACATCCAGGCCAACAGAAACCAAGAGACCTGATATATTGAAACACACTCGATGTTACACTTGCCTATTGACAGAAAATATTCACCTTGGGACTCACTTAGAGTCTGGCGGGTTGCCAGTCAGCGTGGAAGGTGAACAAAAGTTATTTTTAAATGACAGTATCCACGTAAAGGTAAAATTTAGGTAGTTTATTAAGTTACCAAGAACCACCCATGAAAGCAGCAACCTTCACTGTCAACTGTAAAAATACTTTTTACATAGAATTTCACCAACAACATTCCACATTCCACTTTCTACTTTCCAAGTCAGATCAGAACAATGAAAGCGGAAGAATTGCATAAACATGTCTGTTATACATTGCTATGTTTGTATAAAATATAGCAGCTATGACAGCTGCTCCCCCTGCCAGGGTATCACCTGCCAGATTTGGTCTTGAAGGATAACATAGCAAAGGCCATAACATGCAGTAGCGTTCTCCAGGAACAGGGGGGTCATTGTGTGACTTCTCCACCAGGAGCCCCATATCTCACATGGTGGTCTTAAGCAGGGAGGGTTGATCGCCACCGTGACTAGAGGGTCCTTTGGCTGACAGGCTATCAGGTCAAAGGCTCCTGACGGTTGAGCCAACTAAGACTCTGCTGCTGGAAACCCTGTGGTTCCACAACCTATAAATGGTAAGGGGAACCATGAGTTTATTGGAGCAGTGCAATTTATGGCTGATGTACTTGTCTGTTAAATTCCAAAAGGTCCCTTGTCCTATGTGAAAATACCACTGTTATCTTTATTGTGTGTTTTGCGCAAGTGTCTCAGTTATAGGAATGAAATCAGTGACTATAATATTATTGCCCATCACATTTCCATAATCATTGTCTCAGTTGTTCTCATTATTTACAACGTTGCTAAGTAATTTATTTGTGTGTTAAAAACATCAATGGAAGGCCTACACTTGGATTATGGCAAAGTTCAGCTCAGTGTGCAAACTATTAAAGAATAGTTCTATGAAAATATGAACAGAGTAATTAAGCGAATGAAGAGAATTGATTAAAGGTATTGGAATATTCTTTGGGAGATTGTGCCAATCAAGTGAGACATGACATTAGCTTAGACAGAAGGTCATGCAGAAACAGTCTACAGGTATCTGTCATACCTGAGGACACAACAGGAAATATAATTTTAATATTCCTTAAAATGTTCATCCCTCCACTATTGACAATCATCTTAAAGTATCCTATTGAACGCTGGTCAGCACACAGTGTGTGGAACATCTGTAATCCTACGGTAATCCGATGCTGACAAGATGCAAACAATGCAATTTCATCTGATACCAGCAATTTGAGAAAATAATTAAAGTCAAGCAACAACTCTGCAACATGAAGAAGACCATTACAAAATGTAAAAATAAGATTTTCTACAGCAAATTTCTTGTTTACAAGTGCATTATCTACTAGTCTATTACAGGTTAATAGATTTCAGGATTTTAATGATGATTTTAGATGTTATGACCTTTAAAACCTACATAAACTCAAAAGCCATAACAAGTAATACCAACCCCAGCATGGTAATACCACCGGACCTCAGGTGCAATCTTTCCTGCCAACAGCCTCATAATTCTTAATTTCATAAGAAAAATGTATGTAAAATTGGACGTTCCCATGCAGGTTATGTAACTCACGTGATAAGAGTTCTGTAATGGACTTACAATAGTATAAACAACTTTGGTAAAGAACATTGGAAGACTCTACATCTCACTGGGTTGTCTACCAAACAGGTAAGAATGTAGTCACCTCTATTTGCGTGTAGACACATATTTTAGTTGTGTTTTTTTGCCTGATGATTGCAGTACTGTGAAGTGTATATAGATATTACTGAAACATTGCAAGTTTAAAAATTGATGTACTCCAATATACAACAGAGTAACATCTAAAATGGGAATATTCCAGAAATATTAATATATAATTTGTACAAAAAGAAGGGCTGTGTCCTCTTTCCAGTTTCACTAACAGGGAGGTGGAAATTTACAGGCTGACTCACAAAGGCATGAAAAACTATGTAAAACATTACTCTTGCAGTACTACTTCTCATATTCATGAATTCCTTTGTACGGCTCCGCATATCGAAAAACCTGACAGGGAACCAAAAAAGATATTCAAATTGTTGAACAATTTTATTAATGATGTTCAAGAATCAGAAAATATATTTAGCAACTTAAGCACACATCAGAATAATGTGAATACGAATGGGTCATTGTGCCTCACAAAGAAGTGGGCAGAGTAGTTGCCACATTGGCAGGAGGAGGTTGGAGTGCCTCGTATTAGTTCAAATATCCATTCTTGCTAACCTGTACACAATTCTCTCATAAGAGGAAAGCTTAACAGTTTACATCATCCAGAACTAACATGGTTTTCATAGAATGGATTTCTCGGTCAAGAGGAGAAATGACACAGACCCTTTTCTTCAGTTTGAGAAGCTGACTGCAATTCAGTAGTTTTAGGCTTGGCATTCTTGGGGTGGCCTCCCCTACCCTTTTGCCTCTGTTTCCCAGGATGTTGATGTGTGCTGGACTCTGTTTTTGCTGCTTTTGTTACTCTGGGCACTTTACCACTGCTATCCAGTGCTAAAGCGCAAGTGCTCCTTTGTAAAATATATATGTAATTGACTTTCCATGATTGGCATATTTGATTTACTACTAAGTCTCTAGTACAGTGCACTAGAAGTGATCAGGGCCTGTAAATCAAATGCTACTAGTGGGCCAGCAGCACTGATTGTGCCACCCACATGAGTAGCCCTGTAAACATGGCTCAGACCTCCAACTGCAGTATCTGTGTGGGCAGTTTAAACTGCCAATTCGACTTGGCAAGTGTAGCCACTTGCCAGGTGTTAGACTTTTTAGTTTATGGTCATCCCCAATCATTTTGCTTCCTGCCTCTTATTTTTTTCTGACCTGTTGCTGTTGGCTTTTGAACTCTGAGCACTTTACTACTGCTAACCAGTGCTAAAGTGCATATGCTCTCTGTGTAAAATTGTATGTAATTGGTTTATCCATGATTGGCATATTTGATTTACTAGTAAGTGCACTAGAGGTGCCAGGGCCTGTAAATCAAATGCTACTAGTGGGCCTGCAGCACTGGTTGTGCCACCCACATTAGTAGCTCTGTAAACATGGCTCAGACCTGCCACTGCAGTGTCTCTGTGGGCAGTTTTAACTGCAAATTCGACTTGGCAAGTGTACCCACTTGCCAGGCCTAAACCTTCCCTTTTCTTACATATGAGACACCCCTAAGGTAGGCCTTGGTAGCCCCAAGGGCAGGGTGCAGTGTATGGGTAAGGTAGGACATATAGTAATGTGTTTATATGTCCTGACAGTGAAATATTGCTAAATTCATTTTTCACTGTTGAAGGGCCTGTACCTCTCATAGGTTAACATGGGGGCTACCTTTAAATCTGATGAAAATGTAGATTCCCTCTGGGAGCGGATGGACATGTGGAGTTTGGGGGCTCTGAGCTCACAATTTAAAAATACATCTTTTAGTAAAGTTGATTTTAAGATTGTGTGTTTGAAAATGCCACTTTTAGAAAGTGGGCCTTTTCTTGTTTAGACCATTTCTGTGACTCTGCCTGTTTGTGGATTCCCTGTCTGGGTCAGTTTTACAGTTGGGCTGGTTGCACCTCACACTAGGCAGTGACACAAAGGGAGCTGGGGTGTAGCCTGCATATCCTGATGAGCCATCTGTGCTAGGGGGATGGGGAGGAGTGGTCACTCACACCTGAAAGGGCTGTGCCTGCTCTCACACAATGCAGTCTCCAAACCCCTGGTGAGTGTTTGGGGCCTGTCCTGGACAAGGAAGGATTTCACATTCAAGTGAGACTTTGCTTTGAAGTAGGTCTACTTCAAAGGAGAAATTGGTAATAAGAAGGGCACCCAAAACCACAGACTTTAGAACACTTCTGGAAACAAGAGGAACCTCTGCCTGCAGAAGAGCTGAGGAAGGAGAGCTGCCCTGCCTGTGACTGTGCTGTGTGGTGCTATCCTGCAGTTGCTGCTTCTGCCAGAGTAAGAGGGCAAAGACTGGACATTGTGTGCCTTCCATCTTGAGAAGAACTCTCCAAGGGCTCGATTTAGAGCTTGCCTCCTGTTGTTGAAGTCTCAGGGACAGCAAAGACTTCTCTCTGCCAGCACCTGGAGTCTCTGGAGAGACTCCTACTCTGCCCTCTGGTGCCCATCCAGTTCCTGGGACCCTGAAAGGAGAAGCTGGAAGCCTAAGAGGAGGAAATCCACGCACAGAGTGGCGTGCGGGGAAAAGATTGACACAACTCCGATCTGCGGCTGAAGAAACTACACACCGCCGGCTCGAGGATGAAAATCGACGGTCGCCGGAAACGCGACCGAAGAATCGACGCACGGAGCAGGAGAAACGACATGCAGCATCGCTGACGGAGGCTGGGAGATCGCAAACCGCGCTGAGTGGTTTTCGGATCATCGTGCGGCTGGATTTCCGACACAAGTACCGCTGGGCGTGTAAAAACAATGCAAGGCCTGCCCAGGCCGGAGAGTGCTGACCGGATCGATGCATCGCTCTCCTGCAGAGAGAAGAAACGACACGCCTCGACCCGATGAAAGGAGAAACAACGTAAGGGCCTGCTCGTGAGTGGAATCAACACTTCGCAAGCCCTTTTTGATCCACACTCGCCAGTGCAGAGTTGTTTTTGACGCACCCAAGGTACATTTTCACGCTAACAGTGTTAGTGTGTGTTTTAAACTACATAAAGACTCTTTTTGCTTTTTAATTGATGACTAGTGTATTGTGGATTTTTGTTGTTTTGGTCTTGTTCTGTTTACATAAATATTTCCTATTTTTCTAAACTGGTGTTGTGTCATGTCGTAGTGATTTCATTAATTTACTGTGTTTGTTGGTACAAATACTTTACATCTAGCACTCTGAAGTTAAGCCTACTGCTCTGCAAAGCTACCAAGGGGGTAAGCAGGGGTTAGCTGAGGGTGATTCTCTTTTACCCTAACTAGAGTGAGGGTCCTTGATTGAACAGGGGGCAACCTGACTGTCAACCAAAGTCCCCATTTCCAACAGCAGGCCTAAACCTTCCCTTAGTAGACATGTAAGGCACCCCTAAGGTAGGCTTTAGGTAGCCCTATGGGCAGGATGCAGTGTATGGTAAAGGTGGGACATGTACTGGTGTGTTTTACATGTCCTAACAGTGAAATACTGGCAAATTTGTTTTTCATTGTTGCAAGGCCTATCTCTCCCATAGGTTAACATGGGCGTTGCCATTAAATATTATTGGCGCCAGATTCCCTTTGGGAGCAGATAGAAATTTGGAGTTTAGGGTCTCTGAGCTCACAATTTAAAAATACATATTTTAGTGAAGTTGGTTTTTAGATTGTGTGTTTGAAAATGCCACTTTTAGAAAGTAGGCATTTTCTTGCTTAAACCATTCTGTGTCTCTGCCTGTTTGTGTATTCCCTGTCTGGGTCAGTTTGAAAGTGGGCTGTTTGCACCTCTCTCTAGACCAGTGGTCTCCAAACTTCTTAATGCCGCGCCCCCCCAGTTGAAAAATAAACATCTATGGGCCCCCCTCAGAATTTTTCACAAATATTTTATAAGGATGGCAATGTTTAAATATGTCCAGACCTATTTAAACATTGCAGTTAGGTGCTGTTATTTTTTTAAAAATGCAATAACATGCTTTTGTTTAAAACAAAGGCCTGTAATCGGTAGAATGCTTCTTTTGGCCAGAGTTTGGCGCCCCCCCTGGGAGCACTTGAGGCCCCCCTAGGGGGGCCCGCCCCACAGTTTGAAGACCTCTGCTCTAGACTGTGACACAAAGGGAGCTGGGATGTAGCCTGCATGCCCTGATGAGCCATCTGTGCTGGGAGGGAGGGGGGAGTGGTCACTTACTCCCGAAAGGGCTGTGCCTGCCCTCACAGAATGCAGTCTCCAACCCCCTGGTGTGTGTCTGGGGCCTGGCCTGGGCAAGGCAGAATCTTGGAAACAACAGACTTCTCTTTGAGGTAGGCCTACTTCAAAGGCAGAAAGGAGTATAAGAAGAGGACCCAAAACCCCTGAAAATCAGATCACTTCTGGAATCAAGAGGAACCTCTGCCAAGGAGAAGAGCTGAAGAGATGAGGAGAAGTGCTGCCCCTTCCTGTGACTGTGCTTTGTTGGGCTATCCTGCAGTTGCAGCTTCTGCCTGTGAAAGGGGACGAAAACTGGACTTTGTGGTATATTCCTACTTGAGAAGAATCTCCAAGGGCTTGGACTGAGCTTGCCCCCTGTTCTGAAGTCTAAGGGACATCAAAGACTTCCCCTACCAGCACCTGGACTCTCTCCTGAGACTCCTGACCTGACAAGTGGTACCCTATCTAGTCCCTGGGCCCTTGAAAGGAGAAGCTGGTGAAAATCCAAGAAAACCAACTTTGGACGACTCCGGACCAATGCCGCTGCCGAATCCCGTGATGCCGCCTGCAACCAACTCTGTGATCTTCGCTGGAGTGCGACGACTCTCACAGGCCCAACACTGCTGCAGCCCCGCCGAAGTCCCCGACTCCGTGGAAGTCGCCGCACCACGTCGTGACTGCCGGATATCGACTCTGCCCGAAGTGCATGGATTCAATGCTTCGCACCGACACCACCTCACCTCCACCGCTTCGCAGCAAGGACCCAACGCCCTCTTCATGTTGCCTCTGCTCCTTTTCCCCGCAGCACCGGAACCAACACTGCTTCGGATCCAGCTACGCCGCGATCCTCGACTTCGCACACCAGCTTGTTTTCACATTTCACTAAAGTACTGTACTTTGGGGTCTGCGTGACTCTGTACCCGGCGCAGTTGGCGTCGGATTGTTGGGAACGACTCCATCACAATGCTGTGTTATCACCTCATCGAAGCATTTTGTGGTTCTAAGTGCTATTTTTGAGTTTAATCTTTAAAAATGTATCACTTGACTTCTGTATGTTGGCTTTTTGTCCTTTTGGTCTTGTTTTGTTTCCATAAATATTATCTATGTTTCCAAACCAGTGTTGTGCCATTTTGTAGTGTTTTCACTGAGTTACTGTGTGTGTTGGTACAAATACTTTACACCTGGTTATTGAAGTTAAGCCTGCACGCTCGTGCCAAGCTACCAAAGGTGTGAGCGGGAGTTAACGGAGGGTGATTCTCCTTTACCCTGACTAGAGTGAGGGTCCTTGCTTGGACAGGGCGTAACCTGACTGCCAACCAAAGACCCCATTTCTAACAAACAGCTAATGAAAATGTGATAGATAATCTTCTCTAGCAGCCAAGGCCTTAGCGTGTGCGTCATTTTATAACATATCTGGTCCTAAAGCTTAGCAAGTGAAAGGCAACTGTAAAAGACACACAAGAGGTAGCTCTAAGATTCTGTACACCCCTTCAATATTTACATTGTTTCATTAACCCAGTTTAAACATTCCAATTGGTGACCATATGATAAGGTGATAGTCTTAAACTGCATAAACCACTTTGATTTCAAATATCCTGAGAGGATGTTTGACTATTTGGGTTCTAGAAAAGTATTGTATAGTGATGAGCCCAGGCTGCTTCAATTGTTCCTCCCAATTAGGGGTGCAGCTATGAGTCAAGTATGACTGTTTTTATTATTTGTCTATAGCACTTGTATAGCGAGCAGCTCTTCTAAGGAAGGCACCAGCTCTCTTTACAGAGTACACCCACTGAGATGAAACATCTATTAACAATGATGAATTATACTTAGTAAATATGTGTAAAACTGGGAAGGCTAGTAAAGACAAAGATCTAAAAACTACCTGTTGTAATATCACAAATATTGAGACTATCGGTGAAATGAGATGATGAAAACAGGAGGGGAGAGCAGAAGATAGCAGTCAAATTTAAAGGCGTAGCAAATGGTGTAGTGAGAGCAGATGTGGGCAATATATGAAATGTTAGAGGAGAACAACAATTAGGGCAAGGAGAAATAGGACGACAGGGTAGAAAAAGAAATAGTCACAGTTGCCTTGATTACCTTTGACACACAATAGTATAACTAGTTATAGGCCTAATGATTGCTGTGCTTCCAATTGTGAGGTTGTGTCCCAAAGCAGATGATGTGCAGAAAAACACTGACTGCTTTGCAACCAGACATTTGTACATTTGAGCCTTGTTCTTGAAATTTTGGTGGGAGAATCATGTGTGCAGGTGAAGCCCATAATGACTGCATACGTCACAATAACATGTTCCTATGGCCCCGGATGTTTTTAACTCGGATAAGATACCTCCATAAAAGAACACTGCTAAAAAGTACATTTTATTTCTTACAGAGCTTATTATCCATACTGAAGGCCATTACTTTCAAGAAAATAGTTCTGTTATATCTTAGCCATGAGCACTCAATTCATTTCCTCTTTTATGTGGACCAAGAAGCAAAATGTTGAAATTTTGTATTTGTAGACCAGCTCTTTTGCACCAGTTGATACTCATATATCCCTTCAAATATACTGTGGATACTATGAGTTGCGTGGTATTCCAGACCTGGATTACAAAGTCTGAAAGTGTAAGCTTTGGTTTCACTAGAAGTGGATCCACTCCCTGTGCAATCACAAGCACAGGACAGGGTTTGCAGGCACAGCCTGACTCTGTTGGGCCACCAGCAGCACCATGGGTGAGCAGATGATGATCTCACCTGCCTGATTACAGCTTTCTAAAACTGTTTATCTGCTTTTTGCCCCCATTCTGTGGCCCACACTGGAACTCCCCCACAGACATTCATCACGTGCTCACAGGTGGTAGATATCAGCAGAATTGTCCTTGAAACTGGGGAAAACATGGGAATTTTCACCCTGTAATCCTGTGTCTATATAGTTATTCTTCCTTCTTAGAACTAAAACATGTAATAGCCAGCTTTATCTTCAGGGATACCAACAGGAATCAGAGAATGATGACTTTTGTGTCCTGATTCTAGCTGATGTGGTCAGATTTGCTACATCTGAACCTCCACACCAAATAACTATTGTGTGGCGGCCCATGATACAAGTTGCAGAGCAATATCTCCCACATCTAGCTCACCTTCTTGAGAATATATCCTTTTCAGGCTCCTTCACATCAGTTGTGTATGCTCTGTGCCCTATGTCTCCGCATCTTATACACACCTTGCTTCAGGCCTCCCACAACATTGCTGTGTCCGTCTTCAATGGGAGACTGGAAGACCGTTCCAACATGTCACAACATTGGTAGCGATTATCCTTGGCTATGGGCACAGAAATAGTGAGACAGATCCAAGGAATGATCTTAGAAGGCATGGAAGGCTCAAGATTGATAATGCTACAGGGATTAATGGATGGCTTATCATTTTTCTTCTTCATCCCGATCCTTTACCCAACAGCCTAGGATAGTCATCCCTCAACTTTTTGCCTGCCTTCCTCTGCTTTTCTGACACTGTTTTTGGTGCTTTTAGGACTCTGCACACTTTACCACTGCTAACCAGTGCTAAAAAATATATGCTCTCTCCCTTAAACATGATAAAATTAGCTCATTCCCAATTGGCATATTGATTTACTTATAACTCCCTGGTGAAATCCACTACATGTGCCTAGGGCCTGTAAATTAAATGCTACTAGTAAGCCTGCAGCACTGGTTGTGCCACCCACATAAGTAGCCCCTTAACCACGTCTCAGGCCTGCTCTTCAAGGGCTGGGTGTGCAGTTTCACTGCCACTTTGCCATGGCATTTAAAAGTACTTGCCAAGCCTCAAACTCCCCTTTTTCTACATATACGTTACCCCTGAGGTAGGTCCTAGGTAACCCATAGGGCAGGCTGCTATGTAGGTAAAAGGCAGGATATGTACATGTGTGTTTTATATGTCCTGGTAGGGGAACCTCCTCAATTTGTTTTCCATTATTGTGAGGCCTGTCCTTTCATAGGATAGCATTAGGGCTACCCTCATATACTGTTTGAGTAATAGATTCTGATCATAAAGGGGTAACCAGGTCATATTTAGTATAGCCAGAATGGTAATAGAAAATCCTCCTTCTTGGTGAGGTTGAATTTTATATTACTATTTTGGAAATGCCACTTATAGACAGCCCCCTTGTGCATTTCACCCAGACAACCACAAACACAGGATATTCAGGCACACCTGCACTCATCTGCATACTGAATGGGTCTTCCTGGGCTGGAATAGTGGAGGGCCTGATACTTACATTTCAAAGGCTAGTGGCCTGCCCTCACACAATGGACTACCAAACCTCCTACTGGGACCCTGGCAGACAGACATGTACTGAAAGAGGACCTTGTGCACTTCAAAGCCACTTTTTGAAGTCTCTCTCACTTCAAAAGCATTTTGGGTATATAAACTGGGTCCCTGACCCCACCAAATCAGACACTTCTGGAGCTGAACCTGCAACCTGTCAAGAGGAACTGCCTGGCTGCCCCAAGGAGTCATCGGGTCTGCTTTGCTGAGAAGGACTGCTGCCCTGCTGTTGCCCTGCTGCCCTGCTGTCCTCTGACTTTGCTGAGAAGTGCTCTCCAAGGGCTTGGATTGAGGTTGCTTCCTGTTTTCTGAAGCCTCAGGGCCAAAAAGACTTAGGGCCATATGTATGAACACATTTTCCCATTGACACAGAATGGGAAAAACCCTTTGCTACATGTGGCCCTTAATCTCTTTGAGGAACTCCTGGTGCACCAAAAATCGGCGCACAGCTTGCCGGAAAAGACACACATCATGCCTTGCAACGAGAAAATTGCTGCACAGCTGAACCGGAACGACGCAGCCCAACTTCCCAAATGAAGATTCAACGCAGCGACTGCCTTGCGACTGCCGTGCGACTGCCTTGCGACTGGAAATTCAACACACAGCCCAACTGGGTCAATGGACAGCTGAACCGGAATAACGCAGCCCGAGTTCCTGAGTGAAGAATCGATGCAGCACCTGCCATGCGACAGAAAATTCAATGCATCGCAATACTGGATCGACGCAACACCTGTGCCTTCGTCCCGCACGAACAGGATTTCCATGCATCGTCCCTGGGCATCAAAAAGATCCCCGCATTGCAGTGAGGAACCAAGACTGCGTGCCGGAAATCAACGCAAAGCCCCTTGTAGCGTGGAAATAAACGAGGTAACATCTGTGCCGTGCCGAACATTCTGATGCACACCCTATTTTTCCATGCAACTCCTCCTCTATGGTCTCTGTGCATGTTATTTTCGACACAAAACAGGTATTTTGTGCAAATAAGAGACAACTGTTGATTTCTAAGATTTAAGACTCTTTTTAATCTTGCAAAAGTAATATCTCAACTTGTGCTTATTGAATCTTTATAGTTTTAACCTTAATTTAACCAGATATATATCTTATATTTTTCTAAACCTCTGTGGGGTATTTTTGTGGTGTTTTTACTGTACTACTGTATGTTTTTTGCACAAATATTTTATACATTGCCTTCTAGGTTGAGCCTGACTGCTCAGTGCCTACTGGAGGGTGGGCACTGGATAATTTGGATTGTGTGTAACTTACTCTGACTAGGATTGTGGTCCCAATATGGACAAACACGAAAACCTCTACCAACTAGAGACCCCATTTCTAACACCAAGGATGTGAACATTGTTGTGCTTAAGATCTCTTCTCACATTGCTCTGCTGCAAAATATAGGGTTGTGCCAAATTTATCAGTATTTTTACCCACCAGTTCAAAGGGTAATAGTGAAACAAATTATTTCCAGCTGGACCTTCTCCCTTTCTCCCTCTATGCTCACCTAATGAGCATCTTGCTGATAAACAAGGCTATACATGAATTATTCATCCGTACTTCCTACCACCATAATTTACTTTCTGAAAAAACTTTCTGGGGACCAAATGTGATGTTTGTTGCCAGATGACAGCTTATTATTCGGGAGGTATGTTCTACCACATTGCTTCATCCCATTTATAGACAAATGCATACTAAGTAGTGATTGGTGACACATTTCCGTTGAACGCTCCAGAAACATGTAGAATTTTGCATAACAATATGCAGTATTGGGCACAGGTCAAGTCAACGTAACGTGGCCTAAGGCACCCACATGGACTCAAAAAAGCATATGCGAGAAAGGGTACGTTTAACACAGACAGATATTGTTCACTGCACTCAAAAAAACATCCATACATAAAACATTACACCTAAATTCAAAGCTAAATGCATGGTTTAAATTCTCAAGCTTGCCTTTTAGTACAAGTTGGAGAAGGTAGTACATACAGACCAAAAATCTTCCTGCTAAAACCTCATAAGTTTGGAAGGATTGGAAAGATTATTTTTGTTTTCGCTATTTTGAAGAGATTACTAGAAATACATCACGTCTTCTGTGAAAGCTGGTAGAACAGCAGAAGCAGTTAAAAAAATAAAACATCAATGACATACCTGCAACTTACAAATAAATGTCAAGGTGTGAGAAGGAGGCAGGGCTTTGGAGAGGGAAGAACCTTGTGCCAAGAGCTACCTAAGATGTACTCTGCCTTCACTGAGTGTCCAATGCCTCCCAAAAAAAGGGTTGTTGAAGCTGTTGCTGATGTCCTAGGGTGGTTCATACCTCTTAATGGACATAGGCTGCCTATAGCCACCAAAGACAAGCTGGTTGGAAAGCCGCTCTTTGTGATTATTTTCAGCTTGCCTTCCCTGCCAGTGTGTGATATTGCCTCCTTACCGTGTGACCGTGTGAAGGGAGCTGAAATCATGTGACACACGTGTGAGAGGAGGCCTCTTTTTACATTGTTAGCCCCTACTTTTCACCTGATGTTGATGTTTCCTAGAAGTTGTAGTGCCCAGGGACCCTGCTAACCAGGTTCCCTGGGCAAGGGCTCTTTCTCTAAGTCTGTTGTGATGCTTGGCACAATTGGATACACTCTTACATATCACTGTAAGTCCCTAGTAAGTGGGTACCCCAGTATACAGGGCATGGAATACTAAGGGTAGGCCCCTGAGGGCAGCAGCACTGAGTGTGCCACACTCTAGGGCCCTGCACCCAGCACTGCCATTACAGGCTGAATGTAATGGGGCAAACCTAAAAAGGCAAACTCAACACAGCACATTCCCTATGTGCCCTGTCCACCCCACACTGCATATGATATGGGTAAGTCACTCCTCTGGTAGGCCTTGCAGCCTAAGGCAGGATGCACCATACTATGTGTGAGGGCATAATTGCATGAGCAATATACCCCCACTGTGTGTGTCCTTGCTAAACCTGGGACATAGTGAGTGAACAGAGCAGCCATTTGAATTACAGGTACTGGACACTAGTCAAACATGAGTTCCCCAGTTACATGATGGCCACTCTGCACCCTGGGTTGTTTGGTATCAAACAACTCAGAATTATAAATCCAAGCTAGTACAAGTATTGGATTTCTCCCTAACTGTACCCAGGTGTCAACTTAAAGGTGCCCCCTGCAAAAGCTAACCTAACTGGAATGGTTGCTGACTGGTTCCATCCAGTCTGCCACCTCTAGACAGCCAATATACAAACCTGGGGAGAGCCCTGGCTCTCTGGTTTGGAAAGCAGTGCCCTTCCTGGGTGGAGGAGCTAACGCCCTCTCCCTCAAAAATGAGCACTCTCCTAATGGTGAGCTTCAATGCGCTACTGCCCTTGAAACCTGAGCCCCCAGGCCTGCTGCTAGCAGCAGATGGCTTCCCCCTTTGTCAGTCCCAACTTTTGGCAGGAGCAAAGGCTGGAAACCACACAAAGGGTAGGAGGAGGGGACTCACTGAGCATACACCACCCCTAGGGGCTTGCAGGCAAAGTGGCACCCCCATTTAATTTTCCTCCATGTTGGATGGCAGGAAATTAGTTAATGAGGTTTAGGGATTGACCCTTCCCACAGGAAGTCGTCACTGTAGTAGGTGTAGCCACCCAAGGGTAAGTGTCTCATTGGACACTACCAGGTTCCCCCTAAAACACCCACTAACTTCAGTATTTAGTAGGCTACCATAGACCAAGAAACTAGATTCATCAGGAAGAAAATAAAACAGGATCAAAGAACCAGATAGAATGAGAAAAGAGGACCAGCTCCACCCGAAGAGGCTTCAAGACCCCTGCTTACTGCACCGAGTCCTGACAATCGCTGCTGCGGAGGAGCTGACCAGTGAACTGACCACAAAAGACCCTGAGGACCTCCAGGCTTCGCCAATAGCCCAAATTCTCCCTCCTGAGTGGAGGCAACACTCAAGAAACTAAAGAAACCTGCAAGGAACCAGCAAAGCGGTGGGGGTCACTTCACTGACTGGCCAATATCTCTGCAACCGGAAGTCACAGCCACACCAGGTGACACACCAAAGACAGCCCGGATCCGTCCTACAAGTGTGCCAACTTTGGTGGCACAGGGCCCTCCCATGGCCGAGCTGTGCCTCTATCCCAGGTAGTGGTCAGTGCATGTTGGACACCACCACTAAAAACAGCTCACCCAGAGCTGCAACTGGACCAGGAGGAAGCCCCAGTCGGGGGCTTCAGAGACACACTGGACCTCCCGCCAGAGCACCTTCATCGTCCTGCAAGGCCCCCGGAAGAAGACTTACCTCCAGTCCCAAAGGGCTCCACTGCGCAGAGCATCCAAGACCTCTAACTCGCCCTGCATCCGGCCACCCTGAGCCCTGCATTGCGGAACCTGCTGTGTGCCCCGGGTCCCTAACCCCTGGGGACCTCAACAGCCCAAGTGGACCCAAAGGCACAACCATTAAGCCTGCCAACCAGCTCCTTTTCCAAGTGGCCCCTCCAAGTGGCCCTGTGACAAGAGACTTTCCAGGACTGCTACCACCAGAACTGGAGCCGTCTGAGACTCTCCAGCTGGCATGGTGTGTCCACCAACCTCATCGGCCACCCTGCAAAAGAAGAGACTGCTAACTCACCTGTGTGATTTTATATGCATTTATCTAGGTGACCTTCCATTGATTACTATGGTGCATAACTGCACACAGAAAGACTAACTTTATTAAAATTTTGAGAAATCATAACTCAAAAAGTACTCAATGTATCTCAAATAAGATACATTGAGTACTTTTTGAGTGTGGTGCATGATTGGATTTGTGAGTACAGCAAATCTCCTGGATTAGCCTAACTGTTTGACCAGCTACCTTACAAATTGGAGCATTAGGTGGTCTAATTTTTACCTCTGGAAACCAAAGTGTGGTTGCCTGAACCCCCTGCACAGTGTGCCTAGTTTTGCACCCTACATAGAGGGCCAGCCTCCTACAACACTATGGCACAGTGTGAGTTGGTAGGTCTGAGACAATGTGCATTTCACAACTCAGGTGGCAGGATATTTCAGTTCCTGCTTCACATTAAAACAGTAGCTACCTGCCTTACATCAAAAGGGTGTTTAGAAAAAGTCTTTCATCTTTAGAATGTTTGAGCTACTGGTAATAGATCTACAATGTAATAGGAATTTTAAAAAACAGCAACATGAAAAATGGGATTAGGATCTGCGCGCATCAATGAAGAAGGTCTTACTGGCGTAAATAAACTTAATGTCTTCAGTGCTTTTTTAAAAGGGACTGTTCATATTTGCAAATACAGTGCTCTTACTATAAATCACGGCAAGAAGATACCTGGTCTGCCTTCAGTGCCTCTATTGTGTACATCAAATGAATTATGTTTGAATGAATATTCCCTACCCTGCCCTCTTTGATTTATTCTACTTTGTATTAACTTGAAAGCTAAATAATCACTGCATGAGCACAGTAAAGAATAAGCCATACCAAGCACTGAAAGTAAACCCATATTCTGGACAACATTTTAGTGCAAGATGAACATCAAAATCATGCCCCATATTTCTTTCCACATGTTAGTGAAGGCACAACTGAGGCTACTTCTTCAAACTTCCAATGCAAGACTTTTGGGGCCATATGTATGAAAACATGAGCTTGCGAATCGCAAATAGCGATTTTTAAGAAATCGCTATTTCCGAGTCGCAATTGATCATGTAACAAAATTGCAAATCGGAATTAGCGATTTCTTAAAAATCGCTATTTGTGGTTTGTGAGACCCATTTACCGAATCGTAATTTGCATTATCGCAAATTGTGATTTGTTTTGCGATTTGGAAAAAATCGCAAAATGCGAGAAAGTTCTAGAATGCACACCTGGAGGAGCCTGATGACATCACCAGTAGGAAATGAGTCATCCCAGGCAGTTTCAGGTGCCACACCCAAACCAGCATCCTGATAGAGAGCAGCTCAGCCACACAGAGCAGCACTCAGAAGGAGCAAGAACACCTGAGCCAGGATGGACACCCCAGGCCAAGCACAGGAGAAGGCTGAAAGGAAGCGCAAGCTGAAATTCAGTGAACAGGAGCTTGAGGTTCTAACTGAGGAGGTGGTGAGGAGCCATGACCGCCTGTTCGGAAAAAGCTCACTCCAGGTGCCTGAGAGTGAAAAGAGGAGATTATGGCTGGACATACAGTCCAAAATCTGCGCCATTGGAGTGGCACAGCGATCCTTTCTAAGAAATCAAAAAAAGGTGGTACGACCTGCGCTCCCGTGCAAAGGAGAGGGTGGCAAGGAGACTTGTGGAGGCCAGGGGTACAGGTGGCGGACCACCAACAGAAGCACCATCAACACCATTGGAGGACCTGGTGGAGTCCACACTCCTCCCTGAAGCTGTGACTGGGGTCACAGACATCGACACCTCCGGCACACCGAGTACCAGCCAAGGTAAGTGCAATAATGTTTTGTAACCCTATATGTGTATGCACAAAAGCCCCTTAGGAATTAGCATGTAATGTGAAGCAGTGTGTGAAGTAGTCCAGTCCACATCTTAGAAGCAGCACAACAATGCATTATGGGAGTGGCAGTCCACAAACTAGTACTGAAAGTAGCACAACAATGTAATGAAGTATAGTGACACCCAAGGTAACACAACACACACAACACCATGTAGAGCAGTACCTGTACCTTTATTGCCATTTTCTGACAGATAATGTAACATACAGAACTGGAGTCCGACGCAGGCCCAGGGCACTGCCACTGCCAGAGTTCAGCGGCGACTCTGATGAGCAGCAGGAAGGGCCAAGCACACTGTCAGCACCAGACAGGTGCAGCCAGATTCTGGAGGGCAGGAGTCATCCAACAACAGCACCACGCAGGATTGCGACGAAGTCCCGGGCACAACATCATGAGGCAGGTGAGGGTCCCTCCTTATTCGGGGGCCTTGAAGCTGCTATGTTGTAGCAGCAGTGTCTGCAAAATAAGCGGATCCTCAGTTTAGACAGAAACCTGCGCATACACAACAGCAACATGATGGGCCTGCATCGCCAACTGGACGCACTCAATGGCAATATTGTACAGCTGCGTGAGGGACAGGTGCAGGCTTCAGAGGACACCAGGGACCTAACAAGTGCTGTCCGTGACCTCTGCCAGGAGCTGCGCCATGAGAGGGTTAGCCGGCGCAGACAGGAGCACAGATTCCGGACAATGTTTGGCAGCTACTGCAGGTCCTCTAACAAGATGGCAAATTCCACTACATTGATCGCCCGTTGCGCAGTGGCGGCGCAAGTGGAGGCTGCACATAGCAGCAGGGACGTTGTCCAGGGACTTGTTCAGATCACAAATGTGATAGAACACATAATGGGACAAAGATCTGCCACTCCAAGTGAGGTAGCACTGGGGGACACTGAGGACAGTTCAAGCCTCAGCAGTGTTGCCGTACCAGCAGCAGACACCAGACGGCGCAGTGCCAGGCACAGCACTGCCACTGAAGGTGACAATAGAGGTGCCAGTGACTTAACTGGGCACCCGAGTGGTGTGCGTGGGAGAAAAAAAGTGACTCTTGCCGCCATTAGACTGCTGTTGCCTCTATGAGGAAATAGTGCATGACTCTGGTAATTAGTTTATTTGCGTTTGTGACATCACCTGACGTGAGGTAATACATTTATATCACTACAGGTACAGTTGTCAGTGGATTTGTGTCATTCATACTCACGTCTGAAATGGTTGTGTGTGATGTCGGCACGCCTTTGCCTTCCCTCTGCTGCACTGGTCCTGTCTGCTGACTGTAGAGGTGGTATGGGATCGTCATCCTCATCTGATTCAGTGTCACTGATTTCTATACGTATGCCCCTGGTTGTAGCTATATTGTGCAAGATTGCACAAGGAGCCACTATTCTACATGTCGTCTCTGGACTGTACTGTAGTGCCCCTCCACTTTTGTGGAGGCACCGGAAGCGACTCTTCAGCAGTCCAAATGTGCGCTCCACCACGTTGCGGGTTGCCCTGTGTGCTGCATTGTATCTCCGTTCTGCTGGTGTTGTAGGATTGAGGTAGGGCGTCATCATGTAGGTGCGCACTGCGTAGGCACTGTCTCCTGGAAGGAACAGAGGGTACAATGAGAAAGTGAGCCATCAGACGTCACAACTCCATAAATGCGCCAGTGTACAGAGGGAAAATACCTAGTAGATATCCTTCACCAAACTCCCCAGCTAGCAGTCTTGTGTGAATGTCGCTGTGGCGAAAGATGTACGAATCATGTGTGCTCCCTGGGTACCTGGCCACAAGATCAGTTATGATATAGGAGGCATTGCATATCACCTGAATATTTATGGAATGTTGGTATTTACGGTTTCGGTACACATACTCTGTGGCTGATGGTGGACAGATTGCCACATGTGTGCCATCTATGGCACCTAGGACGTGGGGGAACTGTGCTATCTGGTAAAACTCTATTTTTGTCTGCCGTATTTCCTGTGGGGTGTGGGGGAACCTGATGTACTGTTGGAGTTTGCTCAGCATGGCGTTGATGAAAGAATTAAAAAATCTGGAGAGGGTACTCTGTGATACCCCTCCAGCTGCTGCTATGACCCCTTGATAGCTCCCTGAGGCGAGTAGGTGTAGGGAGCATAATACCTGCACATGGGTGGGTATGCTGTGAGTCCTTAGTGTTCTGCGCTGCAGTATGGGTTGTAGCTCAGCTATCAGGTCAAGTTACATGGCTGAGTTCAACCTATACCTCTCATATATTTCCTCCTCTGTCAGGTCAAAAAGTGTAATGCGCACTCTAAAAATGCGCTCCTGTCTCCTCCTCCCTCTCCTCAAACCTGCCAAGATCCTCATCCTCCTCGCCATGACGTAGAGTTCAGCCATTGTGGAAAAGTGTCTGAGGCATTCTGGGCCTCTTTATATAGGTTGCACCTGGTTACCACCTGGTTTCACTTAGTGGTATTTTGCATGTGCAAAATGCCATTCTGCGAAAAATCGCAAAACCAGCTCGCAACGCAAATAAATCGCAAAAATTGCGATTTCTTATTTTTGGTCTGCAAATGCCTTTCGTGCATCGCAGACCACGTTTTTGCACTTGCAAAAGGCCGATTTTTGCGAATCGCACCATTTGCGAGTGCAATAACTTTTCATACATCTGGCCCTTGGAGAGGTGGGAGGTGGGAGGTGTGTCGGCAAGTGTGAATACTGCTGTGAGGGAAGAATTGAAATATGAGCAGGGTCGAGCTGTGACAGAAATTAGGCCTGGGCATTAAAACATTAGTAGCTTCCAATAGTGAATTAAAGCCTCATGTTTCAAATGTGGACAGTTTTGAACTAGTAGAGGCACGTTGTCTGAATGTTTTGCAAGAAATGGAAGACTGTATGGATTTGACCGTGTTGCAGGCAATGTGTGTTTTACTGCCAGGGAAATCAGCAGTATAAACTGGCTCTGCACACCATAAAATAGGCCGATTAATAGCCAAATAAAGGCCCACACACTCACTCGTCAGACCAGCCAATCGGACAATGCCTGACTGCCCTATAGGCCAGTTTGACCCTGAATACAAGTTATTGGCGTGGCCCTCAATGGAGACTCTGTCATTGGGAAAAATAACAAATGTAAAAGAGGCCTGCTTTACATCAGCTTTGGCACTACCAAAGCGAAGACATATCGCTTTATCAAGATAGAATAATGTAATGTTTCCAACAGCAATGAAAGTGCAACCAAACTATCTGTTGAAATATGGCCATGTTAGTCTATTTGAAGAATTGAGTTCATGTTCTTCATTAACAGCAACAAGTACTGGCCAAGGTTTCAAGCGGTGTAGTGGGTGTAGTGTGCCGGAACACCATGGAAATATCTCCCTGTGTTTTTCTTGCCTGGAGCATAGAACCGAATTCTAACAAGTCCCTAAATTTGCAAGTTACCATTTTTGCCTGAATCAGGATTCCAGGGTAGGTGCAAATTTCAACCCATACGTGTCTGCGAGTACAATTTTTGCTAGGTAAACCTTTTGTAAATAGCGTAGGCAAAAGGAGCTCATTTCAACTTGTGCATGTCAAAAAGGGAAAATATGGTCAATTAGCTTGCTATCCTCACTTAGAGGGTCAATCTCAGAATCAAGTCCTACTTAAGCACTCACTAAATTACGGCATCCTGTGGTATTGCAAATAGCAAGTGCATACTTAATACACCAGGATTGCGCACAAGGAAGAATGTGGGCTATATTATTCCCTAGCCAAAGAATGGCAAAAAACACTAGTAAATTTTTTTTTTAAAGAGTCAATGGAAGTTCAACCAGCTAGCCATTGTGCATATTCTGTTTCTTTTCTATAATACTCCAAGTCTTTTCTCTGTCACACTCACAGTCAGCATTCTTCAAATCTACTGTTGTATGAGTTCACATTCCTAGGAAACATTGCCAAAGCCAACAGGTCTCCCCTTTGCGACCTGTTGACTTTGACAATTGCTTTAGGTGGTGCTGAACTGTGTTGGGATACTGTGCAGTATGATAAAAAAACAAGCATTTGCAGTGCAATGGGTCTCGCATTTGCTCGAGTCAGAGCTGTTAATGTTGTAAATTCCTAACTAGACTTTTCTTGCCACTTAAATAGTAAATGAAAAGTAAAACAGTTGACATAAGAGAGCCAATTCAAAGCGCCACAGCCGCCATGAGCATAAGCATGAAGGAGGGACACAAAAGAAAAAAGAAGTTTGTTTACAGTCAAACATAATGCCAAATGTGCAATTATCCATCTAACAGAGTCGATGTCCATGGCGGTAACCGAACTGCCCCAAAGATTTTTGAAAGGCAAGCCCACGAACGAGTGACAGTGATGGGCATGCGGTGGGCTTGGTTAAAAGCCCACAGATAGATTCCAACATGTCAGAGCGCTTGTCAGAGCGATTGCGTGCTTGACCTAAAAAGGGGCAATGGCGGTCACGTCAGCCACTTACACGTGCATGTATCAGAATGCATACACCAAAAGAGTGATGCAGGCTCCATTTTCTTAATTTTTTTATTTACCAATCCAAAAATCACCAATTAAAAAAAAGGTTAAAAGCAGCACATGGAGGAAGAGGGGATAGGCACAGGAGGGAAAGAACTCTACATATGTACATGGGCCAGACAGAGGAAAGTGAAGCACATGGTGGGGGAGAGAAGCATAGATGAAAGAGAAGAGTGAGGGAGGGAGTAGGGCACATGAGCGAGAGTCAGGCATGCAGAGTGAGGGGAAGAAATTCACACAAGGAAGACAGCTGCAAAACACATGTACTTATTGAGTGCTTGCACAAAAAAAGAGAGTGAGCAGCATTTGGGGAGAAAAGCAGACACATGGGGGAGATTAACACAAAGTGGAAAGGAGGGAGAAGCACACAAGAGAGACAATTTCACACATGAAGTGCTTAAAAAGAAAGAAAAAAATAGTTCCCCTAAAAGTGAATGGAGAATGAACACAAGTAAAGACGCTATGCTCAAGGGAGGGATAAAGGCAAGATGATAAGGCAAGCACAAAATAAGAAGTAAGGAAATGGCAGTGTCAATAAAGCCAACTAATGGTAAGCAATGGGTAAGCGTATAGTCCACTGTAAGATGTTAGTAAGTGGACAATAAGCCTTTTAGACAGCTTGTGGTGTCTGATAGACTTGACCTAAAAAGGACAATATCTCTGTGTTGCACATTTCTGATGACTTTTCCCCTTTTTCTAAATTTACAGAATTACTAGCAGTGTGCCTCAGATATTGATGACAGTTGTGAATCTGCAGGAATAACATGCACTAATTCCTGTTGCTTGTCTATAGTACAGACAATCCACAGGACAAAGTTTGTCAGACATGCACATACTCATGCTACTTTGGTTCATTTCTATTCCAAATGAGAAACATTTGGGGTATATTTACCATTGTGCTGCGTCAACCTTGCACCATGGAAAGGGGTGCAAGGGTGACACAACAACTAAGTCAGATTTATCAAGCTACTCAAGGCCACTGTGCATGGCGGGAGTGGCTTGAAAAATCTTGAGTAAAGCAAGGCACCACTATTGCATAACTCATCCCCCAGGGAAGCATTACAAGGGTGGAGCATGGGCATTCCCATGCATCCACCCATGAATTTTGGTGCATTCCCAGGTTTACAAACACTGGTAAACCTAGGAATGTGTCAAAATACTACGCCTTCCTAGGGGAGGTGCAATGAAGAGAAATATATTTAGTTCTCCTGTTGGACTTTTGCCCTTTTGCAGGGTCACCCCCAATCTATTTGCCTCCTGCCTCCTATTTTTTCTGACCTGTTGCTGTTGGCTTTTGAACTCTAAGCACTTTACCACTGCTAACCAGTGCTAAAGTGCATATGCTCTATGTGTAAATTGCATTGTTGATTGGTTTATCCATGATTGGCATATTTGATTTACCAGTAAGTCCCTAGTAAGGTGCACTAGAGGTCCCAGGGCCTGTAAATCAAATGCTACTAGTGGGCCTGCAGCACTGGTTGTGCCACCCACATTGGTAGCCCTGTAATTATGTCGCAGACCTGCCACTGCACTGTCTGTGTGTGCAGTTTATAACTGTAAATTCGACTTGGCAAGTGTACCTACTTGCCAGGTCTAAGCCTTCCCTTTTCTTACATGTAAGGCACCCCTGAGGTAAGCGCTAGGTAGCCCTAAGGGTAGGGTGCATTGTATGGTTAAGGTAAGACATATAGGGGGCCATTCTGACCCTGGCGGCCGCCACCGACCACGGGAGCACCGCCAACAGGCTGGTGGTGCTCCCACGAGCATTCTGACCGCGGCGGTTCAGCCGCGGTCAGAAGCGGAAAGTCGGCGGTCCCCCGCCGACTTTCCGCTGCTCGGGGGAATCCTCCATGGCGGCGGAGCGCGCTCCGCCGCCATGGGGATTCTGACACCCCCTACCGCCATCCTGTTCATGGCGGGAAACCCGCCATGAACAGGATGGCGGTAGGGGGTGCCGCAGGGCCCCTGGGGGCCCCTGCAGTGCCCATGCCAATGGCATGGGCACTGCAGGGGCCCCCGTAAGAGGGCCCCGCAAAGTATTTCAGTGTCTGCTTTGCAGACACTGAAATACGCGACGGGTGCAACTGCACCCGTCGCACCCCTGCAACTATGCCGGCTCAATTCTGAGCCGGCGTCCTCGTTCCAGGGGCATTTCCTCTGGGCCGGCGAGCGCTCTTTTGGAGAGCGCCCGTCGGGCCAGAGGAAATGTTTGAATGGCCGCCGCGGTCTTTTGGCGGCGGTACCTTGGCGGACGGCCTCCGCCGTCCGCCAAGGTTAAAATCACCCCCATAGTAATGTGTTTTATATGTCCTGACAGTGAAATACTGCTAAATTCATTTTTCACTGTTGCAAGGCCTGCCCCTCTCATAGGTTAACATGGGGGCTACCTTTAAATATGATTAAAGTGTAGATTCCCTTTGGGACTGGATGGACATGTGGAGTTTGGGTCTCTGAGCTCACAATTTAAAAATACATCTTTTAGTGAAGTTGATTTTAAGATTGTGTGTTTAAAAATGGCACTTTTAGAAAGTGAGCAATTTCTTGTTTATACCATTTCTATGAATCTGCCTGTTTGTGGATTCCCTGTCTGGGTCAGTTTGACAGTTGTGCTGGTTGCACCTCACACTAGACAGTGACACAAAGGGAGCTGAGGTGTAGTCTACATTTCCTGATGAGCCATCTGTGCTAGGAGGGAGGGGAGGAGTGGTCACTCACACCTGAAAGGGCTGTGCCTGCCCTCACACAATGCAGTCTCCAACCCCTTGGTGAGTGTCTGGGGCCTGGCTTGGGTGAGGCAGGATTTCACAATCAAGAGAGACTTTGCTTTGAAGTAGGCCTACTTTAAAGGAGAAATTGGGTATAAGAAGGGCACCCAAAACCACAGACTTTAGAACACTTCTGGAAACCAAGAGGAACCTCTGCCTGGAGAAGAGCTGAAGAGCTGAGGAAGAAGAGCTGCCCTGCCTGTGACTGTGGTTTGTGGAGCTATCCTGCAGTTGCTGCTTCTGCCAGAGTAAGAGGGCAAAGACTGGACTTTGTGTGCCTTCCATCTTGTGAAGATTTCCAAGGGCTTGATTTAGAGCTTGCCTCCTGTTTGAAGCCTCAGGGAGAGCAAAGACTTCTCTCTGCCAGCACCTGGAGTCTCTGGAGAGACTCCTACTCTGCCCTGTGCTGCCCATCCAGTTCCTGGGACCCTGAAAGGAGAAGCTGACAGCCTAAGAGGAAAAAATCCACGCACACAAAGCCGTGCGGGGACAAGATCGACACAACTCCGATCTGTGGCTGGGAAATCGGCGCGCCGCCGGCTTCGCGGCTGAAAATTTACGCTCACCTGTAACGCGACCAAAACATCGATGCACGGAGTTGGGGAAATGACGCGCAGCATCGCTTACGGAGGCTGGTGAGATCACAACCCGTGCTACGTGGTTTTCGGATCATCGTGCGGCTGGATTTCCGACACAAACACCGCTGGGCGTGTAAAAACAACGCAAGGACTGCCCGGACCCGAGAGTGCTGACCAGATCAACGCTTCGCTCTCCTGCAGAGAGAAGAAACGACGCGCCCCAACCTGACGAAAGGAGAAACGACGCAAGGTCTCGCACCTGAGTAAAATCAACGCATCGCAAGCCCTTTTTGACACACACTCGCCTGTGCGGTGTTATTTTTGACGCACCCAAGGTACATTTTCACGCTAACAGTGTTAGTGTGTGTTTAAAACTACATGAAGACTCTTTTTGCTTTTTAATTGATAACTTGACTTGTGTATTGTGGATTTTTGTCATTTTGGTCTTGTTTTATTTAGATAAATATTCTCTATTTTTCTAAACCTGTGTTCTGTCATTTTGAAGTGTTTTCATTAAGTTACTGTGTGCGTTGGTACAAATACTTTAGACCTAACACTCCGAAGTAAAGCCTACTGCTCGTGCCAAGCTACCACGGGGGTAAGCAGGGGTTAGCTGAGGGTGATTCTCTTTTACCATGACTAGAGTGAGGGTCCTTGCTTGGGCAGGGGGTAACCTGACTGCCAACCAAAGACCCCATTTCTAACATCTCATTGTTTCCTCTTTCTAGGTGTGTTGCATTCTGCACTTAGAAAAAGGAAAATGCCTCTGAGGAACGTTTTGTGATGTGTCCCTTCCTGCACAAAAGCAATACGGCCTGTACCGCAGGCACCCTTACACCATGGTGCAAGAGTGCCTGCGTTGGCGCAGGGCAGCACATTATGTGGCAGTGCAAGGAAAGGAAAGGAATGCTCTAAATCATGTTAAATATGGAGCATTGCTGCCGTTTCACGAGCGCAGCAAAGTGGGTTGCCTTGTTGCACTGCATGAACAAATGATAAATATGCCCTTTTCTATAAAGTGAAAAGCATTTCCACAAACCATCTGAAAACAGAGAATTGTCAAATAGGGGCGAATCCACTAGTTATGGCTTTCCACGTTTTCCCAATATTCCCAATGTCCCTCCCCAGGAAACACCCATCACCCACGTTTACTAAATGTAGTAAGGGTTAAAGTTCCTCAAACTTAGCAAAATGACTGAAATAGGAAATTACATTTGTGGTTACAGAACTCTACATACACTGATTCTTTGATTTGTGATATTGAGAATTGTGATAGAAAATTCTAACTTTTGCATTCGAAAGACTTGTTTACGAACGCAAACTCTTGGCCAAAACCAGAGAATGGTCTTCAGAGTTTTCAGAGTTTAACTACCCCGTCCTACCTGTATAACCTTATTTTAGCAGTACACTTGTGTGGTATCCTATTTCGAACAGAAATTCAGTCTTGTGTCACGATTTTTAGACAGGAAGGTGTTAAAGAAAACATTTCTGTCAGCCTGAAGACCTTATACGGGATATTTTAAAAAACATCATTCACATTTCACATCATTTGTCACTCATCAAGGTATTTTTTCGCACTAATTCCTGCATGCATCAATCAGCGAAAATGACTCTACCCCATGCAGCACCTTGTGTTTTTTCCATTCACATGTCGCTGAGAGAGCAGCATATATTGAATGAAGAAACGACTGAGAACTAAAGGTCAGTTTTAATTATAGAGCCCTGGCTAATTCTGAACCCAGTCCAGGCATTCGAACAATGTAAAATTTGGGGACACCACAGGATGCAGAGCAACTCAGGAGTGCAGTACTCGGGCTAGATTTAAATGCCATGTTAAAAGATAAACAATGAACGAAACATGGATCTAGTAAATACTAACAGGGTTTTGAGAGTCAGGTCAAAAATAAGCTGCACGATCAGAACTAGTAATGGGAAAGGCACGAGCACCTGTAGTGAATGGCTGTTTGACATATATGTTTATTCGTGTACATCATTCCATGCAAAAACAAAAAAAAGAGTTTTGAAACAGCAAATTACTTCAAAGTATGTGAACCAGCAGGCACACCAGTGGTGACTGGGGATTATTAAAGGTGGGAAGGCGTAATATGTGTCCTGCATTCTAGCATGCGATTGAGGGGATTTCCTTAAGGATTGTTTGAGAACGGCGGTAGGGCAGAGGTCTCATCTGGAAAAAATTGTTTCAATGTGGGCCAGATATTGTATTTTAAAGAACATATTTTCACACAAATTTTCAAAAAGGGCATAGGCTCTGAAAGAACACTTAAAAAATATTCAAAGACTTTCATTAAGTGACAATTGTTGGAAATGCCCTTTCTGCAGGGTTATTCCCAAGCATTTTACTTTTCTCATCCTATTTTTCCAAGCAGTGCTAAAGTGCATGTGCTCTCTCCCCTAAAACTTGGTATAATTGACTTACACATGTTGGGCCTATTTAATTTACATGTAAGTCCCTTGTAAAGTGGTATACCAGACACCCAGGGTCTGTATATTAAATGCAACTAGTAAGCCTGCAGCACTGATTGCACCACCCACAGAAGTAGCCTTTCAAACTTGTGTCAGGCCTGCCACTGTAGTGCCTGTGTGCACAGTTTATTGCTGCATTTACTTGGCAAGTCAAACTATTTGCCAAGGTCTAAACTCCTTTTTATAATACCTAAATGACCCATAGGTAGACCCTAGATAGCCCTATGGGTAGGGTGCTGTGCATGTAAAAGGTATGACATGTATTTTTATGTTTCACATGTCCTATTAGTAACAAACAGCCTATTGTGTTTTTCACTACTGTGAGTGCTGCTCCTCTGAGAGATTTGGATTGGAAATTCTCTTACATATATAGCTAAGTGGCAATTTTTGATCTGTGAGGAGTATCGTGGACATGTTTAATATGGTTGGAATAGTAGTGAGGAATCCTGCTTACAGGCGTAGCTGGTTTTTTCATTACTAATTTAGAAATGTTACTTTTAGAAAGTGAAAAGAACAGTTGATGAACGGAATGTAGGACAAATGAAACATTCACTCCAGTCATAGAGCTGGGATTAATCCAACAATTTTTTTGCTCACCATGCCATTCCAGTTTGGACCCAGCCATGTGCAAATCAGTGTTGACCCTGTTCCCCGTGAACAGTCCAGCCCGAATTGCCAGGTAAGGTCCTCCCTCTGCTGGAGGGGACATTTGCATTACTTGTATGATGGGGTGAAACCTTGATAGAGGTCCAGATCACTTTTCAAGTCCCTCACCATTTAGGATGGTGCTGCTGGAAACTACCATAAGAAGTTTAGTAGGAGTGCAGGTGTTCCTACAGCCCACAGTTTCTGCCTGATGACCATTTTACATGTTATATAAGCACACATGCGCTGTGGCCTTTGATTTCCCTGTGAGTTATGTATGTGATGTACCTTGTTCAGTACGATCGCATGACATGCCCTGCTGATTGTATGAAATATACTGTTTTGATGCCTGAACAATCACAGTAACAAGCACTAGTTCATTCCTTGCATAATATTCATAATGTTTATGACTCTTGGTGATCCATATGGATTATGCTATAACCTAACTGTTGCGTCTCATGCTCTGATTTTGTGATGGATGGTATTTTGATTCTTGCATAGCCAAGACAATGAGTACTATATCAGGGTAATGGATAATATGCACAGTAATGTTTTTTTCATGACGTCTGGCAACCTAACAGAAGTTATTTTGTTGCACTCATTGTGCTGTTTATGGGAAATGCCTAGTTGGCAATGTAATTACTGATTATGCCATATTGGTTTGTGATTTATGTATAATATACTTTATATTTTTATATAATATTGTATGGAGTCTCTTTTGTGGTGTATTTATTGTGTCACAGTGTGAGTGTGTTACTATAAGTCTTTACTCATGAACTCTCGAGATAAGCCTAACTTGCCTGTGCCAAGCTACCAGGGGGTGAGCACAGTTTATCTTTAGTGTGTAACTTACTTGCCCTGACTAGAGTGGTGGGTGCTGTCTGGCTTAGGTGCATATCCTAAACAACCAGAAACCCCGTTTTTAACACCAATCAAGGGTGATGTTTCAGGAGCTGACTCATTTTTTTTCAAAATGCCTTTTGAATACCCCAAATGTCATTACCTCCAATGTGCCATGACCAGTATTCTGTCATGAGCACTCTATATGTCATGGGGGCCCTTTTGCTATAAATTACCTAGAGTATGTCAATGTCAAAATATTGTTGTTTTTTCATCCATATACCATGTGTGACCCATATGTAAAAAAAAATACTTTCTTATGCGAGGGGCAGCATTTTACCAAGATAGCTAGCATGTTGCCATAGGTACCTGTGTAAGGCATGAGTTACCTCCAGTATGCAAGGGCCAGTTGAGGACTCCCAAGCACAGCCAACATTGTAACAAGCTTTTCATTTTTTTTCTGGGCTCTTGTGTGCACACACACACACACACACACACACATATATATATATACACATACTCTTACTCTCTTTCACTCATGCTCATTCATTATTCATTCTCACTCACATTCTCTCACAATCTTTCTCACGCATCCATGCTCATTCATTTTTCCTCACACTCACTCTATAACACACAATTCTACTAAGTTTCACTCACAATTACTAACACTCATTCACTGTTACTCACTGTAACTCATTCTTACCCCCTCTCAGTCACAACTCACACACAGCATTTGAAAGCATTAATACGCTTACACTGAGCTGCCTGTGTGGGTCCCCTTTCAGGTCCTTAACTGCTGGTGCTTCAAAGACAGGCATATACCTCCCTCCGAATTCAAGCATCTGAGCAGGAAAGTGAAAGTTGAAGCCTGGATACATCATATGATGAAGGGACATCGAGTCCATTGAGATGCACTGCACAGACTTCAGCTTTCAGCCTTTTCACACAAATTGAGAAAGCACTGGGTTGTATGGCACGTAGTCCCAGGCAATTCAGGGCTGAGGCATAAAGTGCCCATCTCTAACTTTACAGACAATGCTGCACATGCCATCAGATGGAAGGCCCTAAGGCATGGCAGGACCCCGAGGCCCGGGCTGTAACTTTAACAGCACTGGAAAATCAGCGTGATGTTTAATACAGGCATGGGCACATGCTTACCATCACACAGTGCACTGTCTAGGCTGCTATTTGATCCGAACTATAGGAAGGGTGACCATGTTTTTAATAATAATATTAGTGGGAAATATCACATCATTCCCTTTTGTGGAGTAAAACAAAGCGCAGGAAATAAGGAGGGAGAAGTTCCGAAATCGGTAAGAGTGAACCACCCCTCAGACAGAGAATGAAGTGCTAAGATTAAATTATTTTAAAAGGCACAAAAAACAGTGAGTTGAAAACAAAAGCAACCCTGTTGTATCTATGATGATGAAACATGTAAGTCTCATTTATTTGGAGTACATTTACCAGCTTGCTAACTACTTCCCTTTTATCTTTGACTCATATCTAGAATGTGGTAAAGAAGAGAAGACTAGCTTCATTTATTCAGAAGGCCTTGGGTCTAGAGTAAAGAATATTTATACACAAAATCACTGTTCCCTTACTATTATATCCCTTTGCATTATAATATGGGGTTGCTTCACTAGGGCAATCAGCAATGAACTAGCATCAACTTTCAGTGCAAAACATCTTTTGCAGGTGAAGTTTGATCAGGATTGCCGTTAGTACCTCTCTGCACCTGCACTGCTTTGCATCAGGGAGTTCTGTTTAGAAGGGTACAACACCTATACAAATATCAGTAAACCGAGACCTCAGTCTTCATTTCAGTTTCCTCTTCAGATACCCTGTCTTTTCAAATTACTAATTATATCCTTGAGGTTCTTGTTGATGCTTAATCAATGTGACCAATTTCCTTCCTGGTATTATTGGATTTTAGTGAGAGAGCTGTATGCATGCTGGCTTGCATCTGTTAGAAGCCATCATTGTCTTGCCAACAGTAGTTTGCTGTTGTAGGAAGGTAGCCTCTTTCTAGCCTTGTTACCCCCACTTTTGGCCTGTTTGTGAGTCTATGTCAGGGTGTTTTCACTGTTTCACTGGGATCCTGCTAGCCAGGGCCCAGTGCTCATAGTGAAAACCCTATGTTGTCAGTGTGTTTGATATGTGTCACTGGGACCCTGCTAGCCAGGATCCCAGTGCTCATAGGTTTGTGGCCTGTATGTGTTCCCTGTTTGGTGCCTAACTGTATCACTGAGGCTCTGCTAATCAGAACATCAGTGTTTATGCTCTCTCTGCTTTTCGCAATTGTCACTGCAGGCTAGTGACTATCTTCACCAATTCTCATTGGCACACTGGAACACCCTTATAATTCCCTTGTATATGGTACCCAGGTACGCAGGGTATTGGGGTTCCAGGAGATCCCTAGGGGCTGCAGCATTTCTTTTGCCACCCATAGGGAGCTCAGACAATTATTACACAGGAGTGCCACTGCAGCCTGAGTGAAATAACATCCACGTTATTTCACAGCCATTTTTCACTGCACATAAGTAACTTATAAGTCACCTATATGTTTAACCTTCACTTGGTGAAGGTTAGGTGCCAAGTTACTTATTGTGTGGGCACCCTGGCACTTGGCAAGGTGCCCCCACATTGTTCAGGGCAAATTCCTCGAACTTTGTGAGTGCAGGGACACCATTACACATGTGCACTACTTATAGGTCACTACCTATGTGTTGCATCACAATGGTAACTCCGAACATGGCCATGTAACATGTCTAGGATCATGGAATTGTCACAATTCTATGCATCCCCGGGTCTCTAGCACAGAACCCGGGTACTGCCAAACTGCCTTTCCGGGGTTTCCACTGCAGCTGCTGCCAACCCCTCAGACAGGTTTCTGCTCCCCCCGGGCCTGGGCAGCCCAGTCCCAGGAAGGCAGAACAAAGGATTTCCTCTGAGAGAGGGTGTTACACCTTCTCCCTTTGGAAATAGGTGTGAAGGGCTGGGGAGGAGTAGCCTCCCCCAGCCTCTGGAAATGCTTTGATGGGCACAGGTGGTGCCCATCTCTTTATAAGCCAGTCTACACCGGTTCAGGGATCCCCCAGCCCTGCTCTGGTGCGAAACTGGACAAAGGAAAGGGGAGTGACCACTCCCCTGACCAGCACCTCCCAGGGGAGGTACCCAGAACTCCTCCAGTGTGTCCCAGATCTCTGCCATCTTGGATTCAGAGATGTTGGGGCACAATGGACGGCTCTGAGTGGCCAGTGCCAGCAGGTGACATCAGAGACCCCTCTGATAGGTGCTTACCTCTTTCAGTAGCCAAACCTCCTTTCTCAGTAGCCAAACCTCCTTTTTTGGCTATTTAGGGTCTCTCCTCTGGGCTATTCCTCAGATAACGAATGCAAGAGCTCACCAGAGTTCCTCTGCACTTCCCTCTTCGACTTCTGCCAAGGATCAACCGCTGACTGCTCCAGGATGCCTGCAAAACCGCAACAAAGTAGCAAGACGACTACCAGCAACATTGTAGCACCTCATCCTGCCTGCTTTCTCGACTGTTTCATGGGGGTGCATGCTCTGAGGGCTGTCTGCCTTCACCCTGCACTGGAAGTCAAGAAGAAATCTCCCGTGGGTTGACGGAATCTTCCCCCTGCCAACGCAGGCACCAAACTTCTGCATCGCTGGTCCTCTGGGTCCCCTCTCATCCTGACGAGCATGGTCCCTGGAACACAGGAGCTTAGTCCAAGTGTCTTCCACAGTCCAGTGGCCCTTCTGTCCAAATTTGGTGGAGGTAAGTCCTTGCCTCCCCACGCCAGACAGCAAACCTGTGTACTTCATGATTTGCAGCTGCTCCGGCTTCTGTGCACTTCTCCAAGGATTCCTTTGTGCACAGCATAGCCTGGGTCCCCAGCACTCCGTCCTGCAGTGCTCAACCCGCTGAGTTGGACTCGGGCATCGTGGGATCCTCCTTTTGTGACTCTGAGTTCACAGATCTTCTAAGTGCCTGTTCTGGTACTTCTGCGGGTGGTACTTGCTTCTGCGGGGGCTCTCTGAGTTGCTGAGTTCCCCGTCTCCTCCTCCTCCAAGGGGCGACATCCTGGTCCTTCCTGGTCCCCAGCAGCACCCAAAAACCTCCACTGCAACCCTTGCAACTAGCAAGACTTGTTTGCGGTATTTCCGCCTGGAAACACTTCTGCAACATCCAGCACACAGTGGGACATCTTCCATCCAAAGGAGAAGTTCCTAGTCCTTTTCGTTGTTGCAGAACCTTCAGCTTCTTCCACCCAGAGGCAGCCCTTTTGCACCTTCATCTGGGGTTTCCTGGGCTCCTGCCCCCCCTGGACACTATTGAGACTATTGGACTTGGTCCCCTTCCTTTATATGTCCTCAGGTCCAGGAATCTGTCTTCAGTGTTTTTCCGGTGCTTGTGATTCTTGCTGAATCCCCTATCACGACTATTATGTCTTTCTGGGGCAGTAGGGTCACTTTACTCCTACTTTTCAGGGTCATGGGGTGGGGTATTTTGGACACCCTTACTGTTTTCTCACAGTCCCAGCGACCCTCTACAACTTCCCAAAGGTCTGGGGTCCATTTGTGATTCGCATTCCACTTTTGGAGTATATGGTTTGTGTTGCCCCTAGACCTATGTTTGACTATTGCATCCTATTGTGATTCTACATTGTTTGCACTACTTTTCTTACTGTTACTTACCTGTTTTGGGTTTGTGTACATATAACTTGTGCATATTACTTACCTCCTAAGTGAGGGTATTCTCTGAGATACTTTTGGCATATTGTCACTAAAATAAAGTACCTTTATTTTTAGTAACTCTGAGTATTGTGTTTTCTTATGATATTGTGCTATATGATATAAGTGGTATAGTAGGAGCTTTGCATGTCTCCTAGTTCAGCCTAAGCTGCTTTGCCATAGCTACCTTCTATCAGCCTAAACTGCTAGAAACACCTCTATTCTACTAATAAGGGATAACTGGACCTGGCACAGGGTGTAAGTACCACAAGGTACCCACTATAAGCCAGGCCAACCTCCTACAGCTATATCACGAGTCTTCTCCGCATTCCTTCTCCCTGGTTTAACCTCTAAATCTCAAGGTGGCACATTATTGTTTCATTTTTGCTCCATTTTGCTATTGGTGAAAGAGTGCCTGCATTGGCGCATTGCAGCCAATTTTGCACAAGTGCAGAGGAAAAGGACAGGAATGCACTGTATCTCATAGATACAGCACATTTCTGTCCTTTTTTTTTTTACGCGGACAGTACAGCAAGAATTCTTGAAGTGCTGGCCTGCTCCAAATCCTCAAAATGAGGCCCCTGATTCTTCAGGACAATCTGTTATCTCACACCTTTACAAATGTCTTGTTCCTTCTCCCAGCACGCCCTAAAACGGCTTTCTAGCACCTTGTAGCACTTCTATAAAACCCACAAATTATTTAAATAAAGAAGATTCTGAGTAATTTCTCACCTATGAACTTCTGTATCTTTTTACCTCACAACATTCCTTGTTACGCATATCTTGTAAAACTGTAGGCCATTTACCTCAGTTGATAGCACATTCATGCTCACTATTTACACTTTATGTGATAGAAAAGCTTGTATTATTGAGAGAGTTGATTGTTATATGTTTAGCATTAATTATTTAATTTGCATATTCAAGCTATCATGTATTTCAATCTGCTTCCAGGTTTTGTCTGTGACCTCAGCTTTGACTCCATCTAAACATCAATCCACACCTAACTACAGAATAAACATCTTTTTTTGTTCTGCGTTGATGTAGAACAGTGTGTGTCCGCCTGAAAATAAAAATAAAATGTTATGGTGATACTAAACTTACAGGCATCACAGTCATTTAAACCAGTGCATGCGGGATAGGATACTTGCGCACACCCAGCAGAATGGCAAATGTGCCAAACGGTTGTGCACATTTTTTTGATCTCACTAAAGCTTACATTTGAATTTGAAATCGCTATTTTCAAATTCTTTAAAAACTAATTTGCAATGTCATAAAAATCTTTTTCTCTTCTAACTTAATTGTGCGCTTTTCATGATGTGCCTGGCCTGACTTTGACCTTTGAACCCGACAATAATTACAATGGGTTCAGAGATAGCAGTTTTTGAAAATAAACAATTAAGTAAAGTTTGACTCATTAAATGAAGACCTCTACTATTTTCATAAGTTAGAGACAATCCTTCCAAGGTTTCAGCATGGTTTGCTGCCCTTAAAACACATGACTTTGAGTAGGGTGTGATGAGCTTTCTCAAGACATTATAAGAAAGTGAGGTGACCTCATCCCAAGAAAAAAGGGGTTACAGAGGGTGAGGCTGGTAGTGGAGTGGGAGAAACAGAAGTTTGCTTTATTGTATTGGGCCTACTACCCCTATATGGGGCACCAATGTGCTTTATGAGAAATGGCCTACAATGCCTGGAGGGGGCATGCACATGCCGGCCCAGTAGGATCTAACTAAGCCTCCTCACCACACCCTCATTCCAAGCACCATCGCTGTGACTGAAGCTGTATAAACAATGTGGGATTTCTTCTTACTTCTGTTTGTAGAGTAGATGAGCTTGAAAGTTTGTATCCTGGGTCACATGAGTAGGTGTAGCTGGCAGTTGGTCTTTCTGTGTTTCTCCCAGACAGTGAAGCAAAGGAGGAATAGATATTAGCAAGATGAGCCATCTCTGACTTGATAGAAGTGCAGTGCTGTTAGCTACCACACTTGCATATCATGAAGACTCTATCTCAGCACACTCACAAAGGGTTTCAAACTAGTTTTGCCCTCAGACAAGCTGGGGCTAGGGCAGGGAGGAATGAAATTGTAAACATGTTGGGAGTTGATACCTCAAGAAACGTCTCCTACTTAAAAGCTAGCACCAAAGAAAAATAGAGAACCCTCAGACCCAACTCCTCCATATATGTCAGGACCTGTGGAAGACTCAGAAGGAAGACTGTTGTGCTGCTCTGCTGCAAGAAGAACTACCTTCTTCTACTTTGCTGCTAGCCTGCTGCTTGAGTGAGGACTGGACCTGCAGCTTAAACCCAGGACCACCGAGAGCCTCCTAACAAGAGCCTCAGGGGCAGAAAAGGGTCCAACCACCTGCACCTGGATACTGGCTGCTGTGAGTCCTACCATCAAGCTGTGCCAGCCCAGTCCTGGACCCTTTGAAGTGGGCCTGAATGTGCTATGCCAGACCAAATGTGGTCCTAGTAGAACCGACATAGGGCGATGCATCACCTTGCACCTTGCAGCCTCACTTTGGAATCACCGCTGCATAATGCATTACAGCCACAGAGCTCCTCATAATTGCCACTGCATGATGCTTACATGATGGAGGATATTGCATTACAGCCCTGCACCTCCAGGGACCTGCCAATTTATGACACATCCATGACACAGGACCTCCCAAAACTCTAAAAACCAGGATTTAAAGTACTTTGCTCAGCAGGCTAACCTGGTCCCTGTATCCAACCTGCGCTCTGTTGCACTTAGCCTGAACTTGTGACTTTGTCCTAGTCCAGTGCAGCCAGATATTCACAGTGGGCCCCTTGTGCTTTCAAGCACTAGTTTTACCTAAATCTTTAAAATTTTTATATTTCTGGTTCTACAGATTGAATCTTAGTCTATTGTGTGTCAAAAAACACATTAAAATGTACACTCTTTTTCTAAGTAGGTATGCGATTATTCTAGTGCTGTGTTTTCATTTTTTACTGTTTGAAGTGCTGCATACATACCTCACACATTACCGCTAGGTTAAACCTGACTGCTTTTGTGCGAAGCAGCCAGAGGGCTGAGCACAGGCTAATTTAGGGTTGCTTTTGTTTCACCCTGACAAGGATTGTTGTTGCTGCTTAAGTAGGGTTTTACTAGCCCTCAACCAGTAACCCAATTTTATTACAGTGATGAAAAGTTCCTGAGATTTAGTAGGCTATTTATGGGAAGTACTTCACTATGAAATGGCTTGGATGAGCGTTGTGAATAATAGGTTCAGGCAAATGGATGGTTTAATTTTAATTATTTGGAAGTGGATGATAAAACATCTTGAAGATTATTACACTAATTTGAGGCAGGAAATAGATAAGAGTTAAGGCATAAATAGTCTATAAGGGCACATGACTTGATCCACAAAGGTGGTTCAACGAATTGGTGATTTCGTAAGATAAGTGAACATTTTAGCTGCTGTAGTGGAATGAGTATATCTGGGTATATTTCTACACAAAAATTGCAGATAAAGAATTTGGATTTGCTCCTTTTTTCAGTGTGATGAGCTTTTGTTTGAGAAGGATGAGAACGTTGTGTGACAAAATACTGCCAACAAAAATATCATCAAATATATTGAGAACACAAAGATCAACTTCACAAACTTTGAGGCATATTTACAAATTTGGCACATAGGTCCCGATGTACCACTTTTCTTGCCTCCCCCTGCGCCCCCTAACACCACCATGGCTGCACCGCATTCACAATATGGTGGCTCATGGTGGTCATTACAACAACAATGTGAACATTTTTGGTGCTTTTGTGGCGCTTTGCTGCACTAGCGACAAAATGTTTGCGGCTAGAGTAACAAAGCACAGGATGGACCATAGGCCAATACAAAGGTGTCACTTTAACGCCTGCCTTTGGCAGGCATTAAAAATTATGGAAAAATGGCGCAACAAAATGTTGAAAATTTTACGGAGCCATTTTTTGGGGCCTCCCTGCGGGGGAATAAACCCTCTTTATTTAATTATGCCTTGCACAGGCATAATGTGACGCAAGGGGTTACGAAGTTGCTCAATGCATGCATTGCACCACTTTGTAAATATTGCACAGGGGGATGGTCTCCTTCTCCTTAACATCACCCTCGCATTTAAAAAAATGATGCTAGGGAAGAGCAAAGCTATAAAAGACCCCAAAACTGTCAAAAATAGCATTGAAATAAGTGATATCAACTTTAAAACATATATTACCTTTAAAAATAATTACATTAGAAATACTCAACATAGAAAATGCATGAAAAATATCTAACTTAGACACATAAAATACAAATGTATATTTAATAATAATTACAAAAAATAAGAAACAAAATATTTAAAAATCTATTTTTTAACCATAACATATAAAAAGATTTCCAAAAATAACTATGATTCACAACACTAGATATTAAAAATGTAAAACGAATTATACAATAGCAATACTAAAATAAAAAATATAAATTAATGCAGAAAAAATAAATAAAAAATACATTAAACTGACTTTTAAAACTAAAATACAAAAACAGTGATACAAGTTTTAAACAATCAGATAAAAAATAGGATTTGTAAGGTGGTGAAATTCACTACTCCCACTGCAATCTAACAGTAGGGAAAGTGATGGACTCCAACATTTTCCCTGGCACCATTCCCAAATAAGCAACAGTAAAGAAAGTGTTGGACTTTGAAGGGGTTAGATTTTCTATTGCCACTCCAGTGTAACAACAGTAGGGAATGTTTTGGACACTGGCGGGGCCAGGTATATTAATCCCACTCCCACATAAGCAACAGCAGAGAAAGTGTTGGACTTTGAGTGTGTAAAACATACTATTCACACTCACGTCTGAGTAGCAGTAGGGAAAGTGTTGGTCTTTCAGGGCTCAGATTTAATATTCCCACTCCAACATTATCAACTGCAGAGAAAGTACTAGACTTTGGAGGGGTTGTTCCCACACCAATTGTAGGAAAGTAAGATCTTTGTTACCCCAAATTTCTGCCTGTTTGTCAGTATGTTTTGCCTGCCTCACTGGGATCCTGCTGGCCAGGACCCCAGTGCTCATAGTCTGTGTCCTAATGTGTGTGTTGTCAGTAGTGCTTAACTGTGTCACTGGAGTGCTGGTAGCCATAACTCCGGTGTTTATGCTCTTTCTGCTTCCAAAGTAGTCACTATAGTTTAGTGACTTCATATTCCAATTCCAATTGGCACACTGGACCCCCCTTATAAGCCCCTAGGATAGGGTACCTAGGTACCCAGGGCATTGGGATTTCAGGAGATCCTTATGGGCTGCAGCATTTCTTTTGCCACCCATAAGGAGCTCAGACCAACCTTTTCTCAGATCTGCCACTGCAGCTTGAGTGACATAGTGCACACACTATTTCACAGCCATTTTCACTGCACTTAAGTAACTTATAAGTCACCTATATGTCTATCCTTCATTTACTGAAGGCTAGGTCCAAAGTTACTAAGTGTGAGGGCACCCTTGCATGAGCAAAGGTGCCCCCACGCTGTCCAGGGCCAATTCCCCAGACTTCGTGAGTGCGGGGATACCATTAAACACGTGCACTACCTATAGGTCAATACCTATATGAGGCTTCACAATGGTAACTCTGAATATGGCCATGTGAGGTGTCTAAAATCATAGAATTGTCCCCCCATTCCAAATCTGGTAGGGGGGGCAATCCCATGCATCCTGGAGGCTCCATTATGAACCCCCAGTACTGCCAAACCAGCTCTCTGTGGCTTGCACTACAGCTACAGCTGCTGCCACCTCACAGACAGGGTTATGCCCTACTGGGGTCTGAGCAGCTCAGTCCCAGGAAGGCAGAACCGCAATTCCTGTAGGAGGAGGGTGTTACACCCTCTCCCTTTGGAAATAGGTGTTACAGGCTTGGGAGGGGTAGCCTCCCAGAGCCTCTGGAAATGCTTTGAAGGGCACAGGTGGTGTCCTCCTTGTATAAGCCAATCTGTGCCAGTTCAGGGACCCCCAGTCCCTGCTCTGGCAAAACTGGACAAAGGAAAGGGGAGTGACCACTCCCCTGTCCATCACCACCCCAGGGGTGGTGCCCAGAGCTCCTCCAGTGTGTCCCTGGCATTAGCCATCTTGTTTTCCAAGGTGTGGGGACACTCTGGAGATCTCTGAGTGGCCAGTGCCCGTAGGTGACATCAGAGACCCCTCCTGATAGGTGCATACATGGTTAGGTTGCCAATCCCCCTCTCAGGGCTATTTAGGGTTTCTCCTGTGGGTTCCTTTTCAGATTCAGCTTGCAAGACTCCTCCAGGAATCATCTGCATCCTCTGCTTCAGCTTCTGACTGTTGGATCAACTGCAGACTGCTCCAGGAACCGCTGTAACTGCAACAAAGTATCCAGGACGACTCCTGTGACCTACAACGTCAGCTCCAGCCAGCAACTGCAACAGTTTCCAAGGTGTGCACACTCTGAGGACTCCCTGTCTTCACCTTGCACCTCAAGAACCAAAGGAATCTCCCGTGGAGTGACGGAGTCACTTCCCTGCTCCTGCAGGCACCTTCTAAGACGACGAGCAGTTCTCTGGGACTCCTCTTCTGATGACGAGCATGCTCCCTGGAACACAGGTGGTGGACCAACATGACCCAGACTGTCCTAAAGTCCAGCTGTCCAAGTTTGGTGAAGGTAAGAGCATGCCTTCCTGGTTTGCAACAGTACCCCTGTGCACCACGTCTTCTCCAGCTCCTTGGGCCTCTGTGCACTGCTTCAAAGAATCCTTTGTGCACAGTGTAGCCCAGGTCCCCAGCACTCCATCCTGCGATGCACAACTCACTGAGTTGTTCTCCAGCGGGGTGGGACTTTCTTTTGTTGTGCTGCACCAACCGCACTTTGCATATTCTTTGTCCCCGTGTCCTGGGACTCCTGTGGGTGCTGCCTGGTCATCTGTGAGCTCTCTCCGGTGTTGGGAGCCCCCTCTGCCTCCTCAGTCCAAGTTGAGGCCCCCAGGTCCCTCCTGGATCCAGTCAGCACCATTTTGAAGCAAACCACAACCTTGCTTGAACCAAGGCTTGCTGAACGAATCCAGCAACGCAAACAGTCTGCGTACAACATCTCGATATGGGACATGGGACATCTCCTTCACCACACAGGAACACGCAGTCATCTTCTTCGGTGCTCTTCTGCAGACTTCCTCTAACCAGAGAATCCTCTTTTGCACCATCTTCTAGGTTGGCAGCGGCTCCTGTCCTTCCTGGAGTCCACCATTTGTTGCTTGCAGTCTTGCTTGGTTCTTGCAATAACTCTTATCACGATTTGTAGTGTGTCCTGAGGAAACTTGCAGTACTTTAATACAACTTTCCTGGGCTCTGGGGCAGGGTATTTTGCTTATCGTTAGTGTTTTCTTACACTCCCAGCGCCCCTCTACACACTACACTTACCTAGGGAGGAATTTGTGATTCGGATTCCACTTTCTCAGTATATGGTTTGTGTTGCCCCTAGGCCTATTGCATTCTATAGTATTTTCTACTGTTTGCACTATTCTATGACTATTTACTTACCTGATTTTGGTCTCTAGTGTATGTATTGTGTATAATACTTGCCTCTAGAAGGAATATTTTCTCTAAGATATTTTTGGCCTGGTATCACTAAAAAAAAGTACCTTTAATTTTGGAAAACACAGAGTATTGTCTTTTATTGTGTATAAGTACTGTGTAACTATAGTAGTATTGCAGGAGCTTTGTATGTCTCCTAGTTCAGCCTAAGCTGCTCAGCTACAGCTACCTCGACAACCTTAGCTGCTAGAACACTGCCTACATTTCACTAATAAGGGATAATATGACCTGTTATAAGGTGTAAGTAGCTTAGGTACCCCCTACAAACCAGGCCAGCCTCCTACTCCAATGAGCTAAAGTAGAGAAAGTGTTGGACTTTGAAGGGGTTATACTTACTATTATCACTTCAACATGAGCAACAGTAGGGAAGGAGTCACAATTTGGAGGGCAGATTGTTGTTATTTTTGTAGATTCTTCCAAGGAACATGCTCCATGATGGCTGTGTGCACCCTTGCATTCAGAGGAGCTACGAGTCATAGCACCTGACCAGCAGACTACTGTCTGTTAGAGAATGTTTCCAGTAGACAAGCATGAAAGAAAAAGGAATGTCTACAGGACAACACATGAGCAAAATGTTTGCAGGCTGTGTAAATGTCTCTTGTTGCTGGAGTATCAATGAATGAAATATTGGGATGAACATTACATCATTGTAACAGAGTGACCCATTGTAGTAGTTTGCAAACAGCCCACTCTGTTCGTTACTCCTCTTCTCTCAAAGTGCCAAGTAATTTCAAATAAATTGTTGCAGGTCCAGCTTGGGCAAACACACCTACCTTATCCCTCACTGTGACTCTCAGTCTGGCAGGGAACAATAATGGCCCCTTCACAACTTTTTACAAAAACCTTTATCTCAACTCTTTCATTGTTTGCATCCTTGCAATAGTTATACATATGAGATCCAGAAACAAAGCATCCTGCTTTTCTAATGAAAGGCCTCCTTTCTCCTGCTACACCTAATAGGACAGTTTGGCTAGACACCTGTTCCTCTGGGGTCACCATTATATTATCTCCATTTCCACTGCTTGCTCTACAGTCCACTCCATATGGCCATTTGGTCTTCCAGCTTGACTATAGAAATGAGAGCATAAGACTGAAAGGTGAAGGTCTGCAAAGCTTCCTTTTGCACACGGCTTGCTGTGCCTGCTACAGGCATGGTATACTTGAGGGCATCTTTGCCTCTATCAGCTGAGTAGCTTCTTCTTCCAGCTTGCCTCATAATAAACTATTCTGCTGTCCATTGAATCCACCTTCTGGATAGTGTCAGTTTATTGCATAATCTTTTACCCCAATGTTAATCTATATAGATCTTCTACCTCTCTGGCTGCTCAATGTGCAATGGATAATATAATTGATTTGCAGATGTGGTCCCCTTCATTGGTTCTGAGATCATGGAGTAAGTCTCTTGAGATTGTCAGCCTTTGAGATCAAACTTCAAGTCCTCTGGTGGTCCAGCTATGTCTCCAGAATTCCACTTGTAAAAGCTGATAATAAGGATGAATGGACTAAGGAAAGTGACTGTACATCCTTCACCTTAGGCTTCTCAAGGTATATCTCTCACAAGATTTATCACCTTAATGCACTTGCCAGTGAGTGAAATTCCATCTATTCACCAGCACGAAACTTTGTCTGCTGTATCACATAATTGGCTGCTGTTTAGCAAGTCTCTTGAGTCCACCAGCCAAACCCCTCCTCCAACACGCATACCACTTTCTCACATGAACTTGCACAAATCTGATATCAACACACATTTCCAATAAGGATTCCAATTGAACTAGCAAAAAAAACAATATCCACAGAAATACACAGAAAATCACATACACAGCTAGAATAACGGATTTTAAAAGACCATCTTTAACACTGTTAGCAACTACAAAACTTGAAAGGTCTCCTCAGAATCTACCGTGCACAAACATTGTTAGCACAGGCATCCATGTTTGCAATTCATGTACAACAACTTCTCTTATTTTCTCTTGTGAATGACTCATTGTGATGGTCTCACTACTGCCCTTGTTTTCCTGCTCATTACCAACCATTCACTGCTCTCTTTGTGTTTTCACATTGTCTTCTCTCACTGGTCTTAGGCACCCCTTTTGACCATTCCAGTGTGCCATATAACTACTTATTACCTCCTACAAAAATCAAGAAGTTAAATAAACGTCCTCTAATTTAAATTTAACCAATCTACCTAACTGAACCCACTACCTGGCTTAATTGAACGTTTAATACACCTCACCTCTATGACAACTCAAAGCCCTCTATTCTCCGCGCTACAACCTTTTCGCTACTGCGTTTTCTCTTTCACAGTCTTACCCATCTGTTCTTTCAAATAAAATGCGATCAGCCTAGTCCCAGCCTCCTTTTTCTCATTGCCTGGAAACATACAGCACCAGTGAGCAAATTCTTAGCAATGAAATGAGCCCAACTTGATTTTCTTACTTCTTGCTTTGTTACCTCAGCCATCTGGATAGCACCCATTAGCATTTTGCTTTATTTTATTTAAGTAATTTTGTATACTGAGTATAAAGCCCATGTAGCGTCAAAACATAATAAAGATAAAAACAGAAGCAAAGAAATAGCAGTGCATTCAAACATTACACTAACGGTATTAGTATTTATTCACCAAAACACCTTAGAAGAGTACCTTGTTGTACCTTAACTTGACATGTCTTCATGTGCATTCTTATGTTTTTAAAGTATTTTAGTTATATACAGGGCCACAAAAGTATGCGGCAGTGAGCACTACATTATGCAGCAGGACTGACTAAATTATGTGACAAAAAAGACAAATTATGCAGTATAATTCAGCACCTTATAATAATATGACTTCATTATTTTGTAACTTTTCTACTCTGTAGTACTGTCAGCAAACATTTAACTTCATGAGTACCAGTTTCACAACCAAATACAGAAATAAGTAACTGAAAGATGACCAGTTAACACTCGTAAAAAGCCTCCAACGCACACAAACATGTCACCACGTTCTTAATGACTTTTGATCAATTTGAGCTAGAAGCAATTTTTTTTTCAAATCTACAGAATAGGAAGTAGATGATGGATTACATGGCAAGTGCAGCAGGGCCATAATTATGTGGAAAAAGCTGCGACCGCAGAATCGCATAATTGTAGTGGCCCTTGTTAAAATTTCACTTTGGCTTCAACATGCATTGCTTTTCGTATTCTGCTTACACACAATCATATTTGCAGCTTTTTTCTCGTTTGTCTTCTATTTTTTATTCTATCAAACATCTTCCTGTCTCGAATCCACTGCTTTCTCGACAGTAATGGCTCCCTGTCAAAACTGATTTTCCATCGCCGACATAGGGATGTGGGAGCCAAGTGAGGGCAAAGACAAAAACTCAAGCCTTGTTGTGTGTCCTACCGTTGATACTATTAATTCTCACGCTATGGCTTCTAAAGCTACATCTGCGTTACAGGTCTAAAATCTAGTTCACAAAAATCAAAATGTAAGAATTTTTGCTAAGAATTCAGATCAATATAACAAGTGATCCCCGCAACCCCCTGCAGCTTTATATAAATTATTCTGCTTTGAAAATGTCCAAATCCTCAACGGGCACAATAAAATGTCTCAGATTTGCCAATGTTCAGAAAAGTCAGAAGAAAAATGCCGACACAGAGGCAACAATCCCAACCGATATGTTTATGTTGTCCTCAAGGACAGCACAGATAGAGTAGTACAGTGGTGCAGAAAATAGGCATCATATGTCAGCTGACTACAGCTCAAGGACAAGGGAGCAATATACACTGATACCTTACCTGAACATTCTGACAACAAAAAACTACAAAGCACATACATTTAGGGGTGCCCAACAGGGAAGCATCAGCATGAGAAATAGAGAAATCAAAGGGCTGAGATCGCGGCAGCCACAGAGAGAAAATCAAAGATATGCAAGTGGATAACAGATGGGGATTGCTGCTATTATTTCCCCCTTGGCACTCTGTGAATCTTTTCTGATAAAATAACGGTCAAACTGAATAAACTACAATGGAGTGAAGAAAGACAGTGTTAAATTGAAGACATATGTTTGATGTGTATTTAAAGTAGAACATTGAAAAGCTGTCAATGTTTTTATTCTGTGCAGACCTTAAGCCATTAGCGTCGGGTTGCTTCTTCAGAAGCAACTGGATGTTTTACAAACTTTTTGTATTGTTTTGTATTGTATTGTATGGTACTATATTGCGAGAGAAAGCTCAAGTAAGTCGCTAATGTAGAAAACAAGCCCTGGCAAAGCTTTGAGATGTTGGCTCTATAAGGCTGAGGTGTTGTATTTGTCAATGCTTTTTTATTGCCGACCGCATGGGAACAGATGCGTCATGGTGCATGCGTATGCATGGCTGACACTTTTGTATTGAGTCTTCTGTAAAAGAGGATGGTATGTGATCTTAAAACGTAGACATAATGGCACTCCTTTATTACTGGGCAGTAACTATGCACCTAACACAGGGTAGTTTTTATTTCTCACCTCCTTAGCACCTGAACTGTTGGACAGAGTGCAGCTGCCCTAGGTATTTGGAGGTGACCACAATTACATGGCAGATATTGGCACCAACAACTCCACTCTCCCACTCCCTGATTCACCCACTGTCAAGTTGGTGCATGACTTTATGGCATGGATGGCGCATTGGGGACTAACAGACTCCTGAAGTCTGCACAAGGGGGACTACCACGGCTACTCTCCCATTCATGATTTGTACATTAGGCGTGACAAAATACGGTGCACTCATAGACTCACTGACATGATCACAGAAGCAAAGTACTCATGCCGCACGCTGTCAGACCACAACCCCTTCTTGGTGAGTCTCCGCCAGGGTAGAAGAGTGACTCCTATACCGACCTGGAAACTGCAGGTCCAGCTTCTGCAGGATCCTGTGTTCAGTGATCTGCTAGAAGATGGCATCCGCACTTATTTTATAGTAAATGAAAATACCATACATTTGCGGACCATCGAGTGGGAGGCCTTCAGGGTGGTTGTGAGAGGTAATTATATCAGACAGCCAATTGGAGTAAAGAAAACACTTGAATCTGCGGTCACCACACTTGACAGAAGGATCCAGAAGTTGGAAGAAAATGCACAGAAGCGGCAAACCATCAGGGAGACCCACTGGGCAGTGAGATGTGAGTTTGGGATCTGCCCAGGCTGCATGGGGCAGATAAAGAGCTGTTAGGTGGACCATCACTGAAGATGAGATATGAGCGGCTCTGAAGAGACTGGCGACCATTAAAACCCCATGTAAAGATGGGTTGTCAGCAGATTTCTACTAGACTTATGCCTTCCTACATGCACCGCGTTTGATGGATGAAAAACCAGGATGCGTTCGCGAAGGGGTGCTGCTGGCGACCACCTGTGAGGCACTAATAGTTTCTATTCCCAAACTGGACAGGGAAACACTGGACATCTCCTCCTACAGATCTTTATGAATGTTGAATTTATATTATAAAATTCTTAGCAAGATCCTTGCTGACCATCTTAGTTTACACTTATCGACTCTAGCGCACCCGGATCAAAATGGGTTCATTCCAACTAGAAACACATCCTTGAACATCAGCCAGTTGTTTGGAGTCATTGGTGTGCTAGACAGGAGGAACAATGCAGACGCAATCATCACAGCCATTAACCTCTAAAAGGCTTTTGATACACTACACACTAATCCAGCAGAATGCCCTAGGACCACAATTGGAGAAATGGGTGGTGCTGCTATAAGTTGATGCGCAAGAGAGGGTCTGTACGAGTGGCTGCATTTTTGAACTGTTTGGAGTTTATATGGGATTGAGGCAGGGATGCATGGTAGGCCCTATTTGTTTGTATTGGCACTAGAACCATTTGCCTGCGTAGTTTGAATGTAGGTCCGTGGGGTGGGAATCCAACTGTGGTATGAGGAGCATTACATATCTCTCTATGCGGACAATAGGCTGCTATGTTTGTGAGTGGCAGAAACAGCAGTGGAGAGGTGCATGAACCTTCTGGACAACCTGAGCAGAGTCTCTGAACTCTGCATGAGTTGGTCCAAAATCTTGTGCATTCCCGCTGACCCTGCATCGCCAGTGGGCCCCAACTGGGAGTCCATCGTGTGGGATTGAGATTAGAACCAACCTCCTTGAAGTACCTCGTGGCGCGAACATAGAGGCAGAGATCTGGGAGAGGAATTTGTGAAGTATCTTACAAAGCCTCAAGAGCAGTGTGAAGTTCTGGTGCATGCTACAACTGCCATTAATGACGTTACTTGCCCTTTCTAAAATGGTGATTTTATTGTGCATGCTTCATCATTTCACCAACCTCCCTGTCCGGATTCCAGAGACCTGGTTTAAAACAGCACACTTTCTACTGAGGGTCCTGATCACAGTAGGTGACTGCTGCATGGAGTGGTGGCTGTGGCATCCTTTGCATGGTCTCTTGTGTCTTTTTTGCCTCTGCTTCCCATGTTTTGACTCTGTGCTGGACTCTTTTTTTGCTGTTTTTTTGGTACTCTGGGCACTTTACCACTGCTGACTAGTTCTAAACTGCAAGTTCTCCTGTATGAAATGTATATGTAATTGACTATCCATGGTTGGCATATTTCATTTACTAGTAAGCCCTTAGTAAAGTGTACTAGAGGTGACCAGGGCCTGTAAATCAAATGCTACTAGTGGGTCTGCAGAACTGGTTGTGCCACCCACATGAGTAGCCCTGTAAACATGTCTCAGACCAGTCACTGCAGTGTATGTGTGTGCAGTCTTGCACTGTCAATTCATCCTGGCAAGTGTACCCACTTGCCAGGCCGAAACCTTCCCTTTTTATACATGGAAAGCACTCCTAATGTAGGCTCTAGGTAGCCCCATGGTCAGGGTGCAGTGTATGTTAAAGGTGGGACATGTACTAATGTGTTTTACATGTCCTAACAATGAAATACTGCTAAATTCATTTTTCACTGTTGCAAGGTCTATCTCTCTCACAGGTTAACATAGGGGCTGCCTTTAAATAACTTTCTCCAAGAGCTTGAACTGAGCTTGCCTCTTGTTTTGAAGTCTCAGGGCCATCAAAGACTTCTTCTACCAGCATGTGGGCTCTCTGCTGAGACTCCTGTCCCGCCAACTGGTGTCCTATCTAGTCCCTGGGCCCTTGAAAGGTGAAGTTGACAGAACAAGAGCTGAAATCTACACACAGAGCGGCCATGTTGGGAAATTTTCAGTGCACCATCTGTAACGTAGCTGATAAAGAAGGCGCTGCCGACTTCATGGCTGAAATCGTCACTGCACCTGCTGATAACGACACAAACTCTACGCAGCGCAGTTTTCTAACACTGTGTGACTGGATTTCTCATGAATCGCCCCTGAGCATCAAAGTTATCCCGACCCTGCGCGGATCCGAGTTGCCCCGTCTAGAAATCGACTCATCGCTCTCTTGTGTGGGAGAAAAATGACACATAGCCGGTCCGACCAGAGAAGAAATGACACACAGCCTCATTTGCGAGTAAGGAATCAACACATCGCTGACTTTTCCGACGCACGCTCAACCGTGCGGCTTCATTTTTTACTCAAACCAGGTACTTTGTGTAAAAACAACATTTTCATTGTTTTCTATGGAGTAGGACTCTTAGTTTTCTGAAAATTCATATCTTTACTTGTGTATGTTGGATTTTTGTCTTGTTTGATTAAGATATTTTTTTCTAAACTGGTGTGGTGTCCATTTTGTAGTGTTTTCGCTCTATTACTGTGTGTGTAGGTTGGTACAAATACTTTACACATTGCTTCTGATTTAAACCTGCCTGCTCGTGCCAAGCCACCAGGAGGGTGAGTGGGGGTTAACCAGGTGTGTTTCTCCTTTGCCCTGACTAGAGTGAGGGTCTTTGCTTGAACAGGGCGTAACCTGACTGCCAACCAAAGACCTCATTTCTAACATCAATATTTTGGCAGTTTGAAATTTTGTCACTCATTGTAACAAATATACAGATGAAAAGCTTTTCATGTTTATCCAGTCATTGTAAACTGTAATAAAGAAGATATCTGCACCAAAGCTATGCAGATTTTTCTGTGACAATTAACACCAAACCTTAAACCTGTTCCCAATATGTGTAATGGTCTACTTGGAAAGGACGGTCCATAGTTGAAAGGCATTTTGAATCTCAAAATATATTAGAAACAAGAGTGCTGATTAATGGCGATAGGACCACTCCTAAATACCAGCTGTGAAAAGCACATATTGGGGGGGGGGAGGCTCCTAATGACCCAAGAAATAAAAAAATACAACATCATGGAAAATTATATATGAAAATATGTAGAGAATTACAACAGTTTCTCTAGTCAGAAAACATCTTCCTTTGAGGAGCCTCCTGCTGTCAGTGACAAGAAGTTACTCAAATTTAAATTTTAAATGATGCTCCAAGATGTGGCATGCATCTCTTATTGCTCTTTCCCTTTAAGTACTTAGCCAAAGACTTATCAATTGCTGTGACATATTCCCTACTTTCTACCTGGGTAATGTCATGTCTTACTTATATTTTGGGGGGAATAAAATCTGGGTGCATGTCGTCCTCTATTTCTATATTCCTAAACAGCTATTGCTTCACCAATAGATGCCACATAATAGGATACTGAATGGATTGGGTTTCCAATTAATCTTTTAATGCGCATGAGAAGAGGGTTTTGTTTGTTACACATTACTTTTTTGATGACCATAACACACTCTGATTGTCTACTGAATCTCAATCTCAGTGAGTTGGTCTACCCTACCACTTCCTTGAGAATGAAATGTAAATGTTTAACACACACCGCCCTCTCAAGCACCATGGAGCCTTGCTGTTTGACTGTAAGACTGTGAGGCATGGGCAAAATCCAAACTTGGATGCCACTTCACTGCCTGAAACTTGACCAACTAATTAAGGGTTTCTTTTGTCATCCCTTCCTGATTATCCATTCCAGAATTAGAAGGGCTTCACTCATTCACAGCGTTACACTGCAATCCCTCCATTGTGGAGTCACCTCGCCTTTACGTGGACAAACAACTCAACCTCCAAACACACATTAGGGCAGTGGCAAGGGTACGCTATTTCAACTGAGGCCTCTCAAAGGAATTAAACGTTTTATTCAAGATAGAGATGCCATTCATTGCTAGACTTATCGTAACTGGACTATGGAAGCTCCCTACTGACAGGAAAGTCTAAAGTTGAAATAGCTCACTGCAACACAGCTCTACATTCTGCCGACTGTACAAATAAATAAATAAATACTGCAATTAACCACTGGACTAATTAAAACAATATCTAATGCACAGAGGTGGCTGGTAGGATTTACATTTATTTCGCAATTTAGACCAAGTGATTGAATACATTCACAAACTGAGAAAAATTTGTAAATGCCATGGTACATTTTGCAATTTGAAGCACAATATTCACAAAAATTAGAAGTTATTAATGGTTATTAATTAAGTATTTCAATACTTTTCAGACATGCCAACCCAGCCTTACCAGCTCCCTAGGTATCAGGCATTATCTTGAATAAATATATGTTAGGATACATTAGAAAGAGCGCAGGAGGTTCATCCCAAGGAATGTAGTACATTTTGACCTATATTTATCAAGGTTTTTTGTCACCCGTTCATCACGCAAGGAGATACAAGGGCGATGCAAAACCTAAATGACATTTACCAAGTCTTGATAAATCTGTAGTAACTCATGATAGAGCAAATCGCTGCCTTGCGTTATTCTGCGGCAACCTGAGTCCTACTTTTATATCTGACCCGTCCTGGTTTTAGCTTCTCAAAATCTGGTCACCCCACTCGAGTGCATTGCGCATTGTGCATGCAGTTTAGTGATGCACAGCAAACGGCAGTCCAAAATTTCAAGTGGTTTATTATGAAAGCTGTATGTTAAGCAGCGGTGCATTTGGTGACATATTGGTGCTCAGAGCAATCAATCCAGCCTGTAGGAAAACGGTTCCGTCAGTGCAACCATCTAATGCAGACTTTGAGCTCACGTACATGTGTAAACCCAAGTCAGCCCTCAATTAGCATTATAATTGGAAAGTGCGCCTTATCAGATCTTCTTCCCGTCCTTTCAGCGTTTTAACCAATCCTTCAGAGGCATGACAGCTTGTCAATAAAACAATCACCAATGGAATACATTGTCTGACTCTTTTTTTACATCCATTACATGTCAGCATGGAATGCACTCCATGGTTTCAAAAATTCAATTTACTATTTTGTCTATGCGTATTTTTCTTTGTTCTTCTGACAGTGAAGTAAAACAGCATATTTGAGGTTTATAGAGATACAGAATGTAAGGTGGTACTTTCGTGGCACAGTAAGAATAGTCAACAGGGGGAAAAATCAGTAATATCTTTAACAAACGTAAAAATACATTCACATGAAACAAGTTGTGGCGCCACCTTAAAATAATTAGGCTGCATTTGAATTTGAAAGGTAACAAAACATCCGGTCATTCCAGTTCTCATAGGGACAGTATATGCACATTCACTACACTCACATATCAGGGTTCTGCAGTCACACGTGTAATCTGAAAAAAAAAAAAAACACAAGATATCCGGTCAATCCAATTTTCATGGGGACAATCCATGCTTCCTCGTTTGTCAAGGTTGCGTGGACTCAAACATCTCTGTTAGCTCTGTTCAGAGTAGGTCAATGTGTCACACTGATGACTTTAACAAAGAATAGTTTATCAGAATTCACCATGCACATTTCACAACGACACACTAAGTCTGATTCTCACACCTTTACCAAAAATCTGCACAAAAAAGCGCATTTTGTACACTAGCCAATTCTCAAGAGAACTTGTGCATATGGAAAATGGGACGCACGTATGCAAACCGGATTGCACACATCAATGTTGCCACCATGAAAAATTTGGTCTTCAGTGTATGTTAAGAGGTGTGGCGGGAGCAGGCTGTCTAACCCACATCAACTGAAAGGGATGCCTGGCAATCTGCACCTGGCAACCACATTTTTCTCTACAGTAGTCACAGCCTACTACAGAGCTTTTCACAGACAAAAGGTGCATGAAGTTTGGGAGCTGAATTGCCTTTTACCTGCACTGCTGGTTCTGTTATCCAACGGACATGAAATTCATAAGCTGTGATGTACCAATTGACATAACCAACCCTAAATTAGGAATGTGAGTATAATTCTATAGACTGACATACATGGCCCTGCACATCTCAATTGTGCTTCCATGAGCAACACACATGTGCAGGGAGTAGCCTGCTGACATCAAAAGACCCTCATCACCTTGCCCACGTGGCTCATGCTTTTCTTTATTTTTTTTATTTGTTTATTTTATTGGTCTAAATCGGCCATACCAAGTACATAGCACAATACCAAAATATTAGCTGAAAAACAGAAGAGTAATAAGTACAGAGCATAGTACGTACAATGCGAAAGTTCCCATTAGGACAAAGACAAGGATTTCATGATCAACATTCACAAATTATCTCCTAGATCCCAATTGAGCCCAGACAATGTTCTATCAAACTTTCTAAATAACTGTACCACCCTAGCTCTTAAAAGCGCAAGTTCCAGCTCATATATCTGTCACAAGTTTGCCCACCATTCCATGACCTGTGGTGGAGTTGGGGATACACAAGATCTAGCAATACAAAATCTAGCTATCACTGTGATAATAGACAGCAGCCGTACTAACCCAGCGTGATATACAATTCTATACTCCAGCATTATTTCCTTATGAGTTAGCTGAATGTCAAATCCACAACATCGCACTATTAGCTGTGTTGGAGTGTAGCTTTTATATTCAATATTAACATGAAATGCTTGCAAAATAATGTAAAATGAAGCTGCATAGAAAACGTGGTAAAAGAAAAAAAACAATTAATGTACGCGTTTGAAATGTGCCCACGGGGAGTGGCCACTAATGTATACGATGATTAATGAAACTGACCAATACTGAATCAATAATGTACTAATGTATGATTTTGTATTAGCACTGAGAGTTATATGTTAAGGTTTTGCTAAATCACTCACTAGGCCTTAGTTAGCAAGGGTCTGGGCCTAGCTGCCTGGTCTCATATTAACTGTATTTTTCTAACGTGCAATGTGCTATTGTCCTGAAGGACATGAAACTGTACTTTTCCAGAAGCTAGAGATGTGTGTGTGTGTAACCGTAATAAATTCTTTCTCATGAGACCAGACTTGCTCAAGGAGACATTCTTGCCAAATGCAACAGTGTAATTCACAACAGGTACAAGGTCGCCTAAACTGGTAAAGACAATGGAACTACTGACTGGAGCGAGGAGTGTAACTTCTCTTACCTCACATTCTACCCGTTGAAGACATAAATTACAGGAGCCAATAAACTGCATGAGAACTGTTTTAGGTGAAAATTCTAATGAGGTGATCAACGGATTATTGGACAGAGATAAAGATGCACCAAACATTGACCAATTGGAAATTAGAGACTTGTCTGGCAAATTCGATTCAACAACGTGGCACAAGGAGAAATTAGCCATTAGAGGGACACCCCTGCTGTTACTCTGACATTCCGTCTTAGTCTGTGCTGTTCTGACACTCTAAACCATCCTCACCTTTTTTGCCTTTCCCGATACTTACTTCTCCTCCTTATTGAGGGAAAAAACTCCTTCTCATCCTACCTTGCTGAACTTTGCTATCTACACTGGCTGATGGCGAATGAACTGCTGTCCTGAGGACGAAGACTGACTCTGTATGCTGACCCATTACGGAGGGTAACTATATGATGATAAATTGTAATTGTCTGTTTGCCTTTCCTTTATAGGTACCAACTGCTCTTTTGACAGAGGCCATAGTTAGATGTTTCCCAAATTTGTGTTACTAAATTGTTTTGCATGAAGTCCAACATGCTGATGCTAATTAGAGGTTAGTTGAGGAATTCACTAATATTGGGTGCGAATAGACAAATGACTGAATCTTTGCTCTGTTGAATAACGTGCTAATGATACTCTGCTAAAGTTGATTCATATTGATGTCGTGCTTTGTTCTAATGTTTGTGATCTTTGCTTTGATAAAGTCTTATTCAAGTTGCCATATTCTTACTTTGATGATGTGTTTGCTGGTATTGAGACTAATAAACTTGCTAGTAGAGTGCAACAAATAGGGAATAACTATCTTAAAATCGTACTAAAGGCTGTGTGGTTATTCATGTCTGAAGGGCCATGGTGTTTCGATTTTATTAATTATATTAACTTGTCTTTGTGAATATTGATGAAGCCATTGACTCATTGATTGCAATGCAGATTAGATATCTCGTCTTAAGGTGTCTCCAATCAGGGTCAAAAGATTCATTGGCCTAAAATGAGTCCCCTTGTAAGTAAAGTATCTAGGTCGGGACGCGTTATCACTGACTCACCCCAGCCCAAAACCTCTGCAAAGATGGGCAGGTTACAAACATATATAAGATATTGACAGCCGGCCACCTACATTTAGGGCAGCAAGTTTTATCCATGCTAATATTCCCACCCCATTGCAGAAGTTCACAGATTCCTCAACCGTTTCCATGGCACCATATATTTCCGAGGCCACAACCAAGCACCTTACTCCACTTAGAGACTGGTAGTGATGACGCAGAAATGAAGGTTTTACATTTATTAGTGCATAAACGTAGTGCTGCAATAATCAAGTGTGACTTTGACCGAACTAGTAAAGATTGTACGGGGACAAATGTGCCCTCAGAGTAGTTTGCCAACATTTATAAGCGTGCTTTATATAACGTGATGTATTAGAATTGCACTAATCCGACATAATCGTGAACGTGTGCCATGATTTGCTTGTTTGAAATGTTTTAGCTTAGCATAACTTTAGTGGAGGCTTTGGCCTAGTTGCCTTGTCTCACGGTTTAGATGCTCGTATTTTTCCAATGTGCTAATAAACGTGTATTCTTGCTTGAAGCTGTACTTTTCCAGTGAAGATCGGTTCACATGCTTATCTTTAAGGTTTCGTGCCAGCCTGGCATCTTCTTCTTTGCTCCAAGGTCAATCTGCAGGTGCGGACAATGGAAGCTCTGAAAGTGAGTTAATTGGTAAAATATGTTGCAACTTACGTTCCCGACTCCAAGGATAATGTATGCTTAGGTAGAAGCTTGTGAACTGTTGTTTTTGATTGGACAATTTGAAGCCAACCTGTGAACCCACCAATGGAAGACCCTACTGGATTTGAACTGTTGTTTATTTAAACCCGGTGCACAAGGAGAAAGCAGCCATTTTTTTTGCCATTTTTGCGGACATTACAGCCATTAGCCATTTTTGCTATTACGGACATTGGCCGTTGCCCGCCATTTTGCAGGACATTGCAGCCATTATGGCCCATCTTGCAGACATCGTCATTTTGCTATCTTCTAGAGACTTTAAGTAATTCTCGCCCTAGAGACTTTAACTTTGATTTGCCCCTTTGCATGAAGTAGTAGTTTTATCTTGCCGCTGTGAGGCAATTGCCCCGTCCACCCTGCCCCTTTGCCCCCGTCCCATGCTGATCGAAACCGGTACCTGTGAGACGAAGACTTCCTTGCATGCTGATCAAACTTGGTAAATATGAAAGGAAAATGTACAATTGCATTGTGTTTTCTTTTTAGGTAACCAACTGCTGATTTTTGATAAGAGCCCTAGTTAGGAGTTTTCCAAATTAATGTTGCTAAATTGTTTTTGCATGAAGACCCACATGCAGATGCTAATCTGAGGTTAGATGAGGATTCATTTGATGCACGATGCAATTTGAGACCTTGTTATGCTGACCAATGTATGCAATTAGCTCATTACAGATTATAGTTTTAGTGGTTTGCGTTGCTATTATCGAATGCATTGTTATTCAAATGCATAGATTGCATCTGTTTCGCCGTTATGGACAGCTATTAATGTTCATTTACATATATCATTTGGTGTTGAGACACATTTATATCGTGCTAGCTTTGTTAATATAGGGAAATAAATTCATTAACTTTGAATAAACTGGTGTGGTTATTCATGGCCGAAAGGTCATGATTCGCCGAAATGTTTTCTGGATTAATTGTGAAGTGTTATGTTGATCAGGGTATTGCTTATGTTCGTTATTGATTATTGATTTGATTAAATTGATTACTCTCGGGTGAAGAGTGCCCCACTTGGTCAAAAGATTCATCGACCTAAGAGCGTCCAGATACAGGTAATTTATTAGGTTGGAACGCTCTATCAGTAGATGGTAGCAGAGGACGGTTGCGCCCTTTGGGACCCCACTCGAGAGATATATGGTGTTGAATTAAACGGTTTCGACTTTTGGGACCCCACTCGAGACATATATGGTGTTGAATTAAAGGTTCCGACTTTTGGGACCCCGCTCGAGAGGTATATGGTGTTGAATTAGATTTTTCTTGGGTAAAACAGATTGAGAGAATGATGATGGGCTAAGTCCCCCGCGACTTTCCCGGGATCTCGGAGCTTGCGAATGGAGAGAATGGAGGTGTGAGATCGGCGTTGGCGGTACTAGTGACGGTATGAGTGAAGTTAGGATTTTGCGCTTGCACAGCTTATTGCCGCAGGTTGTTTGAAAAGGTTGCGAGGATTTTAGAGAATAGCGGAGGTGCGACTCCGAGTGTAAGAGTAGGGAAGTCGTCGAACTTCATAGAAAATAGCGGAGGTGTGACTCCGAGTGTGAGAGTAGGGAAGTCGTCGAACTTCCTGTGTATGTGGCGCTTTGTGCCGAAAAAGGTCCACGTGGTTGTTGTTGTTGAGACGGGCCATGCGAGGTCAAGAGACTCCGGAGTATGTTGAAAAGTGTATGAGACACTTGTTTTATGTTGTGGTCTGGTCGGTTTAATAGGTTGACCGGGCGTGGTCAACAAGTCAGTACGTGTGTTAAGGGAGTGAAAGAAAACTTCGACTTCGGGCTTTGACAAATTCTAAGTGCACTAGAATAGATCATTGACAAGTTGAGAGCAGAGTCTGCGGGTCTGATTTGCTTGCGAAAGTGGGGACCGAGAAAGATGGAATAACTGCCGAGGCTAGTGAAAAATCCCTAAGGTCCTGAAGCGATTGTGTTACCCTTCCTGTAGTAAACCGACAGATCTGTTTTATTATTATTTGGTTGCTCGCGATACATGCTAGAAGTTGTTACGAGAGGAGCTGAGTGAAGGAGGACAAGCCGCGAGGCTTTGTCAGCCGCAGAGTGTGTGAGTGTGACGTCACTAGGAGCCGCGCTGGGATAGGTTGGTTGCAGAAGAAGGGTCGCGCACGGATTGGACGCAGTCCGTGGGGCTCGATTGGAAGGGGAAAGGCAAGCGAAGAGTATTCCGGGAATTAAAGTCACTTATTGATTACAAACTTTGTGAAATAAAAGACAAGAAAATGAAATTTTTTAAAGCATTAAAGAGTGCGATGAAGGGAGAGTCTTACATTAAAGCGAGCGTAGGAGAGGAGACGCCACCCGAAGGTACACCAGCTTACATTGTAATGGAGGAAAAGGGGGTAGCTCCGTGCCTTTGGCTAAAGCAATGGCACAAGCTGACAGAGAAACATGGGAGCGTAGCGTTCCCGATCCATGGGACATTCAATATAAGGATCCTAGAGAATTTGAGATTCGCGATGTACGACATGAAGGTACCTCCAAGGCCAGCACAGTTTGAGGCTCTAGCGATTTGGGAACTAATGGCTAGACAGCAACAGCAAAAGAAGTTTGAGACCAGGATAAGAAAGGTAGAAAAGACACTAGCGGACGCTAGGTGGGATAATGCACAGAAGGTGTGGAGGTCAGTTATATTGCAGGGGATAAAATTGTTTCCCGCAATTGCTAAGGAAGAAGAGGCGACAGGCAAGAAAGCTACCTGTAAGACAAACAGGAGGTGTTCCAAAGATAGAGAAGACGAGTCAGAGGATGAGGAGTTAATCATGCAATTGCTGAACGACCGTCCACCACCTTATGCAGCGAGTGAACAAGGTCCAAGTACCAGTTCTGCCCCTCCGGCACCGGTACAGAATAATGAAACTCCGAATTCAGAAACGCCATCGGGATCTAAGGACCCGAGTTTACTGTTCACCCTGCAGATACCGCAGGTTAGGAGAATATATCCAGATGTGCCTATATTGAAACCAGCAGAAAATTATCAGCCGCAGGTCCCAAGGTACTACAGCAGTGATAACAGTACGGGAATGATTCTAGATCCAACCGTAATGGGAGTACAGAATGGTCGCAACCCAACATTGGCACAAGCCGAGTCAACCCAGCTTTTGATGTCTCAAAAGCAGATGCAGGGGGGAACCGCACATGCTCAGATGACGGGGAGTCAGACGGGCATGCCGGCAATGATGACCCATAGTGTGGGAATGAACATGCCTCAGAACCTGGGGAATGGACAGAACCCAGATGCGATAACCCTACCCATTACTGTAGGTCCACCGGTACCTTTGTACACCCAGCCTAACTTAGGTATGAGCGGTCAAGGATCAATGGTGCAGAGTGGGACGGAGAGGAGGTGCATAGAAAACACTTCAGAGACAACTCCGATAGCGGCTCTGCCAACTGGATCTGGGTCCTTGATGGAGTTTAGTCCCATATGTGCTCAGTCAACAGTGGTGAGGTCGAGTCCCCCACTGATGATACCGCTATCATCGAACACTGAAAAGTTGCCGCAACCATCAATGGCAGTCGATGCGAATGCTACACTGATGGGGTTGAATGCGCAACAGCTGACACAGTGGTTCAACAGTCTGAATTCCACACAAAGCTCAGCCAGTGGGAAGGGAGAGGACTATCTGAATAGGGTCAGGTTGAACATGGAAGCAGAAGAATTGGTGGAAGGGACTATGGGTTTGAATAGGTTAGAGTCCTACTCGGAAGAAGAGCTGAGGTATCTATGTCCCAGGATTACGAGAGAAGTGAACAAGGTACATAGAAGGTTGCAAGAAATAGCCGACAAAAACGGGGTTGAGATAGACAAGACAAAACACTTGAGCAGGAGCTATAGATTGGATTTCGGGACCACAGACTTTGAACACATGAGGTCAGCAGGCATGAAAACACACCTTAGAGAATTGCTGCAGAGTGCACAAGTGTGGGGGTGCTTAGACAAGTGGGAAAGCAGATGGGCAAAGAAAAAGGAAAAGAAGAAAGACAGTGTCCCAGAGCATAAGGAGAAAAGACCACAGAGTAGTGATGCAATAACCATGTTACCAATGAGGGAAACAGCAGGGGGAAAATTAATACATGTACCGTGGCACAGAAGCGACATTCAGTCTTTTACGGATGATTTTCCCAAACAGAGAGAGAAACCGATTGAATGGTATCAACAGACTGATAGGTTTGTGAAGCTTGCAAAATGTCTTTGGGAAGACCTGAACACCCTCTTTGAGATTGTGGTTCCGGCAGATTTGTGGGAAGACTGCAAAAGGGCTGTAGGTTGGCCGACAAGTGAACCAGAGAGAGACAGGGATACGGGTGCACCATCACCTATGGTGATGAGCTTGTACTATAAGGTGATTGAGCATTTGAAGACGAAGGTTGCCGCGAAAAATGTGGATTGGCAGAAGATTGATCGAACTGCCCAAGAGGCTAAAGAGTCGATTCATGGTTACTATGAGAGGTTGTTGAAGGCGTTCAAGAACTACAGTGGCACGGAAACAATAGAGGCGAAGGACATGCTTCATTTTGTGTTTAGATTTGTGGAAGGGCTGAGACCAGAGATAAGCCAGATGATAAAGACGCATTTGATTTGTTGGCAGTCGAAACCGATTGATGAGGTGTTGAATTATGCGAAATACTGTAGCGACGAAATTGAAGTGAAACAGAAAAGGTTGAAAGAGAAAGTGATGATGATGCAGCTTAAAGCAGCTCAGACAGGTTTGCAAGGGTTGCAAAGGTTCCAACAGCAGGTACCGCAACCGCAGCCGCAGCCGCAGGGAAATATGGTGTTTCAGCCACAGGCGAGAGGCAGAGGCAGAGGAGGTTTTGGGAGTAATGGTCCGGATTTGAACACTGTTGCGATTCCGAATGGTGTGCAGGCAATGAAAAGGGTGATGCCGTGTCACGTGTGCGGAATCGTCGGACATTGGAAACGCGAGTGCCCGATGGTGGTGCAGGAAGGTGCAGGTGTTGGTCAGCAAAACAATGATGTCAATGCATTCCAGACAATGAGGGGACCGAAAATGAGAGGTCCAAACCCAAATTTTCAGACCATAAATCAGCTGCAGGGATTACAGCCCATGCAGCCGCAGCAGATGCAGATGCCCCGTATGCAGATGACGCAAATGCAGCCAATGCAACAGCAGTTCCCCATGGTACCTAATCAGCAAATGCAAATACCTTTGGCACCAGTGAGTCAGCGGCAAGTGATGGTTCCTCCACAGGTCTCGAGTCAGGTGATGAATACAAATGGCACAGTACAACAGTTCCCATTACACAGTGAGAATGGAATAAACAATGAATGGGAGAGTGAAAGTTCAGGAGAGGAGGGAAATTGTGTGCTTGCAGCATCCTTGGAAGTTGATCAAAAGGGTCCATATGTGGAGGGAAGAGTTATGGGTCATCGTGTTTCATTCTTAGTTGACACAGGAGCCACACGTTCAACTGTTAGGAGCATTGAAGTACCAAATTTGCCACTCTCAGGGAGAACAGTTCAAGTAGTGGGAGTAGCAAACAGGCACCTGACGAACCCAATCACAGATCCAGTACCAGTCAGTATTGGTAACTATCAAGGGTTACATAATTTTGTGGTATGTGACTCAAGCCCGATAGCACTGTTAGGGAGAGACCTATTGTGCAAATTGGGATGTTCAATTATGTGTTCGGACGATGGAATTAGAATTCAGACGAACAGTGATGGGGAAGAAGAGGAAAGTGTAGAAGGGGATGAGATGGAAACTGTCGACGAAGAATATCCTCTGATTAACCTTTTCCCGATGATAACTGAAGAAGAGATTCCAGCTGAATTACGGGAAACAGTCGGAAAGGAAGTGTGGGATATGACAGGAAAAGAGGTGGGATTGGTGAAAGGAGTGGAACCAGTGAAAGTGACTGTAAAACCCAATGTAACCTTTCCCCTGACCCCACAATACCACATGGCACAAGACACCCTCATGAAAGTCGCCCAACTCATTGACGAGTTTGTAAAACAGGGAGTACTGAAAGAAGTGTTAAGCAGTCCATGTAATTCACCAATCATGGGACTAATAAAGCCGAGTGGAAAGGTCCGACTAGTGCAGGACTTGAGGAAAATAAATGACATCATAGTTAAATGCTGCCCTGTAGTACCGAATCCAGCTGTGATAATGTTTCAAATCCCTTGCGATGCCGAGTGGTTCTCAGTCATCGACTTGTCACAAGCATTCTTTTCGGTGCCTCTTCATGAGGACAGCCAATTTCTCTTTTGTTTCAAATTCTTAGACAGAGTTTACAGTTGGTGTCGAATTCCTCAAGGGTTTTCTGAGTCACCGTCAATTTTCAATCAGATTCTAAAGAAAGACTTGGAAGCGTTAGAATTGCCGTTCGAGTCAACCCTAGTGCAGTACATTGATGACTTACTGATAGCATCTAAGACAGAAAGTGGCTGCACAGCCGACACCATTGCTCTACTGAACCATTTGGGAAGGAATGGACACAAGGTGTCTCCTTCAAAGTTGCAGTTCTGTCAGAAGAAAGTGAAATACTTGGGTCATCAAATAGAGAAAGGGTCACGGAGAATAATGAAGGAAAGAATAACAAGTGTACTTCAAATGAGTCCACCAAAGACAAGGAGGGAGGTGAGGAAGTTTTTGGGGATGGTGAGCTACTGTCGCCAGTGGATTCCCAACTTCTCAACTCTAGCAAAGCCTTTACTGAAACTGACCCAGAAGGATGCCTTGGATGAAATTGAGCTGAAAGGAGATGAGATGGATGCTTTTATTGAATTGAAAGAATGCATGTGCAGGGCTCCAGCTTTAGGTATGCCTGATTACACAAAGCCTTTCACATTGTTTTGTCATGAACGTGATGCATGTTCTTTGTCTGTCTTGACCCAAGCCCATGGTGGCATAAACAGACCAGTAGCGTATTTTTCAGCTACTTTGGATCCGGTCGCAGCAGCACTGCCAGGGTGTTTGCGCGCCGTAGCAGCAGTTGGTATCAGCCTCAGTCAGAGTGAAGGAATAGTGATGGGACACCCATTAACAGTCATGGTCCCTCACTCAGTTGAGATACTTTTGACCCGCTCCCGAACTCAACACATGACTGGAGCAAGACTCACAAGGTATGAAACAATAATTCTGGGCTCACCGAATGTGCAGCTGAAAAGGTGCACTACGTTGAATCCAGCAACCTTGCTTCCCGGTGAAAATGCTGAAATTGAGAACGCTGAAGACGTCGAGCATGACTGCCTTCAGGTGACTGAATTTTGCACAAAACCCCGACCTGACATTAAGGATACTAAGCTTGATGAAAATGACCAAATTGTTTTTGTTGATGGGTCATGTTTAAGAGATGCATTGGGAATATTGAAAGCAGGATATGCTGTATGTACTGTAACAGGTGTCTTGGAAGCGTCCTGGCTTCAAGGAGTCTATTCTGCACAAGTAGCAGAGCTTGTAGCCCTTACAAGAGCATGCCAACTGTCTACATTGATGAAGGTTACCATTTACACTGATAGTCAGTACGGGTTTGGAATTGTGCACGACTTTGGGCAACTATGGTCACAGAGAGGTTTCCTGACCTCTTCAGGGTCCCCAGTGAAAAACGGGGAGAGAATAAGGGAATTGTTACACGCCATTCAAATGCCAGCCGAAATTGCAGTAGTAAAGTGTAGTGATCATACAAAAGGACAGGACTATGTTTCCTTGGGAAATGCATATGCGGATCAAGTCGCAAGATTTTGTGCCTTGAACTGTATATTGCTCAGGGATGAATGGAATTCGATAAGTGAGCCAGAGCTTGAACCAGCTGAAGCATTTGCCTTAAAGGTCGTGGATACAATGGATGAACTAAAAGCATTACAGAATAGCGTCAGGGAGGATGAAAGAGCTTCCTGGATTAAGTCACAATGCACCAAGAGACCAGATGAGTTATGGGTTTCAAATGAGGGAAAATATGTTTTACCAAATTGTCTCTTATCGCAGCTAGCGCGGTTCTATCATGGGCAGGCTCACCTAGGGAGAGATGCCATGATAAGATTGTTCAAAACCGATTGGTTTAACCCCAGATTCCGTCAAGCTGCAGAAGCAGTTTGCCATCGTTGTGTCATTTGCCAGCAGATGAACCCAGGAAAGGGAACAGTTGTGAACATGAGCCACATTGGCAGGGCGAGTGGCCCGTTCAGCAGAATGCAGATGGACTTTATTGAGATGCCTGTGCATGGAGGTCTGAAGTATGTGTTGGTGATTGTGTGCATTTTTAGTCACTGGATTGAAGCATACCCTACACGTAGAAATGACAGCCTTACAGTTGCAAAACTATTGTTGAGGGAGTTGATACCACGTTTCGGATTCCCGATCTCTTTAGAATCAGATAGAGGAAGTCACTTCAATAACGAGGTGATAAAGTTACTTTGCGCAGCGCTGAACATTGAGCAAAAACTGCATTGTAGCTATCGCCCTGAAGCCTCAGGACTGGTGGAGCAGATGAATGGTACACTGAAATCGAGAATGGCGAAAATATGTGCATCGACAAATTTGAAATGGCCTGACGCATTGCCTTTGGTGTTAATGTCAATGAGAAACACCCCTGACAGAAAGACTGGATTGTCCCCGCACAAAATTCTCATGGGCAGGGCCATGAGACTTCCTGCAGTTCCCGCAAACGCGCTTTCGAATATTACAGATGATATGGTGTTAGACTACTGCAAAGGTCTGGCTGACGTGGTTCGCTCTTTCTCTCACCAGGTGGAAGCAACCACCTTGCCACCGATCCAAGGTCCAGGACACACACTGAAAGCAGGTGACTGGGTCGTGATAAAGAAGCACGTGAGGAAGTCGTGTCTGGAACCCCGTTGGAAAGGCCCTTTCCAAGTGATCCTGACGACAACTACCGCAGTGAAGTGCGCGGGAGTTCCCAACTGGATTCACGCCAGTCACACAAAGAAAGTGTTGTGTCCCACAGATGAGGAAGTTGAAGCGCTGAAACTGCCAGTAACTGATAACAAAGTGCTGAGCGCTGAGACAGAGCAAAACAGAACTAGAAGCGAACAGACAGAAATAGAGGAGAGAGAAATATTCTCTGAGGACAAAACAACCGACTCACTTGGGGAAGACCAAGGAGAAACCTCAGACAGCGACGAAGCAGCTGAAGGTAACAAAGAGCCTGAAGCAGCTGAAAGTGACAAAGAGCCTGAGGAAAGTAACGGTGACAAAGGGCTCGAAAGAGGTGAAGAAGCAGGAGAGCCTGATCAGAGGAGGGCTTTCCCAGAAGCAGACGGTACAGAAAAAGAAAAGGAAAACGTGATTGACTCCCCAGAACAAGGGGACAAGGCAGAACAGAACAAAACTGTTCAAACTTCTTCAGAAGAAATCGCAGGTCCATCAAGTGGACACAGTGCAAAGAAAAGACAAAGTATATCACCAGTAAAACTAAGAACTAGAGAAAAGTTGAATGACAGTGAAGGGCCAAGAGTGAAAGAGAAAAGAAAGGAAGTGTCTGTCGTGGTACCAACCTCAAGTGAAGAAAAAGACTTGGCCAAAGAGGAAAGTACCAGTGAGACAGAATCAAAGAGAGATGCAAAATTGAAAAGGAAAAGGATACCAAACAGGAGATATTCCGGTCCAGAATGGGCATATGCAGTAAATGACGATTGGACTGACGAATTTGTATCTCTCAGCCTCGAGAACGAAGAAGAAGAGATACCAATAGAAAAGAAAAGCTTTATGGACGCTGTTGATTGAAAAAAAAAAAAGGAACTGATAAATGACATTACTTGCTATAATCTAACGTGATACAGCCAGCTGAGACATTGCTAAACCGGATGAGATATTTGCTAACTTGATAAGACTTTGATAACCTGATTGACTCTTAAACTCGATTTGAGACAATGTTGCTAACTGAAAAAAAAAAAAAAAAGACTGAGTTATTGCCGAACTGAGTTATTGCCGAATTGAGACGAATGCTGCTAACCGATAAGTGACTGGGCTCCTGAAGAGAACTGTGTGAACATTGCGCTCGTTAAGCTTTGTAACTAATTGCTAAATCGTTTCTTTTATAAGTGCTTCTAGCTCTCTGATTCTATACAGATCATGACACAAAACAGTAGAATGAAATATTGTAAATATGTGTGTATAGGCTTGATAACTGCATGTGTATTAATAATAATGGCAATAGTGCTTGCAATGCGTGCTAAGGGTGAGAATGAGAAAATTTACGCTTCTACCTATACTCCTGTTATTGTCACTGAACTAACAGCATTGAAAAGACTAGAATTAGATGAGAGACACTTGCACGACAAGAAGGAACTTTCGTATAATGTTTTCTATCGCTTACTAACAGAATATGTTGAGACTATGGATGCGAAAGATTGTTATGTGTGTACACAGATACCGACATCGGTAACGGAAGGGGTGACTTATCACCACATGCCTCTTACATATGGGATTACATGTAGTATAGTGACTTCTAGATTTTATGGTCAAACTAACATACAGTATTTTTATTCAAATTATGATGTTACCTTTGCATATGTTCCTATAATCACGCAACTAAGCCAGATTGCTAAAGATTGGGATGCTAAAATAATGAGGGAATTTTTCGAGCCAATGCAACCTTTTGAAACAGCTCACGCTCATAGGGAAAACCTTACCTGCTCGCTCTCTGCAGTAGAAATAAGCTTTTTAGATCGCACAGATGATAGAAGGGCACAAATGAATGCGAAATTAGAAAAAGAGCTAAGTAAGAGGACTTCAGTAGATAATTATGCTTTTGCCGCAATAAGAACACAAGGGAGAATAGCTTTAGATGCTTGGCATGTAGGGAAATTTTGTATATATCGTGGTGAATCTTATTATGATAACATTTTCGTAGGAGCGAGTGAATGTAAACATACGTTTATCTTTAAGGCCAAATGGACATTCATGCTGAACGGACTTGATCCTGTCATACCTGGTGTATATTACATTTGTGGGCATAATGCCTATTATCGTCTTCCAAAAGGATGGTGGGGGAGATGTTATTTGGGTATAGTGTTCCCAAAGGTTTATCAACTGGATGACCTATTGATGATTCCGAAGACATCTGGATCCCATCGTATCCAGAAAAGAGAGACCGCAGTTGCTGTGGTAGGAGATATATTTGGAGCCATGATTCCTTCATTGGGAGTTGTGTTGAATTCCATCAAAATAAGAAAGTTGTCTACTATAGTGGATAACATGTTGACAAAGTTTTCAGGTGCTATAATCCTGATTGGTGGCATTTGGAATGGAATATTACTAAAAATAATACAGGGAATACTAATAGTACTAATTTGCATTTTTGGAATTTGGGGAATAAAAAGGGGAATACTAATGATCATGGCAAGAATTAAGAGAAGGAAGGAAGAGAAAATGATGAAAAAAATGGCAGAGGAGTACAAGGCAAGAACGAGGGGAACTAAAAGGCAAAGAGAACTGACAGAATTTTAATGGAATAAAATTTGTGGGATTAGTTTTGTGTGATGACAAGTAGTCATCAGAGGAGGGATTGATGACGCAGAAATGAAGGTTTTACATTTATTAGTGCATAAACGTAGTGCTGCAATAATCAAGTGTGACTTTGACCGAACTAGTAAAGATTGTACGGGGACAAATGTGCCCGCAGAGTAGTTTGCCAACATTTATAAGCGTGCTTTATATAACGTGATGTATTAGAATTGCACTAATCCGACATAATCGTGAACGTGTGCCATGATTTGCTTGTTTGAAATGTTTTAGCTTAGCATAACTTTAGTGGAGGCTTTGGCCTAGTTGCCTTGTCTCACGGTTTAGATGCTCGTATTTTTCCAATGTGCTAATAAACGTGTATTCTTGCTTGAAGCTGTACTTTTCCAGTGAAGATCGGTTCACATGCTTATCTTTAAGGTTTCGTGCCAGCCTGGCATCTTCTTCTTTGCTCCAAGGTCAATCTGCAGGTGCGGACAATGGAAGCTCTGAAAGTGAGTTAATTGGTAAAATATGTTGCAACTTACGTTCCCGACTCCAAGGATAATGTATGCTTAGGTAGAAGCTTGTGAACTGTTGTTTTTGATTGGACAATTTGAAGCCAACCTGTGAACCCTCCAATGGAAGACCCTACTGGATTTGAACTGTTGTTTATTTAAACCCGGTGCACAAGGAGAAAGCAGCCATTTTTTTTGCCATTTTTGCGGACATTACAGCCATTAGCCATTTTTGCTATTACGGACATGGGCCGTTGCCCGCCATTTTGCAGGACATTGCAGCCATTATGGCCCATCTTGCAGACATCGTCATTTTGCTATCTTCTAGAGACTTTAAGTAATTCTCGCCCTAGAGACTTTAACTTTGATTTGCCCCTTTGCATGAAGTAGTAGTTTTATCTTGCCGCTGTGAGGCAATTGCCCCGTCCACCCTGCCCCTTTGCCCCCGTCCCATGCTGATCGAAACCGGTACCTGTGAGACGAAGACTTCCTTGCATGCTGATCAAACTTGGTAAATATGAAAGGAAAATGTACAATTGCATTGTGTTTTCTTTTTAGGTAACCAACTGCTGATTTTTGATAAGAGCCCTAGTTAGGAGTTTTCCAAATTAATGTTGCTAAATTGTTTTTGCATGAAGACCCACATGCAGATGCTAATCTGAGGTTAGATGAGGATTCATTTGATGCACGATGCAATTTGAGACCTTGTTATGCTGACCAATGTATGCAATTAGCTCATTACAGATTATAGTTTTAGTGGTTTGCGTTGCTATTATCGAATGCATTGTTATTCAAATGCTGCATAGATTGCATCTGTTTCGCCGTTATGGACAGCTATTAATGTTCATTTACATATATCATTTGGTGTTGAGACACATTTATATCGTGCTAGCTTTGTTAATATAGGGAAATAAATTCATTAACTTTGAATAAACTGGTGTGGTTATTCATGGCCGAAAGGTCATGGTTCGCCGAAATGTTTTCTGGATTAATTGTGAAGTGTTATGTTGATCAGGGTATTGCTTATGTTCGTTATTGATTATTGATTTGATTAAATTGATTACTCTCGGGTGAAGAGTGCCCCACTTGGTCAAAAGATTCATCGACCTAAGAGCGTCCAGATACAGGTAATTTATTAGGTTGGAACGCTCTATCAGTAGTGACCCATCATCCACCCGAAGCTCACAGAACCCCTAGTAAATTGTGCTAATTAGTGATTTAATGGAAGAGCCGTACAGGGACTCCAAAATAGTAGAACTATGAAGTTAATAGGGGTCTCACATCCAGACTAAAGATAACTTCTTCGGGGTAAATACTTAAAGAAATAATGTTAGGGAATATTGTAGGCTGCTTGAAGCTGACGAAACAAACAGAACACATTTGTATTGTATAATTGTCCTACAGTTTCAACCCCAAATCTAGCCCAACCCCTATCAATACTATCGAGGAATGCTTCTGGAAAGGCTAAAGTATTCTATAGCAGTTTATAATGGCTAATTAGCCCAAGAGTATGTTCTACACGAATCTCCAGCCATATATAATTTATATCCTTAATGATCTTAAACATGACTCCATTGTAATAATTGGGGTTTGTCAGTCTATAAAGAAAAAGCCTAAATCCTGGTCCCATTGATAATTGATGTGCCTCAGCGAAAAGGTGCGGTTCCTTTGTTGTAGGCAAATTATGGAGCAGTCCAGCAAATGCTGCTCAATAGTAATGTTTAAAATCTGGGAGTCGTAGCCTTGCTTGTTTGCATGGAAATTTTATGTACCATATGGCATGCCGGGCCCGATTGTACCCCAAATAAAACTACAGATTACACCTTCAAGCCGTTTGAAAAACAGATTATGGACCCTGCATGAGATCGCATGAAACAAATGTAAACATTTCAGCAAAATATTCCTTTTAGTAATATTGCAACGGACAATAATGCTTAACATCAGCTTATTCCAAAGCCGCAACTGGGCTTTATCTACAATTAACTTATAGCCAGAGAGAGACTACAGTAGAACCGCTCTGTTTCTTCTGTGATGCCTTTCATGGCATCCGATGGATTAGATGCATAAATAGCAACGTCATCAGCATATGCGGTAATCTTAAATTTGGAATCTACAGATACCATAGGCCAAATCCCCTTGTTATTAAATAGGGAAATCAAATAAAGCTCAAGGTACACCGCAAACAGAAGTGGCGAGAGCAGACAGCCCTTCTGGGTACCTTGCATTATCTTCGGAGACCGGAAAGAGGTCCCCGAGCAGACTAGCTTTGCACACGGAATCTGATAAAAAGATTGCACCCACACGCAGAACCAGTTGCTTATCACATGCCCTGATCATGACCCATAAGAAATCCCACACAACCAAATCAAATGCTTTCTCCGCATCTGATAGAATCATATCCAGCATCTTACCCTTTTTCCCGAAATGTCAATGCCCGTAAATTATGTGTTGATGTGACTAGTGGTATTTCTGCCAGGAATAAAGCTGTGCTACTGATCAGATACCAATCCCACCATAAGTGAGGAGAGCCATGTGGCTAACACTTTGGGGAATATTTAAGCATCAGTATTGATCAATGAAATAGGACAATATGACCCTCTCTCATCAGTTGGTTTACCCTTCTTCAGGAATATGATCATATTTATTAAGTTCCACGTATCCGGACCTGCACCAGTTTGATCGATGTTCTGCATGACAATCAGGAGAAAAGGCAGGATGACATCCTTGAAAACCTTATAGAACTCCAGGGGACTAGAATCTTCCCCTGTGGGCTTACTCACAGATATAGGCCCCAAGGCATACTCTATTACTCAATAGTAATGTCCCTCTGAAGCTCTAACCTGGAGGATTCCTCAACCCTAGGAAGCCTATACTTCTGAATATAAGCCTCCAGCTCAGCCTGGAGCCTGAGACTGGTCATATATTTTCTGATAAAAAAAGAAAAAAATGACTCTGAGATATCACAAGGGTCAGTATAAATCAACCCATCACCACCTCTAATTCTTTGTATAGTATTTTTCACCTTTTTATCAGCGATTTGATATGCTAAGACCTGACCCACCTGGTCCTCATTCCCATATTGAAGGGTCTTATGTTTGGCATAGCTAGCTGCGACTTTCTCTTTCATATTTTGTTTCTCCCTAATAGAGACAGTTTATTGGTCAGTTGCAGTTGGGTTTTGTGCTCTTTGGTTCTAATGATGCCCCCTGTGTTTATAGCCCTGGTGTGCAAGGTTTCCAGCAGTATAAGTTCCTGACCCAACTGCCTCAGCCCCCTAGAAATATCTGACAGCCCTATAGATAAACTGCTCTGTGATCTCCTGATTATAAGCTTTCATAGTGTCCCAGACCACGTGTGTGGGGGATTCGGGGGTCAGCAAGGGGGGTACATGCCTATATTGTTCCCAAGAAATTCTGTGAGAGGACTCATGATGAGTTTGTAATAGTCAGTGTTATTCAAGAACTATTGAAGAAATTAAAACTGTTGCCTTTCCCTTCTTGCTGCCACAAGTTTTATTGACACAAATATAGGATTATGATCAGAGGTAACTCTAGGGCATAATGCCAGATCCACATCTTGAACCAAAATCCTTCGAACAAAAATCATATCAATCCTAGAGTACTGGCTATGTGGATATGACAAAAAAGTATACCCAGGAGTAGTTGGATACAGTACCAGCCAAATATCCATCAGCCCATGAGGACGAGCAAGCTCCTGTATAGACGCTCTGGTTTTAACCATGCAAGGAATAGCAGAATGATTAGTAGAATCAATATTGTAATACATAATACAAATAAAGTCCCCCATTATAAGCAGCTCCCCCGACCACTGCAGCATTTCAATAGCAAACAGATCAAAAACCTCAGTTTTAGACTTTTCATTCTTGGAGTGGTCTCTCTTGACTTTTTGCCTCTGTTCCCCAGGTTGTTGATGTGTGCTGGACTCTGATTTTGCCGTTTCGTGTTACTCTGGGCACTTTACCACTGCTAACCAGTTCTAAAGTGCAAGTGCCCCTTTACAAAATGTGTATGTAATTGGCTTATCCATGATTGGCATATTTAATTTATTAGTAAGTCCCTAGTACAGTGCACTAGAGGTGTCCAAGGCCTGCAAATCAAATGCTATTAGTTGGCCTGCAGCACTGGTTGTGCCACCCACATAAGTAGATCTGCAATCATGTCTCAGACCTGTGTATGCAGTTTTAACTGTAAATTCGACTTGGCAGGTGTACCCACTTGCCAGGCCTAAACCTTCCCTTTTCTTATATGTGAGGCACCCCTACGTTAGGGCCTAGGTAGTCCCAAGGGCAGGGTGCGCTGTAAGGTTAAGGTAGGACATATAGTAATGTGTTTTATATGTCTTAACAGTGAAATATTGCTAAATTTGTTTTTCACTGTTGCAAGGCCTGTCCCTCTCATAAGTTAACATGGTGGCTACCTTTAAATCTGATTAAAGTGTAGATTCCCTTTGGGAGCAGATGGACATGTGGAGTTTGGGGTCTCTGAGCTCACAATTTAAAAATGCATCTTTTGGTAAAGTTGATTTTACAATTGTGTGTTTGAAAATGCCACTTTAAGAAAGTGAGCATTTTCTTGCTTATACCATTTCTGTGACTCTGCCTGTTTGTGGATTCCCTGTCTGGGTCAGTTTACCAGTAGGGCTGGTTGCACCTCACACTAGACAGTGACACAAAGGGAGGTGGGGTGTAGTCTGCATTTACTGATGAGCCATCTGTGCTAGGAGGGAGGGGAGGAGTGGTCACTCACACCTGAAAGGGCTGTGCCTGCCCTCACACAATGCTGTCTCCAACCCCTGGTGAGTGTCTGGGGCCTGGCCCGGGCAAGGCAAGATTTCACATTCAAAAGAGACTTTACTTTGAACTAGGCCTACTTCAAAGGAGAAATTGGGTAAAAGAACGGGCACCCAAAACCACAGACTGGGAAAACACTTCTGGAAACCAAGAGGAACCTCTGCCTGGAGAAGAGCTGAAGAGCTGGGGAAGAAGAGCTGCCCTGCCTGTAACTGTGCTTTGTGCAGCTATCCTGCAGTTGCTGCTTCTGCCAGAGGAAGAGGGCAAAGACTGGACTTTTTGTGGTTTCCATCTTGTAAAGATCTCCATCAGCTTGATTTAGAGCTTGCCTCCTGTTGTTTGAAGTCTCAGGGAGAGCAAAGACTTCTCTCTGCCAGCACCTGGAGTCTCTGGAGAGACTCCTACTCTGCCCTGTGGTGCCCATCCAGTTCCTGGGACCCTGAAAGGAGAAGCTGGTAGCTTAAGAGGAAGAAATCCACACACAGAGCGCCGTGCTGGGAAAAGATCGACACAACTCCAATCTGAGGCTGAAGAAAAGACGCACCGTGGCTCCGCAACTGAAAATCGACGCTCGCCAGAAACACGACCAAAGAATCGATGAACGGGGCTGGAGAAACGACACGCAGCATCGCTGATGGGGACTAGGAGATCGAAACCTGCGCTGCGTGGTTTTTGAATCATCGTGCGGCTGGATTTCCGATGCAAGTACCACTGGGCATGTAAAAAGAACGCATGGCCTGCCTGGACCCGAGAGTGCTGACCAGATCGACGCATTGCTCTCCTGTGGAGAGAAGAAACAATGCGCCTGACCCGACGAAATGAGAAACACGGTCTTGCTCGCTCGTGAGTGAATTTGGCGCATCGCAAGCCATTTTCGACGCACACTCACCCGTGCAGGGTTATTGTTGACGCACCCAAGGTACATTTTCACTCTAACAGTGTTAGTGTGTGTAAAACTACACAAACACTCTTTTTGCTTTTTAATTGATAACCTGACTATTGTATTGTGGATTTTTGTCATTTTGTTTTTGTTTTGTTTAGATAAATAATTTTAATTTTTCTAAACTGGTGTTGTGTCATTTTGTAGTGCTTTCATTAAGTTACTGTGTGTGTTGGTACAAATACTTCACACCTAGCACTCTGAAGTTAAGCCTACTGCTCTGCCAAGCTACCAAGGGGGGAAGCAGGGGTTAGCTGAGGGTGATTCTCTTTTACCCTGACTAGAGTGAGGCTCCTTGCTTGAACAGGGGGTAACCTGACTGTCAACCAAAGACCCCATTTCTAACGCTCAGGATCATCTACGTTGAGTCCATATATCACATAGACAACTTATTTCTGACCATATATCATAAATTATGCAAATGCCCATCTCCCCTTGAGTCTACTGATGTTTTTAGAACTTTAACTGCTAAATTCTTAGCTACCATAATAGTGACTCCTGGGATCGAAACAGATTGAGAAGTACAAATAATATTTTTATATCAAAGTTGGGCTAGTAAAGAGCAATATTTATAAGTCAGGTGGGTCTCTGTGAGTGCCACCAAATGCAGGTGGTACTTCCTGATTTTCTCCCGGACTAGTCGACGTTTGTTGGGCCTGACACATTCCAATATATGCACTTAAACATACTCATGAATAGTACCCTTTAACAGCACATTAACAACCACCAGCAGAGAACAATGCTCATCATACTCATCGTAAGCCCTAAACCTTTAAATTCTGTGTGTCATACTAGATCGTTCAGAACTTTCCCCCACTGACCCCAAAGATACAATTTGTATTCATAGTGCCCCTTCCCTTTCCCTTTCTCCCCCTCTGCATCCCTCTCCCATGACCTTCCCATCCCATATATAGCTAGAAGAATCCTCCCTATCCCTTGGCTTTCGATGGAACAAGACAGCCAGTAGAGCACCTCCCCAAGTCCATCACCCACTACCAACCTGTACCTTCCACCACCCCAAAACAAAGAAAAAAAGGGAGGTATAAGTAAACCACACCCCCCCAACCCTTCTGTGATAAAGAGCTAAAGAAAGAAACACTCCAGCACAACAAAGAAATAATAGCCATCTAGGTTAAGATCCAGCACATTTCAAACTGATTAAAACTTGTGCACGTCTTGCTCTGCAAAGCAAATCCTAGTACGGCGATCCTTGATTACCTTAAGTCTAGCAGGCTCCTGCAAGAAAGTTTGGGCCCCTGCAGCCTTAAAAGAATTAGTCAAGAATCAATCAGCTTACAAAGCTTACATCTTTTATCCATTGTAGATTTACACAGGTCTGACCGAACAAAAATTAAGATAAAGTCAACAGCCACCGGGAGGGCAAGGCAAGCTTTCAGATAAATTGCTTGCCTTAGCAGGCCTTGAAGTGTCAGAACTGGCTTTAGCCCTAAATGCCTCATTGTTCTGGCTGATAGGAAGTTGATATGCCTGTTGAATTTGGGAGTCCATATCCCAATCTGACAGATCTACAAGAGCCCTCCCAAACAATTGCAAAACATACTTCTTCAGATCGTCACATTCCCTCCCTTCCAGAATTCCAAAAACTTGTACGTTTTTTCTTTGTTGATGATTTTCCAAGTCCTCAATTTTGGACTCAACAAACCCCAGATGATGATCATGACTCTCCACAGTTTTTGACATCGCTGAACTGGCATTTTCCACATTTGATACTCGCTGTTGCAGTTCTGAAACATCCGTAGTGAGGGCCGTTACTTTACCACTGACCTCCAGCAGCGTTTGCTGAATTGACAGATAGGCACCCCAACTTGGGTGTAATTTTGCAGCGCTTCCACCTGCAGAGTCTGAAGCAACTGCATATTTAAGGAGAAAGAAGGCTCCTGTGTTACATTCTCAAAAGGAGCATCAGTAGACAAGGTTGATGAGGGAGGGGAGCTTCCTGAAACATTAAAGAAAATGGTGGTCTGACTCTGCCACAAAGAGCTTCTTCCCTCTTCCTCACTGCTCACCGCTACTGCGTGGCAATGTCGGCCACCTCCACCATTTGGAATCTGCTACTGGTGCATGGAGCATGGATGTTGCTAGAGTGGGCTGGGTGTCAGCGGGCTTACATCACGCTCCTCCTGAAAGTGCTTTGGACCGCTCCTCACCTACCTGCTTTTTGTGTGACCAGGTCTGGCGGTGTTGGTAGCATGGCCCCATCACTTGTCAATGTATCTCGGGGCAGCTGCGAGGGCCGCAGTGAAGTTAAAGTGCGTAATGCACAGGGGAACGAGGCACCTGGATGCTTGCTACCACTGCTGCAAGATAAGCATTCCCATGCTGAGACTGTTGGGGTCAGTAGGGGCTGCTCATCCCCTCAGTGCACATGCTGCTCGGCCATTAACCTTAAGAGACGAGACCTCGCTGGCAGACGCCTTGCTGACTGCCGTTGTTTCTGCTAATACCGATAGAATTGAGAAACTCGTGGCACCTGTAATGGAAGGTAACAATGTTTCACGGTTGCTGAAGGCTGGGGAATTGCTACATTGTTGTGTTGGAAATGAAACTGAAACAGAAATTGAGACTAAGGCAGATAACACTGATAAAAGTATGAACTTTTGTTCGGCTCCCCCCTCAGCTGCTTCTATGCCAGAGGGTACTGAGGTGGCCGCTGACCTTGCTACTGATTTAGGGGGCATGAGCAACGCAGTAATTGGGGGCCCCCATGGCAAAGTTACGTAGACCGATCTGCCTAGTGGGCAAGTAGGGCAAGTGGGGGCTGAGATATTAAAATGAGCTGCTCTAGTGCAACAGACTGCTCTAGTCAAACAAACTGTTGAAGGAAAGCAGGGGCCACTTCTGCCCCTTTTTACAAGCCCTACCTACCCTCTGAATCATTCTATCCCAAGGGGGGACTGATAATATTCAGGGACTGGATAGGATCATCTCTGCCACTCACTCAAAGTCTCTGGAATAGTATAACATCTAACAAGTATCGCCCCCAAAGAGACAGAAGGATGACATAAGAGAGCCCATGGGTAAGTTAGCCCTCACTTTGGCAAGCCTTGCAAGACGGTATCTTGTTGTGGGAGAAGGGGAGCGACAAGTAGTGGCATTACCAGCAGCCTATTACGGGACTGGGTTACGTCTAAGAGGGAAGTGAAAACTTTAATCTCTCGTCTATCATCGCCTCAGCACAGATGTCAAAACCTATAGAGGAGCGGAAAGGTAGGGCATTGTTCAAAGCAGCCCATTCTGGCTCTACGAGATCATCATCTCTTCAGAACAGCTTTCAGGCAGCTCATGGTTTTCGAAGCATAGCATAACAATGAGTACATTCCTACTGATTTTCACGGGGCCTCTCCTGAAAATGTAAAGGAAGCATCCAATGTCACTGATGGAGGACCTTCTATCTGGAGCTCACCATCAAAAAAATTCTGAACCTAATGGCTTGCTTAGAAATCGAAGGCCATTTTGCCAGTCAAAAATGGTCATTCATTCACCTTTGTGGATCAGGCCCATTTTTTCTATTTTCGGAACGAACAAGATCTAAGCAGTTTTGGAACATTTTATTTGCATAGAATGTACCTTCAAAAACAATGCTTAATTACAATTACTCATGGTGGACCATGAGTAAATGATGAATAACTCTGCTTTGTTCATGAACAAAACATATGGTTTGTCTGGGCAACTCTACTTGCAAGATTGCTCCATATTCATACTATTAAGATTAGATAACAACAAGACTATTGAGAGAGCGTAGTTTAAATAACGCATATTAAAATGAAATGCTCATATCAATACTTAACGATGTTGCATAGAAAACGACAATAATAGTGATTTTGCTTAAACGTGCATTTGAAATATGACTATTATGTGTGTGGCCACTAATGTATACGCAAACTAATAATGATGAGTAAAATTGTTCATGTTATGATTAATCAAGTTTATATTAACGTTTACGATATTGCATTTATATTGAAAACCTTATAGGCCTTAAGTTAGCGTGAGCTGTGGGTTTTAGCCGCCTGGCTCTCATTTTAAAAGCATTTTTCTGTTTTTCAGTGTGCCGACTCGCAAAGGGCCATGACCCTGCAAATTTTCTTTTTCTTCAACCCAATGTATCAGTACGACCCTGTTCTCATCCGCATGCCTGCTGCTTTAGTATGGGTTTATACACAAAGTTGAAACAAATGTAGATTAATGTAATGTACAAGGATGTTTAAACCGTGGACAAAGGAACTCATGACCCGAGGAAACGTGCCAAGTGATGAAATAACCACCGGATGTGCCACCTCCGAATACATCAATTATGAAGACCAATCAAAATGTTATGAATTATCGTGGGGTGACAATGAGAATTACCTAATGTATAATTTGATAGGTTAAAGATAGTGGGGTATAGTAAATGTCCAATAGAATTTTGGGGTAAGGTATTACGAAAAAGGGATAAAAACCCATGACACAGAAGGGTCGAGAGAACTAGGTAGGGAATGCTATTGATTTTATCCAGAAACTCTGTCACTCTGTTTGGTGACTTGAGAATTATTAAACCATCCTCATCCATAGACTGCCCATTCTTACACTTCTCCTCCTTATGAGGGAAGTGTCCCCTTTCTTTTAGTCGAGTTTAGACTGATGGCGTTTTGACTGATGTCCTGAAGACGAAGACTGATCCTGTATGCTGACCTAATCCTTGGAGGGTAATTATGACAATGCAATTTGTAATTTGTCTGTTTGCTTTTCCTTTCTAGGTACCAACTGCTCATTTTTATAGAGACCATAGTTAGATGTTTTCCAAATTGGTGTTCTAAATTGTTTTGCATGAAGCCCAACATGCTGATGCTAATTAGTGGTTAGGAGAGGTGTTCACTTCGACTGACACAAATAAGACAATGACTGACGTTACGCTATGCTGAAATGACACGTATATGACATTTGCTGTATTCTGATCTATGTTTGCGCCGTGCTATGTTCTTATGTTTGTGATTCTTGCATTATTGAAATCTTATCACAGTTGCCATATCGTGACTATGCTCTCATGTTTTTTGGTATTGAGATTAACTCTTTTGCTCGTAGATTGTAATCAATAGGGAATAAAATTCATAAAATTCTATCAGAAGGTGTGGTTATTCTTGGCTGAAAGGTCATGGTTGCGTCGACATTTTGATTAATGTCTTTATCCAAGGAAAAGTGTATTGTTGTGATAAATATTAATGACATAATTGATATATTGCTTGACATATTGATCAGTTATCTCGTCCTACGGTGTCTCTCCACTGGGTCCCAAGATTCATTGGCCTAAAACGAGTCATAATGTGTAATAAATTAACATAGAAGGACACGTTAGCACTATCAAAGCCTATAAGCTCTCATCCAAGACTGTGGCCTTGACGGTACTGCACTGACAGAACTCTAGTTCTGCTAATTCTCAATATCTTACGCTATGATACAACATCATCTATCTATTTAGAACAGAAAAACTGGTGGAGGATTTCCTTTATCAACAAGAAGCCCCTTGATACAAACCTATTAACAGTACACAAGTGTTCCAGTGCTTCGATATGGAAACAAAAAACACAACACTTAAATGACTGATGCTGAACATGTATGTACTATTTTCATATTTTGATCAACTAAACAGTGAAATCCTTATGTTAGAGGCATTAACATACGTCTTTCACTGTTTTGACCACACAAATAGATTTTTATTAGAGAGCCTAAAATCCTTTATAACATATAAGAGTGTGCATTTACTTGACTTAATGATGCTGAGTCATTTATCGCCCACTTCTCTAGTTCTTATGAATAAGACAGATAATACTACATGTATGCTTGCTATGAATTTGATAAAAGTATAAAAAGTATTACTAACATAGTACTCATGTATGGTGTGCCACAAAACCTAGAAGCTACTGCTAGGAACTATCCTCAGCCTTAGGTATTTTTTGCTCTTTCTGGTTACAGGAACCAGTGCTTGTAAGCACCCGCCTGTAATACAATTACTAAATGGTTTACACTTTTGTAGTTTGTTGCAATTCGAATTTGCAACTTGATCATGCCTGGCAGCCCATTGTAATACTAGTTATTTTTGTATTTAGCAGTGGCGGCTCCTATGCTATGGTGGAGGAGCATCGCCCCCCACCCCCTGTCAGCAGCAACCGCTGCAAATCCTTTCACAAGGAAAAGATAATAAACTGTGTTTAGTATCCTGTCCTTGTGAAAAGGGCGGGGAATTAGGGGCGATGAGCAGAGCGCATGTTTGTTAGCCAGCCGTCTCAAGTCGGCCAAACACACATGCACACAGGGCTCTCTCCAGCCCAGCAACACAGTTGCTGGGCTGGAGAGAGCCTGCACAGGCTCCCAGTCTGCCTGGCAGTGTCCTGGCAGCAAAAGGATTGGTCGCAGGCTGGGAGCCTGTGCCTGCAGTCGACAGCGGAGGAGCAAAGGAGCGGCTCGGGAGCAGAGGTACATTTTAATTTTTTTAATGATATTAATTCCGCCCTATCCATCCACCGTGTGCTGTCCCACTCCACCCCCAGCAATCCCCACGAGCTGTGACCGGTATTTAGAGCTTATTGGCTTGATTAAAAGAAAAGTAGCATCTCTAATTGATGGTAAAATGGGCTTGAGTCGGAAACAGTTTTTAATTGGAAGGAATACAGTGTAGCAGATATTGACTGCAGTGGTGATTCTGCCATCTAACCCAAAAGATATATTATGAACATTTTAACAAAGATGTAGTTAAAAATAAATACGTTTTCTAATAAAGAAATTATGTAGTCTTTTTGTGTTGAAGATTTACTATAATGCACCCAATAAAACCATCCATTAAACATCACCTGCTTCCTACCTGTGAGAAATTGAGATGCTGATTAACTGGGGCAATAGTCCTAGTCAATCAAGAGCCACAATCCCTGGCAGAGAAAGCTGCAAAAAGTAATTCAATTAACCTCTGCTTAACCCTGGGTAGCTTGGCACAAACGTTGTCAGGCTTAACTTAGAGGCAATGTGTAAAGTATTTATGCAACACGTTAGCAGAAATAAATGTAAAACATAACACAAGAAAGAAATTCACATCTATATAGAACAAGCATTTGCAATGCACTAGGGTCTCGCATTTGTCCGAGTAACAGCTATTACCTGTTGTAAACTCCCAACCGGATTTTTCTTGCCACATTGAAAGAAAAAAACAGCGCAATCGCGCTGCTACAGTTCACTCGTAATGAAACCTCTCGGCAAAAGTGCAATTATGTACGTAACCGGCAAAATGCAATTAACTGTGTAACAGGGTCGATAATATGCAAAGCGCTCGACTTCTGCCAAGCGAGATCGTGCTGCGAAAATATAGAAAAAATCGTCCACAAACCTGACGGGAAACAGCGAGCCTCGCATGTTTTCAGTACCTGGTCGTCTCGCTCGAGGAGGGCTAACCACCGGAAAAGGCATGGCGTATGCGTGCCTTCCACTAATGAAAGCAAGCAGATTTGAACATGCAAACCCACAAACCAATGAAAGACACTGACGTGACGTGGACGAGTCTCCTATCCCTTTTCTAACTTCTAAAGCGTCTTGCAAGCGATACGCAGGTGCAAGCGCATGCGACACAGGGTAGACCCTAAAAATAGAGTACACTTTAATACAATTTTTTGGCATCAATATCGCAAAAAATCCATTCAGTAGAACCAGATTTATGAATTTTTAAAGTTTTTACTAACAACTAGCTCCTAAAACATCAAAGCGCCAACCACAGATATCACATTATGCAAGACTGGGTCAAAGCCTTAAAGTATGGCAGCCCGTATGGAGTGTAGATCGGATGCAAGAAGTGTATTGGGCCCGGTCATCGCTTATCTTCGGACTTAAAATGTTTTTCAAGAAAAGTGTTCTGAGAAGGCAAAGTTTAATAGTACAAGGATGCAGATAGGGTCCAAGGAGGGAGCATCATTGTCAAGGAGCCTCTGATCGATGTATTCTACGTATTGACGTAGTGTCACTTTTGAGGAAGTCAAAAATCTCTAGTGAGATTAGGCAGGAGACTGTAATGGAATACAGTTTCAGGGGCACGGATACCACTCTAGGGAAGGACCATTGAACAGGAATTGCTGCTGCAGAGTTGAACATAGCGGGAGCAGCTGGAATGTAAGGCCAACTGTCGATGTCCCTTGGGCTTTCAACAAGAAGGGCGGTCCTAGTCTTCCCTCAATTCTAAGACCAGTTTTTCGAAAAAAAAAGTTCTATGTTCTAAGTTTTGTATTTTGGCATTCTGGGTATCTTTAGTACCCCAACCTGGGTCCAGAACTGGTGGGATTCTACTTGGGGGTTAAGGGCTATCTCAGGCTAGGTCCAGGTTCAAGATAGTGGGAGTCTTTTATGTCCCTGTGACTCAGTTTAAGAGGACATCAAACCAGCCCTTGGTATTACTCTTGTAGTCCTGGGTTCAGCTGAAGATGTTGGGCTCAAATAGCAGGGCTAGCCTCTGAGGGTTCAAGACAGGGTGCAGGCAGCAAAGCAGTCCTTCCAGGTACCGCAGCGGTCTTGCAGAGTGCACAACAGCTGGCAGACCTTTGAGAATCCTTCTGCAGATCCAGAAAGAGATATGAAGAGTGGGTCTGAAGGTCCTATTCTTATACCCAGTGACTCCTTTAAAGTTGGGAAAAGTTTCTGGAGGTTTCTCCTTGAAGGGCATGGAATTTCCTAACTCCCCTGCCCTATCTCCACTACTGAATACAGTGCCAATGTGAGGTGATAAGCCCTTTGTGTGAAGGAAGAGCACAGACCTATTCAGCTGCAAGTGGGTCTGAGTCCAGCTCCACCCCCATCCTGTCAGCAGATGGCTCATTCAGGCAGACCTAATCCCTCTAATGTGTGTCTGTCTAGGAGGAAGTCACAAAGTCTGTCAGCTACACCCAGTCATGTGACCCAGGAGAGGCTTTAGACACCAAATCACTGTGAACAGGAAACATGCCAACTGTAGAAGTGTCATTTTCAAAATTTCATTTTAAAATCAACATTATCATTTAAAGAGGATTTTTAATTTCAATGTTATAAAACTCAAATTAAACTGCTTACCTAGTCCCCATCAAAAGTTAGCACGTATTAAATGCAATACAGCAGCCCAGTGTTTTCCCATGGGACTGGCATGCCTCACTATAGTAAAAAAATGATTTTAGCAGTTTTTCACTACCAGGACATGTAGAAATTAAAAACACATCTCCAACCTTTTAATTACAATGCACACTGACCTATGGGCTATCTAGGGTCTAACTTAGGGGTGACTAATATGCAATAAAAAGGTAGTTTAAGGCTCGGCAAGGGGATTATAGTGCCAAGAAGAACTGGCAGGTAAAAACTGCATTCAGGCTGTACTAGCAGGCCTGGGGTGTGTTTTAAGGTGCTACCTAAGTGGGTGGGACAATAAGTGCTGCAGGCCCACTAATAGCATTTTATCTACAGGTTATGGGTATAAGGTATGTGTTAGAAATGGGGTCTCTATACAACAGGCAGTTTGCACGCTGTCCAAGTAGGGACGCTCATTGTAGTCAGGATAAGGGAGATACCCGCTCAGATAACCCCTGCTCTCCACTTTGGTACCTTGGCACAAGACGTCAGGCTTATCTCAGAAGCAATGTGTAAAGCATTTACACATAACACAGTAATACAGTGAAAACACGACAAAAGGACACCACACCAGTTTTAGAAAAATAGCCAATATTTATCTATATAAAACAAGACCAAATATGATAAAAATCCAAAATACAATAAGTAAGAAAAAGACATTTCCTTGAGGTTGATAGCTCCATCTGGGGCTATCACGGTGTTGTGAACAACAAATCCAACAGCTCAGGCCGGCCAAGGCGTTGTTGGCAAGCTATGGTGTCGGGAAGACCAGCAAACAGTACCTTGGAAATGCAGGGCGTCATGATCCTCACCATGAGGTCCAGAGAGTGGCACTGCTGGCTTTGTGGAATTGGTTCTAGAAGTCAGTGCGGGGTCATCGGGCCCTTGAAGTCACACGTGTTGCAGATCGAACTCCGTACTGTTGAAGTCAGGAGCACTGGTGTGGATGGCGTCAGGGCTATGGTGCGAAGTGGGATGATGCGACATGCGGTGCCCACAGGTCAATGTGCAGGCAGCGGCTCAGTGATTGCATCTGACGGCGGCGGTGAGACCAGGGCTGCGATGTGAAGTGCGGCGGTGTGACAAGCAGTGTCAGCAGGTTACATTGCAGGTAGCGTCATCATTGCTCAAGCACGGTCATCCGTAGGCCCATGTCAGCAGTGCAGCATGGGGTGGCTCTGTGAGGCGTCCACAGGTCGCGGGGCAGACAGGGACGCCTGGTGACGACACTAGAGTCGATGGTGCTGGTGTCGGTGGACCGGGGCTGCCGTGCGGCACGTGACGGTGCTTCGTGTACATCACGATCGGTGTCCACAGGCCATGGTGCAGGCCGTGGCACCGGTGACAGCAGGAGCAGTGGCGTAGGTGATGCCTAGACTGCGGTGTGAGCAAGGCAATGCCGGAGTGCGGGACACATAGGTCACGGTGCAAGCAGCAGCTCGGTGGCGGTATCTGATGGCATTGTCAGTGAGACCAGGGTTGAGGTGTGAAGCGGGCGGTGTGGCTCTGTGCGGCGTCTGCAGGTGACAGTGCAGGCCAGCGGTGCTGTTGGCGTCATTGCAGTGCTTTTTCTTCTTCAACAGCACAAAGCACACAGTGCCCAGTGCTGTAGGCAGATGAAACTGAAGTCTTTGGTGTCCCTGAGATTTACAACAGGAGGCAAGCTCTACTCCAAGCCCTTGGAGAACTCTCTCAAGCAGCATACACAGCAAAGTTCACCCTTTGCTCTCTTTTAAAGCAGAAGCAGCAGCTGCAGGCAAACCCAGCAAAGCATACACAGCAAAGGGGCAGTACTCGTTCTCCAGCTCTCAGCTCTTCTCCTTGGCAGAGGTTCCTCTTGATCCATAATGATTCTCAGACGTCTGGGGTTTTGGGTCCACTGCATATATACAGTTCTGCCTTTAAAGTAGGCATACTTCAGAGGAAAGTTTCTGTTGTTCACAAGATCCTGTCTTGCTCAGGCCTGGCCCCAGACACACTGCAGGGGGTCAGAGACTGCATTGTGTGAGTGCAGGCACACCCCTTTCAGGTGTAAGTGCCCACTCCTCCCTCCACTCTAGCCCAGATGGCTCATCAGGATATGCAGGCTACACCCCAGCTCTCTTTGTTTCACTGTTTAGACGGCATTCACATCAGCCCAACTATCAGTCTGACCCAGATGTGGAATATACAAGCAGGCAGAGGCACCGAATGGTTTAAGCAAGAAAAATGATCACTTTCTAAAAGTGGCATTTTCAAACTAACAATCGAAAAACCAACTTCGTTAAAAGATGTACTTTTGAAATTGTGAGTTCAGAGACCCCAAACTCCATATTTCTATCTGCTCTCAAAGAGAGAAACTGCACTTTAAGAATATTTTAAGGCAGCCCCCATTTTAACCCATGAGAGAGATAAGCCTCACAACAGTGAAAACTGAATTTGGCAGTATTTCACTGTTAGGACATGTAAAACACACCAGTGCCTGTCCCATCTTTAACATACACTGCACCCTGCCCTTGGGGATACCTAGGGCCTACCCTAGGGGTGCCTTACATGTAATAAAAGGGAGGGTGTGGGCCTGGCAAGTGGGTACATTTGCCAGGTTGAATAGGCAGTTTAAAACTGCACACACAGATACTGCAGTAGCAGGTCTGAGACATGCTTACATGGCTTCTTATGTGGGAGGCACAATCAGTGCTGCAGGCCCACTAGTAGCATTTGATTTACATGTCCTGGGCATCTCTAGTGCAATTTACTAGGGACTTACTAGTAAATCAAATATGCCAATCATGGATAACTCAATCACCAATACAATGCACTTAGGAAGCACTTGCACTTTAGCACTGCTTATCAGTGGTAAAGTGCACAGAGACAATAAACTAGCAAAAATAAATCTGAAAAACTAGGAGGAAGAAGGCAAAAGGTTTGGCGATAATCCTCAAAAAGGGTAATTTCCAACAGTATACAGCAATACAAGGGAGTTATAGGTAAGTTAATATGCCATTTAAGCGCAACTAAATTTAATAACGTGCAAGGGAGAGAGCACCAACAATTGTGCACTGGCTGGCAGTGGTAAAGTGCACAGAGTCCTAGGGCCAACAAAAACAAATTCATCAAAAAGTAGAGAGAAAAAAACAAAACGTTTGGGATTGACCCTGCAGAGAAGGCCAGGTCCAAAACTACCATTATCCCATATACACAGTGGATCAGTTCAACAAACATGGTGCTGCACAATTTCGTGCTTCTCCAACTGTGGTTGTATAAAGGTGAGCTTCAGTGCCTCAGTGCAAAACCCATCTCTACAAAACCACAGCATCTGCAGTGCCTGAAGTCAAGTCACTTAACCCAATATTTCTCTGGATTAGAGCTTTGTTCTAAGATAGTACAATTTGGAAGAAGTGAACAAGGTTGGTAAACATCCTGAACAACTAGGTCTAAACTACTACTTTTCTGTCACATATTCAACAAGGTTTGCCTCTTTCTGTTTCTGAGCTGTGCTGTCTCAAAAAATACAGTATAAAATGCTGGTGCATAAAAAATGGGACTGGATCTGCGTTGAGGAAACACCTCCGATCATGATATGTTCCCTTATCTTTTATTAATAAATACATCTACACATTACTTTGTAATTAACTTCCTAGGATCATATCTCCAACTATTCAGCCTCTAACTTTCAAGGTCTTTGTGATTTTGCTCCCTCGAAAGGCGATCTCCTGTAAAACATAATTAAAAGCAGGGTGTCCGCGCCAAAACTGAGGGCTGTAGAATCTCGATGCAGGCAATAGTTGCACAAAACAGCCCACTTCCATAAAAAACACAATTAATTAAGAGTTTGTCCAACTCTCATTCTCGTATTAAATCTAGCAGGCCGAATATGAAATGCAGCCAAATGTTTATATCGTAAATAAATCTTGCATAAATATTCAGATAAAAAGAATGGGTACTAATAAAAACAGAGCATTGAAACATTTAGACCAGCTAGCCGTTGTTTATCCAGGAGAAGAACTGCAAAGATTTAATGTTGTTAGGAGAAAAAAATCTTTGCTCTGGAAGTTTCATACAGATTACTTATGATCACCGAGTGGCTATTCTTCACACCGTGGTGCTTTACGTTTGTTTTAGAAGTTGTCATAGCGGCTGGACTCCATCTCTATTGTTTGATTAACGAGTCCTCGAGATGTATTTTTCAAGCCAATAGACTTGGTACTGCTGTATTGACCTGTGCGTTTCATAAAGCGCTTGGGGGCATATTTATACTCTGTTTGCGCCGGAATTGCGTCGTTTTTTTTTACGCAATTCCGACGCAAAACTAACTCCATATTTATACTTTGGCGTTAGACGCATCTAGCGCCAAAGTCCATGGAGTTTGCGTAATTTTTTTGTGTGGACACCTACTTTGCGTTAATGATATGCAAGGTAGGCGTTCCCGTCTAAAAAATTGACTCCGAGGCATGTGCGCCGTATTTACACTCCCGGGCAAAATTCACGCCCGGGAGTGGGCGGGTCAAAAAAAATGACGTCCAGCCGCTTTTGCGCCGTTTTTTAGCACCTGGTCAGGGCAGGCGTTAAGGGACCTGTGTGCTCGGAAGGAGCCCAGAGGTGCCCTCCCATGCCCCCAGGGACACCCCCTGCCACCCTTGCCCACCCCAGGAGGACACCCAAGGCTGGAGGGACCCATCCCAGGGACATTAAGGTAAGTTCAGGTAAGTATTTTTTTTAAAACAAATTGTGGCAAAGGGGGGCCTGATTTGTGCCCCCCTACATGCCACTATGCCCAATGACCATGCTCAGGGGACAGAAGTCCCCTGGGCATGGCCATTGGGCAAGGGGGCATGACTCCTGTCTTTGCTAAGACAGGAGTCATTTCAATGGGGGTTGAGAGTCGGAAAAAATGGCGCAAATCGGGTTGAGGCGAAAAATTTGCCTCAGCCTGACTTGCCCCATTTTTTGGCGCCCAAGCTCCATATCCCCCTACGCCGGCGCTGCCTGGTGTACGTAATTTTTTTTCACGCACACCAGGCAGCGCCGCCGGCTAACGCCGGCTAACGTCATTGAATAAATACGGCGCCCGCATGGCGATTCAGAATGGCGTTAGCCGGCGCTAATTTTTTTGACACAAAACTGCGTTAGCGCAGTTTGGCGTCAAAAAGTATAAATATGGCCCTTGGTCTGATGTGTTTAATTGGCAGATCCGGAAAATAGGTGTTTCATTTACCTAAAAAAAATAATAGCTAGTTATTTTTGTGCAGCAGATGCAGCGGTACTGTTGGAGTGTGACTTTTATAATCAATATTGACATGAAAAGCTTGCAATGTAATGTCTAATGAAATCGCATAAATTTGTTAATGTAGTATGAATGCACATGTTTGAAATGTGCCCACGGGGAGTGGCCACCAATGTATACGGTGATTAATGAAACTGACTAATAATGAATTAACAGTGTACTAATGTATGATTTTGTATTAGTATTAAGTATTATGTATTAGGGTTATGCTAAGTTAATCACTAGGCCTTAGTTAGCAAGGGTCTGGGCCTAGCTGCCTGGCCTCTTATTAACTGTGTTTTTCTAAAGTGCAATGTGCTGCTTTCCTGAAGGACACAAAACTGTAATTTTCCAGAAGCTAGAGATATGTGTGTAGCTGTAGTAAATTCTTTCTCAAAAGACCCGACTTGCTCAAGGAGACATTCTTGCCGAATGCAACAGTTTAATTCGCAACAGGTGCAAGGTCGCCTGGACTAAGGCAAGACAATGGGACTACTGACTAGAGCGACAAGTGTAACTTTTCATACCTGGCATTCCACCCGTTGAAGACGTCAATCACAGGAGGCAATCAACTGCATGAGAACTGTGTTAGGTGAAAATTCTAGTAAGGTGTGTGACGGATTATTAGACAGAGATAACAATGCACCAAATATTGCCCAATGGGAAATTACAGACTTGTTCGACAACTTTGATATAACGGCGTGACCTGAAGAGAAATCAGCCATTCCTAGCCATTCTTACTCTGCCATTTTTGGAACCAGTACTGAGCTATCACTCCGCCATACTTTGCCTTTCTGAGAGACTTTGGGGGTCATTACAACATTGGCGGTAAAAGCCGCTTACCGCCATGCAGAAGACCGCCAATACACCGCCGCGGCTACGGAATTCCTCCACAGCTATTATGACCCACATCTCGGAATCCGCCGAAATTCAGACACCCACACAAGTCTGCCACACCAAAGGTCAGTGATAAACTGGCGAAAACAAATCCTCCACCGTCACGCCAACAGAAACACGCCCATGCTATTACGACCCACGAATCCACGCGGCGGTCTTTCAAACCGCGGTATTCCATTGGCGGTACACACCGCCGCGCTCAAAATACAAATACATCTCCAAAACACTGCCACATTGGACAATTCAAAATACACACACCTGATACACATACAAACGCCACTTCCACACACCCTACACAATATAAAACACACACCCACATCACCCTCAAACCCATACGACCCAAAATTAGAGATGAAGGCAACAGAGAGAGAACACAGCAATAGGCAACCCCACCACACAGAGGCACACAACACCATCACCCACACAACATCCACGCACAAAATAGTACACACCACTACACATCACCACACTCATCACCACATACACCCCACATACATCACCTACACCACCCCATGGAACGCCAAAGACACCTCAGGTTTTCGGAGGAGGAGCTCAGGGTAATGGTGGAGGAAATCGTACCGGTAGAGCCACAGCTATTTGGATCACAGGTGCAGCACACCTCTATAGCTAGGAAGATGGAGCTATGGCGAATAGTCGACAGGGTCAACGCAGTGGGACAGCACCCAAGAAATCGGGACGACATCAGGAAGAGGTGGAACGACCTACGGGGGAAGGTGCGTTCAGTGGTCTCCAGACACAACATCGCGATTCAGCGGAGTGGCGGCGGACCCCCACCTCCTCCCCCACAACTAACAACATGGGAGGAGCAGGTCTTGACCATTATGCATCCAGAGGGCCTCGGAGGAGTCGGTGGAGGAATGGACACTGGTAAGTCAAATCTTATCTATCATATCCCCCACCCTACCTGCATGCTATCACACACCCCCACCCTCAACCCCTCACCTATCACTCCAACTCCTCACTAATGTACTAATAACACAAACCACCCATCCCAACACCAAGCCCTGCATGACACAACAAAGCATGGACATCCCTCAATAAAGCATGCCCACTGCACATACCGTTAACACCCCCCCAACCATCATCACACAAGCCCCCACACAGGAATGCTAGCACTGGAGTACACGCACACCAACCCATTGCACACCATGACACACACCCATGCAATAATCATGCTTTTATACCCCTGCAGGACCACTACCTAATGTCACCAGACAGGAGGGTCCAGATATCTCTACCCCACCCACAGAAGAGGCCCACAGTGATGACAGCAGCTCTGGCCAACTGGATCCAGATGACCAGCCCGGACCATCGTGGGCCTCGAGACAGTCGGTTCCCCTCGCACAGGCACAGCCCAACACTGACCTTCCACCCTCTGGTAACACCAGCACAGAACCCACCCAGCGGGCCCATACCTCCGTACCCAGGACACGTCAATCAGCTGTGTGTCCACCACTACAGGAAACCCAGGATAACCCACCACCCCAACAACAACAGGGACCTGGGGGCAGTGGTAGTGGGCACACGGTCCAGGGGACGGAGGCACAGGAACACAAGGAAACTGGGAGGGCTGCTGTGCGACAGGGGGCGGACAGGCCAAGGGAACCCACTCTCCACAAGGCCCTCTCCTCCATCATGGGAGCATACCACCACTCCCAGGAGACGATGGCTACGGTCCTGGACAAATTTCAGGAGACCCAGCGCCTGCAGGACGAACAGTATTTGGGGTTCAGGGAGGAGCTCAGAACCATCAGCTCCACCCTGGGCACCATCGTAGGGGTGCTGAAGGACATACAGAAGACCATGAGGGACACCGTGGCACTCCAAGGGGCCCCTGACACTAGCCTGGACGATGAACTGCCCACCACCTCCGCCAGCGCTAGTGGACAGGACGCCCCGCCACAGGACCACCACACCAGCACCCCACCCCCTGCAAGCGGTCCCTGAGATCCAGGAACGGGACAGAGCAAGATGGCAAGACCCCCGCCAGGAAATGAGACCACCCTGATTGTCATCCCACTGTCCCACTTTGTTACCCTGTCCAGATTGGAACTGTCCCAGCTCCACTTCCTATGCCCATATGGGCAGTGCACCTGTGAGACTAATAGACTGGACTCTGCCATGGACATTCCTCCACCATCACCCATCACCTTTTTGCCACCCCCTCCAATAATAAGCACTTCAATAAACACCCTTGAACCACAAAACAATCTGGAGTCAGTCTGTGATTTTGAAAATGTGTATTATCTATTACAATGACAAAATCCGTTCGAAAATGTAATGTCAACATACCTATGCCACACATCACAAGCCCATGAAGGATGCAAGCAGATGACACACGTTGGTAACCACACCTGTGAAACTGTAATGGAAATGTACCACTCAGTTAGCAAATACTGCTTCAAATTGACAGACAGGCTAGAGGTAGAAGTGTGAAAGCAAATGTAATAGTAAAAAAAATTGTTCTCACCTGTGTGTCACTGGAAATATTGCTGTATGACAGAGTCCCTGTTATCAATGTCTTCTTCCTCTGCTTCCTCCTCATCACTGTCCACAGGCTCCACAGCTGGCACAACACCGTCATCTGGACCATCCTCCTGCAGAAAAGGCACCTGGCGTCGCAAAGCAAGATTGTGATGCATAGAGCAGGCGATGATGATCTGGCACACCTTCCTTGGTGAGTAGAATAGGGAACCACCTGTCAGATGGAGGCACCTGAACCTGGCCTTCAGGAGGCCGAAGGTGCGTTCAATCACCCTCCTAGTCCGTCCATGGGCCTCATTGTAGCGTTCCTCTGCCCTGGTCCTGGGATTCCTCACTGGGGTCAAAAGCCATGACAGGTTGGGGTAACCAGAGTCCCCTAATAGCCACACACGGTGCCTCTGGAGTTGACCCATCACATAAGGGATGCTGCTAATCCGCAGGATGTAGGCATCATGCACAGAGCCAGGGAACATAGCATTTACCTGGGAGATGTACTGGTCTGCCAAACATACCATCTGTACATTCATGGAATGATAACTCTTCCGGTTCCTGTACACCTGTTCACTCCTGGGGGGGGGGGGGGGGCAAAGCCACATGGGTCCCATCAATGGCACCTATGATGTTGGGGATATGTCCCAGGGCATAGAAGTCACCTTTCACTGTAGCCAAATCCTCCACCTGAGAGAAAACGATGTAGCTCCTCACGTGTTTCAGCAGGGCTGACAACACTCATAGGCTGGGACATCCCTGATGCCATGGCCACTGTTGTCTGAAATGACCCACTTGCTAGGAAATGGAGCACTGACAGCACCTGCACTTGAGGGGGATTCCTGTGGGATGGCGGATTGGTGACATCAGATCAGGCTCCAACTGGGTACACAGTTCCTGGATTGTGGTACGGTCAAACCTGTAGGTGATGATTAAATGTCGCTCCTTCATTGTCAACAGGTCCACCAGCGGTCGGTACACCGGAGGGTTCCACCATCTCCTCACATGTCCCAGCTGACAGTGCCTAGGAAGGACAACAGCGACCACAGAGTCAACCAATTCTGAGGTATGTACCCACAGCTACACAGAACACAACACAAAATACAAAAATCTTCCTGTAAGTGTGTTGAGTCCAGGCCTAGGTATGTGTGACGCAGTTGTAAATAAAGCCATGTGGGCCCCTGAGATGGCGGCTGCCTGACCCCTAAAGTGGGACAATGGGATTTGAGGTAACTGCGCTGGTGTTGTACATCGTCACGGTAGGCTGTCAAAGACCGCGGAGCAATGCTGCATTGGTTAACATTGGACCCTATGGGTCCCAGGAGTCACCGCCGCGGACGTGACCGCCATTTTCAATCTGTTCAATCACTCGATACCTGATCTTCGACAGGAGAGGACCTAGACTGCAAGTGCTGCTGTGACCTCGGTCTGGAAGAGACAATGGCACGTACGTCTGGGGAAAGGGCCCCTGCCTTCACTGCACAGGAGTTGGAGAAGCGCATGGACGGGGTCCTCCCCCAGTACACGCTACTCTACGGTCCTCCAGACCAACAGGTGAGCACATAGGGTGCAAGTTGTATGGGCTATGCCTGGGTGGAGAGGGCTGGATGTAAGTAGGAAGGGGGCAGAGTTATGCAAGCATGAAGGAGTGTGAATGCATGCGCCACATGGCAAGGGCAGGGATGTGGGCCACTCACTACGACTGTGCAGTTGGTAATGACTTCTCTTCTTCCCTTGTACATGTCATGTAGGTCAGCACCCACCAGAAGAAGGATATTTGGCATGCCATTGCCAAGGACGTCCTGACCCTGGGGGTCCACCAGAAACGGAGCACCCACTGCCGTAAACGATGGGAGGACATTCGCTGCTGGAGCAAGAAGACGGCAGAGGCTCAGCTGGGGATTGCCTCCCAAGGTGGGAGGGGTGCCCGTTGCACCATGACCCCCCTGATGTTCAGGATCCTGGAGGTGGCCTGCCCAGAGTTGGATGGGCGCATGTGGGCATCACAGCAGACACAAGGGGGTGAGTACACTCACATTCTCATGACTTTGTGCGCAGTGGAGGGGTCTGGGTGGGGGAGGAGGGCTGTGGGTTTCCCTAGGCCAGGGCGAGTTCCGTAGGCTAGGCCCCTCCGTAATGCAGGCCATGTGCCACTCCACCCCATCTCTGTAGAGTGCCAAGTACAGGAATACATGCTCCTGTGTCTTCTATGTGGACTGATGACACTCATAGGCAAGTAGGCCATATCCCAGGAACTGCATCTGTAGAGGCCAAGAGCACGGCGTAGTGCAGGGTGCTGCTGTGTCTGTATTGTCCGCCAACGGTAGCGGTAAGCCATGCACTCAACCTGTCTTTCTTCTGTTTCCCCACCCCTTTTTGTGCTCTCCCTGTTCTTTTGTGCATCAGCATCATCAGGCGGAGGTACAGGGGCACCGGAACACGAGGGGGCTGCGTCCCACATGGCCATGGAGGGCCACACCACGGACTCGGAATACACCAGTGGGACGGAGGGCGAGGGGAGCTTCACGGCGGTCAGCGGATCAGCAAACAGCGACACAGACTCGTCCTCCGATGGGAGCTCCCTTGTGGTGGCGGCACCATCTGTGCCCCCCCACTTCTACAGGTACAGCCGTCACCCCCCCTACCAGCACCGCCCTCCCAGCAGCCCCTCAGCCTTCGCCCCGTGCCCGCTCATCCAGGAGGGTGGGCATCACCTTCGCCCCAGGCACCTCAGCCCCTGCCCCTGTCACCCCTGCTGCCCTCAGTGAGGAGGCCATTGACCTCCTCAGGTCACTCACTGTTGGGCAGTCTACCATTGTGAATGCCATCCAGGGTGTAGAGAGGGAGTTGCAACACACCAATGCATTCCTGGAGGGCATTCATTCTGGTCAGTCTGCCCATCATCGAACCCTGCAATATCTGGCCTCAGCACTGATGGCAGCCATTGTACCTGTGTCTAACCTCCTCCCTCCAACTTCCTCCACCCAGACCCAATCCCCTGTACCTCAACCTATCCCAAGCACACCATCAGACAAGCCTGCACACACCTCAACACACAAGGGCAGCTCAGGCACCACACATCCCACAAGCATCACACACATACACACACACCAACATCCACTGCCTCCACTGTGTCCCCCTCCTCGTTGTCTCCCTCCTACCTCCCAGTCTCGTCTACACTCTCACTTGCATGCACTACCACTACAGCCACTAGGACTCGCACCAGAACAGTCAGCACCACACCCCGCTCACCTGCACTCACCACCCCCACTACCATTTACACGTCCCCTGTGTCCTCTCCCAGTGTGTCTGTGATGCCCCCTCCCAAAGTACACAAACGCAGGCACACACACACACAACATCCATCCACCTCACGACAGCCTCCAGAACATGCACCTGCACCCAAAGCATCAAAAGTTACACTTCCTACAACCACCTCCTCTTCCTCCACTCCAAGACCCCCTCCAGCTACCCGTCCCAGTGTTTGTCAGAAACTTTTCCTGAGCAACCTTGACCTCTGTCCCATCACCCCCCCCTCCAATTTATAGGTCCTGTAGTAGCACCTCAGCCAAAAAGATTCCGGTACCAGTGGTGCCTGTTAGAGGTATGTGGAGTGCACCGGGCACCAGGGAAGCCGGTCTGACACAGAGCCAAAGCACTGCCAGTCCACCCCCTGTGAAGCACCAGAAATTGGACAGTGTCCGACGGGAGAGGGGGAAGACACCTGCCGGCAAAGCCGCCCTCAAGGGTCCCGAGGGGAGTGTCAAGTCAGCTGTGACTCCTCCCAAGGTGGTGAAGGGGCAGAAGAAGTCTCCAAAGTCTGGGAAGAGCAGCACGGCGGAGAAGGCCTCCATCCTCCCTGCTGCCCAAGACGCCACCGCCAGCCCTATCGTCACTGGTCAGGAGACTACCGCCGGAGTCAGTGCCCAGGAGGGCAGCACAATCGTCTCTGGCCAGGAGACCACCGCCGGAGTCAGTGCCCAGGAGGGCAGCACAATCGTCACTGGTCAGGAGACCACCGCCAGAGTCAGTGCCCAGGAGAGCAGCACAATCGTCACTGGTCAGGAGACCACCGCCAGAGTCAGTGGCAAGGAGGGCCCCGGCAGCCACAGCCCCGCTGGGCAATGAGGGACCGCCATGGCACACACCGCTGCACAGGTCAGAGACAGCAAAGTCAAGCACCGCTGAACAGGGCAAGCACCGCTGAACAGGGCATAGACCGCCATGGACAGCACCGCTGAACAGGGCAAAGACCGCCATGGAAAGCACCGCTGAACAGGGCAAGCACCGCTGAACAGGGCAAAGACCGCGGAACAGGGCAAAGACTGCTGAACAGGGCAAAGACCGCCATGGACAGCACCGCTGAACAGGGCAAGCACCGCTGAACAGGGCAAAGACCGCCATGGACAGCACCGCTGAACAGGGCAAGCACCGCTGAACAGGGCAAAGACCGCCATGTGAAGCACAGCTGAACAGAGCAAGCACCGCCAACTCAAGCATCGTTTGCCCATGAGCGGCAGGGGCAGTGACGGAACTGGGACCGTCATGGGGAGCGTGATGCACTCTGGGCACCAGTCCCCCTCCAGAACCAGCGGAGACTGTTATCCACTTGAGAGACTGTGGCTTTGCACTCCCCAGGATGGTACAGTGGGCAAACCACCCACTGTAGAGACTTGAGAGACTGTGGCTTTGCACTCCCCAGGATATGTCAGTGGGCAAACCACCCACGGTAGAGACTTGAGAGACTGTGGCTTTGCACTCCCCAGGATGGTACAGTGGGCAAACCACCCACGGTAGAGACTTGAGAGACTGTGGCTTTGCACTCCCCAGGATTGTACAGTGGGCAAACCACCCACTGTAGAGACTTGAGAGACTGTGGCTTTGCACTCCCCAGTATGGTACAGTGGGCAAACCACCCACTGAAAAGACTTGAGAGACTGTGGCTTTGCACTCCCCAGGATGGTACAGTGGGCAAACCACCCACTGAAAAGACTTAAGAGAGTGTGGCTTTGCACTCCCCAGGATATGTCAGTGGGCAAACCACCCACTGTAGAGACTTGAGAGACTGTGGCTTTGCACTCCCCAGGATACATCAATGGGCATGGAGCCCCCTCGTGGATCAGGAGTGGTGCTGTCATCCGGCTGAGGTGCCCCCCCTTCCCTTCCCCCTGAGGTGCCTGTTGTATTTCTATCTGATGCCCCTGCAGTGTTCTCTCCGTTTCAGGACAGGTATCGTGTGTGGGCCTTGCACATGCATTTTGGGCCCAGTGGTCCACGGACATTGAAGTGTGCATACCTGCACTACTAATCATGATGTATATATTTGGAATGTGTATATATTGATGTATATATGAGCTTACTGTATTTTGATACATTACAATGATTGTACTCATTTCCTTTTGTCTTTGCATTTTTCCGGGGGGGTTGGGGTTTGTTACTGTGATGTTTGGAAATGCATTGGTGTGTGTGTGTTGTAGTGGGTGAGGGTCGGGTTGGGGGTGGGGGTGTGTGTGTGTGTGTCCATGACTTTTGCCTCCCCTATGTCGTAGGTGCAGTACTCACCGTTATCTTCGGCGCCGCCGTTGCTGATGTTCGTAGAGGAGCAGGAAGACAAGCGCAGGGAGTATTTGGAGTTCCGGCTCCATGGTGCCCTCCTTCCTCGTGGAGTGTGTTAAGGTGAGCGTTTTCCCTTTGAAATGCTGTTTCCGCCGTATTTTTATCCACGGTGAATCCGCCCCGGAAAAGGTGGCGGATTGGCCTGTTGTAATACTGTGGGCGGTACTTTGTCTTACGCCTGTCTGTTGGCAGTGACCGCTGCGCTGCTTGTCTGTATGGCTGTGGCAGTCGGAGTGTTAAAGTGGCTGTCTATGTTGGCGGTTTCCACCACTGTCATAATTCCCTTTTTTTTTTTGCCGGCCTGTTTGCGGTATTACCGCCGCTTTAACACCGTCCGCCAGGGTTGTAATGACCCCCTTTGTCTTATACTTTAAACCATCCTCATATTATTCCTTGCCTGATGTGCACTTCTCCTTATGAGGGAAAAGTCTTTCTTGCTATGCCCTACTGAGTCTTACCTGCCTGCCCTGGCTGATGGCGAATCGACTGATGTCCTGAGGACGACGACTGATCCTGCACGCTAACTCGGAAGGGTATCTATCTGATGATAAATTGTAATTGTCTGTTTGCCTTTTCTTTCTAGGTACCAACTGCTCTTTTGACACTAGACCCGTCTAGTGTCAAAAATATGGCCATAGTTAGATGTTTTTCCAAATTCATGTTGCTAAATTGTTTTGCATGAAGCCCAACATGCTGATGCTAATTAGAGGTTAGTTAAGGAGTTTATGGATGTCGGATGCAAATAGACAAATGACTGAATCCTTGCTTTGTTGAATAATGTACTAATGATACTCTGCTAAAGTTGACTTATGTTAACATCGTGCTTTGTTCTAATGTTCATGACCTATGCTTTGATAAAGTCTTACTCGAGTTGCCAAGTTATAGTGGTATTGATGTGCTTATTGATATTGCGACTAATGAATATGATACTAGAGTGTAATTAATAGGGAATAAATATGCTAACTCTTACTAGATTTTGTGTGGTTATTCATGGCTGAAAGGTCATGGTGTGTTTCATTTTATTAACTGTTATTGATTAGTTTGATTGACTAGTTATGGTAAATATTGATTAGGTTATTGATCTTTTGATTGAAATGCTAAACATACATCTCGTTCTGGGAAGTCCCCAAACGTGGTCAAAAGATTCATTGGCCTAAACGAGTCCCCTTGTAAGTTAAATTAACAAGGTTTGGACGTGTTATCAGTACCGGACTCATAGATGTGAGGAACACACTGCATTCTTTTTCTGAATGTATTTTGCTTTCAAACTATGGAGCAGGAGTGGCAGCATTATCCTTGCAGTATATTTAGCGACGAGTGTACTATTGTAGCCAGAGCGTATTTCACAATACTCTGTGCGTACTCCAATGAATAGAATGGAAACAGGGAACGCAAGTAGGCTGAGACAAAAATAGATTTTTTTGTATCTAAAACCTACCACGCACCATCGCGCCTGTAAAATCTGTCTTATGTAAAATGTGCTGGGTCTGTCTGAAAAATTTTCAGAGATTCACGGAAAGCAGTGCTTAATTTGTAAATAAAAATGTGCCGGTGCCCAGAGCCCTCCTCTTAGGCTGCTGAAATTAAACATGTGAGCACGGAATACTGAGGCAGCTAATCCTGAAACCATCTCGGGCCTCTTCAGTCCATTTACAGCCACCCCTGCCTCTTCAGCTCACTCTTGCAGCTTTCTCCTTTCTCCCTTTGTGACGCTTTGACGTTTTTCCTTTCTTCTGTCTTTCCCATATGTGCCTTTTGCTCTCAGCAAATGCTTGAGGCAGAAGAATAAGCCCTGGCCCTCAAAAATAAATCCCGAGGCTCAGCACCGGAAACAACAAGCACAAATTAAACACTGACTGAAAGTCCTTGATGGCACTTCAAGGCTACGTCCATGTTGCGTGTAAATTCCCCTTTGCAGCGGAAACACGGTCCCAAGTAGAGATGTATTTGTCCAAGCGCTAATTGTCCTAATTGCACATGTCCTAATTGCTCACGCACAAAGGCCTATATTTATACTCTGCTTGCGCTGGATTTGCATTTTTTTATTTATGCAAATCCAGCGCAAACTTAACTCCATATTTATATTTTGACGCTAGACCCGTCTAGTGTCAAAAATATGGAGGTAATGTCATTTTAAGGATGCGTGGAACCGCCTTGCGTCAATGAGATGCAAGGTAGGCGTTCCCATCCAAAAAATGACTCAAACACCCTAGCACAATATTTAATCACCTGGGCAAAAATGTCGCACTGGTGGGAGGCGGACCCGAAAAATGACGCTAAACCTGATTTGCATCAAAATGTAACACCTGGGTTAGGGCAGGTGTTAAAATGAGGCAAACACACCACTACTGAAGGAAAACACACACAAGCAACATCACAGACCAACAGGACAACATGGAGGTGCTACTGATGCAGCTTGCAAGACAATGCCAAGCACAGGACCAACGGCAGCAGCCACCACCACCCCAACGCGCACCACAAAGGCAACGCAGAAGACAGAAGAGACTTTTCAGAAACAGGACAACCCTCCATGACCTCAGGGAACAGGCCATCATCCGGAAGTATCAACTCAACTGGCAAGCCATACAGCAGCTGCTGCGCCATTTTCAACCACAACTAACAGCTAACCTGCAGACACCACACAACATATCACCGGTGACCAAGCTGCTAGCTGACCTGCATATGTTGCCCAGTGGCTCTTTCCAGAAAATGGGTGCCCTGGTCGCTGGGATATCACAGCCCTCATTCTCGGCCTTCCTGCCCAAGGTGTTAGATGCCATAATCTCCCTCACAACCCGCCACATCAGCTTCTCCAACACCAAGCAGAAGCAGCAGGAGATAAAACAGGGCTTCTATCAAATCCATGACTTCCCGCACGTGCTTGGTGCAATTGACTGCACCCATGTCCGGATTGTCCCACCTGCAGCAACACAGCACCTATTGAGGAACAGAAAGCACACGCATTCTATCAATGTGCAGGCCATATTTGACCACCAGGGATTGTTCACAAACATCTTGGCCAAGTATCCTGGGCGTGTCCATGAATCATTCATATTCCGCCAAAACAAGTTCAATCATCTCTTCCAGGATGGACAATATGGCAATGGCCTTCTTGTCGGTAAGTCAATAAACCTAGCAATATACACACAGCACAACAACCCTGTAGGACACACAAAACATATACCCCGACATTGACATGTGGGCAGGCTGACACTGAGGTGTGACACTGGTAGTTATGCTGTACACCCTGACACAATGGGATACACACCTCTGGACAAATGACGCTGCCACAAACATTTGCTGCCACTCTAGAGCAACAAGGGACCAATGTCCAAGCCCACAGTGACAATGACATGGCCTGCACTGGAACTGCAACTTGGAAAATGAACCATTTACAATTACATTAGGCCACATAGTCAATCAGCCACCCTCCCAAACAGTATGTAGCGTGGAAGGGGTGTGCAATGTGTGTTGCAGCAGGTCTAACACCATGAGACACATAGCATGATGATGCTGACTCAGATGTAGGTGACATGAAAATACTGACACAGTCCCAACATCATACATCACCCCTGGGGTGTAGTTTCCAGGTTGCAATAAGGAAGTGGACTGTGCTATGAACACATATTGATGTGGCACTAATGCAAACTGCACACTACTTCACACACTGAAAGAGCCAATTGTCCATCAAAATAGCACAGGGAGATGGCCCTTCTTGCACAGATACATCCACCTCCACAGGGCAGTTAGCCAGATTCCCTGGAGCAAGTTCGGTAGTGTGGGTGCACGGTTGCACATGAGCTACTGGCAGAGGGAACAGCAAAGGCTTGCCTAGAAACAAGTCACACATGGGACAATTGTGCATTGTCAATACTGAACAGCTCAGTGCTGCCAACTTATGGAGATGTGTTGTGCATTGTCATCTAGCCAAATCAAAGGGCCTCAGTGTCGCATTTCATCTGCAATGACATATGTCTAAATGGATGGGATGTCCAGGCCATGTAGTGCAACCACGTTACCACCACATCTGAATCCATTGTGTGTGTGGATGTATCATGTCATCTCTAGTGCAAGCACACTAAAACATGTTGGACACTGCACAGCGCATGGTACATACATACTGACCAACAGTTCAGAAAACAAATCATAAATCCGAGGTCAATGAGCCAAACACAAGTTGTCATGTCAAACAACCGGGTGCAGATAAAACCTCACAGAAGCCCACGATCTCACACAATACCACAAACACATAAGAGTCACAGACAACTCAAGATATCAACTGCTAAGCTACATGACATTCCTGTTGCAAGCACTAACAAAATATTCACTTCTATTATCTTTTGCAGCAGATCAGGGTTACAGGGATCCAGCCATGGATGATAACCCCATTCCCCAACCCAAGCACAGCAGCAGAGCGTGCCTATAATGAGGTAAATCGGAGGATATGCACCATTGTGGAAAGGACCTTTGGCATCCTGAAGTCCAGATTCAGGTGCCTGGACATCACAGTAAAATTATACTGACCTGTGCTATCCTGCACAACATGTGTGTGAGAAGGAACATCCCATTATATAAGCCAGACCAAGAACTACCTGAGGAGGAGGAGGATGGTGAAAATGAGGGGGAACAGCAGAACACAGCTGCAGGAAAGCACCCCAGACAACAAATTATACGCAACCTTTTCACTTAATAGTCACTTTACACACCTTGTTAAGATATGTAAATAAACACCTTACTTGATCACACAATCCTGCTCTGGTTTCTTCATTCTCCATCACATGTTCCATAAAAAGTGGGTATTACCTCAGGGAGCATGTTACAAAGACAAATCTGACTACTTCTGATGCAACATCACATGCGATGCGTATGATTGTACAGCAAACATCACACACAAATAGAAAAATAGCCATCTTTTGAATGTCACATATGAAGGACAAAATCAATGGACCACAGCATATGACTCACACCCACCTTGCCAACATGGTCTACTGTAGCACATGACACGCAACTATGACATCTCCAATCATAAGGTAAATAAGCGCCCCATACATGAGGCAGTGGATGTGAAATATCAGTGGAAACAGGAAGGTATGAACAAACTCCTGACATTAGTAAGTGTCACAATTGCAATCTCTGAAAGGAGCTTGTGTGACATGGGGACATCATTTGTGAAAATGGATTGCATGAGTGTCCCAGGTATAACAAGCAATGTTCACAACACAAGCCCTGCGCAGACCATCCCTGGAAATCAGTCCTGCCACTGCCATGTGTTACGTCTCTGCCCTCCCATCTCTAGGGGGTGCTGTGAACTGACTATCTGTACCCTGGGCATCATCATTAACACTCACCTAGAGTCCTTTTCTGACTCCTGTTTACTTCCCCTTTCCACATGGCATGCTATAGAAGAACTACACTAGCTTCTATGGACCTCAGGTCCCATAATGCACTGCCTGGTAGTCAGTAAGACCTGAAATCTTCTGTCCACTGCTTCCTATGGGAAAAGTCAGGTTGTCCCTTTAACTTGATTCTCTCCTTCGGGACTTGTGAGAGACTGTAGCTGCACACACCTGTGACCTCTCTTGTGCAGCCCAGCCATGTGATTTTGACCTGGCCTTGCTGCTGCCTGGAACTGCTTATAAGCTGCTATTCCCTGAAGCTCCTCGTCTTGCATTGGAGTACGATTCATTTGTGTTCCAGACCCCTTGTTGGATTGTGTTACAGTCCTGATTCAGCCTGAACTTGCTCTCTGTTTTCCCAGTCCTGTTCCTGCTTGTTCCAGTCAGAGTCTGCTCCCTGTTTCTCAGCCTTGTTCCTGTTTGTTTCAGCCAGAGCCTGCTTCCTGTTTCCCTGCCCTGTTCCTGCTGGTTCCAGATCTCTGTTTCCCAGTCCTGTTCCTGCCTTTGCATCCGCCCGAGCCTGTTCCCTGTTCCTGGCTTTGCCTCCTAATTTTTCCCTTCTGTTTCTGTTTCCTCTTGGGTTATCGTGTATGGTAAGTGTACTATCAGTCCTCACCTGCGTAGAAGTGTTTTCCTTTGTACTTGGGTTGGCACCTGGTTTCCAGGAGGCAAAACTAGTCCCCATCCTTTGTCTAGTGTTGCATGTAGTATTTAGTGACTAACAGTGACAGTGTGATATGGCTATTTTCCAGGAATTGCCACTGTGTCTCCAGCTGGACCCACAAGGGCTAGTCTCATGTATGTAAGTACAATCCTTGTTTGTGCCCTAAGGACCAGCGACAGAATCACTTCTGCTGCCTCCTTTCTATGGTGCTTGCGTGGTGACTGTCTGTAAGAGTAATCTGCACAGAGGCACTGACATTCCCTGTTGCTGTGGGAAGTTCTGAGCCCTACCCTTTGTACAACCTTAGTGATAACCCCAGCGTGTTTGTCCATTACTGATCCATTCCATATTTGTTCACACTAAGGTTGCTCTGCCTTCAATTTCCTGTTTTCTCTGCCTCACCATAGCTGTCCTTTCCCCTTGTATGCCTTTAGCTGCTCTTCTGCTTTGATACACTACCCCTAGCGAGATAGTCTGTGGACTCAAGGAGTGCCCCAAACAGAGTCCTGACTAGACCCGCCTGAAACCGTGACACAATGGAGCCCAATCCTGACATAGGGTACACATGCCCACACATTTGAACTGGACACTTCTGTGGAATGCACATCTGAAAATATGTGTACACATGCAGCCAGGGCAGCAGGTCCACTACAGCAACACAAGTAACATTGGTAATTGTAATGAGTCAAACTGACACGTACCAAACATTTTGTGGGTGGAATTAAGGCACAGTGTCTCAAACACAGTACATACCAAACACGAACACATGTCAGGCATTTGTGTAGACCACACACAAGTCACCATGAATTTGTAACCAACAATTAAGGACATATGATGGGTAACATATCCTACATAGCACTCATCAGCCATCCTCAATGATACCTGAGTTTTGTTTGTCGTGTGAAATGTAATGTTCCCTAAGTCAAACAACTACACACATCACATGAGTCAACACATACCATGACCGTTGTAGATCACTGATTGCCATCAGATGTAGATACACATTTGGCACACATTCATACATTTGCATGATGTCTAAATTATTGCATACCGTTCCTTCAGAAACACACACATCGTTTTACAGGTCATTCACACCCAAAACACAAAGTTGTATGCTCTACCAAAATTGGCCAAACACTATATTACACACTGCAGGTCATACCATCCTATCTTCATGTTGATACAAGGTGCATCCATGTTAAAAATTTGAAAATCACGAAATCACAGATATAGTCAAAAAGTTTGACGCAAATGCGTCGAAAACTCCCGCAAACGCAAACTAACCATACACAGGCCCTTAGCGTGAATTCCACCTGTGCACCACACGCATGCGTATATCCACTGAAATATACAGGTGATGCGTGGTATTTTGCCGCACATGTAGGTGATCCGTCAAAAATATTCACACAAACATCATATGCGTCAAAAAAATACACACATGATGGAAAAAGGCCGCAAGGGGATAGGAAGTGATGTAGTAGGAAATCCTGTTTACAGGCATGGTACAGTGGGTGTACTTTCACTTTACAGTCTGTGCTATTTCTTGATCGTGTGGCTGTGTCTCGGTGTTGCTGGTGTCTCGATTGCGTTTATTGTATCTTGTGGTGTCTCTCTTGTTGTGTCTTTTGTGAAATCTGTTTGTTTCTTGTACCTATGTATGTGATTTTGTGTAGTTTAGTGTCTTTCATATTGTATTTGTACTGTCGGGTGTACGTCAGGAGATTAGATTAGTTGGGTTAGTTGGGGTTGTTTGGTTTGAGCTGTAACATTCTTTAATTTTCATTTCCTTTCTTCTTTTTTTCTACATTTTCTGTTTGGATTTGTTGTTCAGGGACATGTTGGGAAGGACAAGGCTGACACACATGGGGCAGGAGGAGCTTGGGGGCTTTGTGTGGCTTGTGTGCCACTTCCTACCCTTGAAGCTGGAGATAGGTGGGCGGGTGATACAGGGTATCACACAGAGGCGAGGGCAGCTGCAGTGGGTTAAGGTGCTCTACCACCTTAAGAGAGTCCACCATACAAGCAGGAATGAGCACCAGCTTAAGCATCGCTGGACTGACCTGGTGGCAAGAGCAGGATCTGCTGGGCCACCTGGGTGTGGTCATCGGTGGCCCTGTTGGTGAGTATCACATTGACAAATGTGTACAGTAGAATGCTCCTAAGTGACAGTAGCACATGTGTTGCCGTGCTGCATGCAATGTTTGTGGCCAGGTTGAATGCAAGCAGAACACAGTGTTAGTGTCCTAGTACTGAGATGGAGTCCACATGTCTGTACATTTTAACAATGCAGTCCTGAGGTTTGTTGAGTCATTTACGACTATTACGTAGAGCCACATATACAAAGCTATTTTTTACTGTCACAAATGGCCTAGTTTTCTGAATTTGTGCGTTTATGTCAAGAAAAAATGTTTACTCAAATGCACATACCCAATTTTGCCATTTTGCAATCACATTGCCAAATCACGGTTTGCTAGTGGCATTTAGGAAGAGGCGTCCCCTTCCTATTTGCAAGTCGCAGTCCGATGTATGATTTTTTGGTGACCGTGAATGCTGTCACAAAACAATTGCGGTTACCACCAGTTTCAAGCTGGTGCTAACCCATTCGCAAAAGGGAAGAGGTCCCCATGGGACCCCGTCCCCTTTGTGAATGCATGGAAAAACACTGTTTCAGAGCAGGCATTGGTCCCATGGACCACTGTCTGTTTAAAAAAAATAAAAATAAAAGTTATAATATTTGTTTTTACATGCTTTCTGTTTACCCTTAATGAAATAAGACTGCATTTCAAAAAAGGAAAAACTGTTTTATTTAAAAGCAGTCACAGACATGGTGGTCTGCTTAGGCCAGCAGGCCACCATCCCTGTGAGTGCCGCCATTCCCACGGGGTTTGCAAAATGAGACCTACCTCCTGAATATTCATGTGGTAAGTCATTTGTTACCCCATTTGTGAATTGCAAACAGAGTCATTGACAGTGTTGTACATCAGATTATCCTACTCGCAACTGCAAGTTGCTAAGTCTCGCAATGTGTGACTTACAAAACCTGATCTTCGTACATGTGGCCCTTAGTCACACATTTCAGGTGCTATGGCAACACCTGAGCCCATGCATTCTGTCAATGATGATCAGGTAAGGCACCATCAGCATACCACATTTCACTGTATCCGGACAGCAAAGTGGGCAATCCATGTTTAGCGCTACATTGCAATCATTACACACACATGATACCTGCCATTATGTTGGCAAAGGTGACATACCCGGCTTAGGGGACACTGCCAATGGGGCATTTGTTACATACATACAACTATGCCACATCTGTCATGGACCACTGAACGCATGATAATTGCAGACTGAAAATTGAGCCACATGTCCATCACACAGTAACTCATTGTCCCTTGATGCACAAGCCACAATACCTGAGTCACTTGTATTGCAGTGCACCAGGGAAGTGCCATTGACATTTTCACCCAAATACAAATTATGCCATAGAGTACCATCTGAAATGGATTAGCCACATATGATTGTAGTAGGATTTAGCACCACATGATTGTTAGGCCAAGTGCATGTGTGCAGATGTGTGGCTCTCACTCACTGGAGGGTCAGTGTCAATGTGAGTTTGCAGTGGTATGTCTGTTGCACTGTCTACATGCAGGATCACCAGCTCACTCATGTAAAATGTTACACACTGTCATATGTTGTCCACACATATGTACAGTGATCTGACACTTAGCATATATTTCCTTTCCATGTCTTACAGGTGGACCTGCCCCCATACTATCGGGGAAGTGGCAAGATTTCAGGACCCAGAAGTATCCAGTAAGTGTGATAATGTCTGTCCTACGTAGTGATAGTGGCTGTTGTGTGAGTGACTCTTGTGTGTTGCACTCATTGCAAGATATGATGAGCTGGCACATGATTTGATATCTTACTAGGCTGGATGGTGACATAGTGTTCCATGAAAGAGTTACCTATTCACAAGCAGAGAGTCATATCTTGGGAGTCTTGTGCTGTGCAATAGGCAGCACCCTATAACCCTTGGACCTGGGTAGATAAATAGTGGACACAATTTTGGTCATGAAGGGGGAAGTATATACCTTGACTTCCACAGCAGAATTAAATTATCAAGCAAAAGAACCTTTTCACTCAATATGGTATCCTTAAGTTAATTCATATTTTATTTCTTTGCAAAAACATTTGATATGTCCTTTTTGTTCAAAAACAGATTTTTTTTTAATAGTTTTTAGATACTAGGTACTAGGTGCTCCAAAAATAAAGGTGCAGTGAAAGTGAATATTGTGGTGCATAAAGTGCCAGTGTTATATACAATAAATACAAGAATGTGGTTAAAAACAAGCAATGATCTTCCATTGGTAGTTTATCATGTTGATGTTTGCATATGTGTGCTGCATTGCATTGCACTGATGGACCTGGCAAAGTTCAGTTTCCTCTTGTGACTGTGCGGGTGTGTTTGCCTTCCTACACACATATGTCCTCCCCCTCAATGCAGTTGTCTTTGCACTAAGATACCTGAGATGTTGCATGATGGAATTGCAGCTATTGTGACACAGGCACAGGGGTAAACCCAGGGATAGCCAGCATGGGTATGAGATTTCTGCTGTGTACATCATTATGTATGTCACAGTATGGTTATTGAATCTATGGACATGACCGGTTGACAGGAGTTGCACTTGGATAGGGATTGATGGGGATTGATCACGTAGTCATACTGAACCCTCATTTTGAGTATGTTTGTTCCATGGGCACCTAACTGCCATTTCCTAATTGACCAGCGCACACAGCACAGGTAGTTGTGGCAAATGTTGTCAATGGGGAATGCCGCTTGAGCCAATGGCCTGAATCCTGGCAATGTCCTCTAACCTACATTCTGACAATACCAGCTGTCCTGTGACACCAGACCAGTTTTACGTTCTACCCCACCCTCCTGGTCTGCTTCAGCATTTCCCCCAGCCTTGGCATGGTGGTGTATCCCCATGCAAAGGTTGTTGGTGTTGTGTTGTGCTGTGCCCCTAGATGCCCCTGCACAGCCCAGGCACCTGGCATGGGCAGTTCAGGGAGTCCCATGCCCTGCCTCTTTGCCCTTTCCACTGCCTGATTTGCAAGGCTGATATGCATTGTGCAGTAGGTATCTACCTCCCCCTTCTTGCACTTGACATTTCAGCATTTTGGTCCCCCATGCAACTTACCCTGCATATGTGTTGTTTCCTGGTAGTCTGCACTCCCCTGTCCTGCGATACCAGTGATGATTTCCTCCGGGATGACGGCTGCAACCATCTCCTCCATCTCATCCAGGTCCTCTTGTGGTGCTGGACTCCCACCTTCAGGCTGCAGTGCTGCCTTCCTGTTCCTTGCCATTTTCCCCTTTGTTCTCCGCTTGCAGTCATGCCAGCGTTTCTTGCACTCAGTGACAGTTCTCCTGACCTGTGCCACACTGTTAATCTTGTCCACAATCTGTTGCCAAATTGCCTCTCCACTTCCAATTGGCAACTTAGAGGTGATGAAGAGTTGATGCTGCGGCTCCGTCACCCCTCTCACCATGATTTCATGGTCCTCTGCGCAGAAGCAACACTTCCTCTTCTTCTTGTCTTTCCCCTGGGTCTTGTCTGTGTCCTCATGGCTGGTTCTTGGTTGTCTGGAGTCTGCCTGGGGTCTCTCTCTCTCCTAGCTTTGTGTATCCATCTTGCCTCTCCTTTGCACAGTTTGCTCCATTTGCGTCACTTTTTGACGCTATTGCGGACAAAAATGGCACATTTCCGTTTTGCGATGTGTTTACATGTTGTAAACCGGATTAGAATCATTTTTCCTGCATTAACGTCATTTTGCCTTATGACAAGGCGCAATGGTTAGCGTCAGGAAAAATGATTCTAACCTCTTCTTAGTGCCACCCAGCGTCAATGTATAAATATAACGCACAGGTTGCATTAAGAGATGGAACTAGACATCGCTAAACTGTTTGACGCAAAACTGCATGAGCGCAGTTTTGTGTCAAAAAGTATAAATCTGGCTCAAACTGCATACCCAGTGCTATTTGCTAACAGGTAAAACCTTTTGTGGACTGTTAGAAATGGGGTCTTTGCTTGACAGTTAGGTTACCCCCTGTTCAAGCAAGGACCCTCACTCTAGTCAGGGTAAAAGAGAATCACCCTCAGCTAACCCCTGCTTACCCCCTTGGTAGCTTGGCAGAGCAGTACGCTTAACTTCAGAGCGCTAGGTGTAAAGTATTTGTACCAACACACACAGTAAATTAATGAAATCACTACAAAATGACACAACACCAGTTTAGAAAAATAGGAAATATTTATCTAAACAAAACAAGACCAAAACGACAAACATCCGACATACACAAGTCAAGTTATGAATTTTTAGAGATTAAACTCAAAAATAGCGCTTAGAAACAAAAATGCTTCGATGAGATGTTAACACGGCGTCGTGACGGAGTCGTTCCCAACAAGCCGACACCAGCGGCGCTGGACATGGAGTCGTGTAGACCCCCAAGGACAGTACCTTTGGTGAAGAGTGAAAACAAGCCGATGCGCGAAGTCGTGGATCGCGGCGTCTGTGCGAAATGTTGAATCCACTCGCTTCGAGTGGCTTCGGTCACAACGGGGTGCGGTGACTTCCACGGAGTCGTGGACTTCAGCGGGGCTGCAGCGGCATCGGGCCTGCGAAGAGCGTTGCGTTCCAGCGAAGGTCACGGCATCAGGTGTAGGCGGCGTTACCGGATTCAGCAGTGCCGTCGGTCCGGAGTCGTCCGAAGTCGATTTTCTTGGATTTCCACCAGCTTTCCTTTCAAGGGCCCAGGGACTGGATCGGGCACGACTTGTCAGAGCAGGAGTCTCTCCAGAGACTCCAGGTGCTGGCAGAGAGAAGTCTTTGCTGTCCCTGAGACTTCAAACAACAGGAGGCAAGTTCTAAATCAAGCCCTTGGAGATTTCTTCACAAGATGGAAGGCACACAAAGTCCAGTCTTTGCCCTCTTACTCTGGCAGAAGCAGCACTGCAGGAAAGCTCCACAAAGCACAGTCACAGGCAGGGCAGCACTTCTTCTTCAGCTATCAGCTCTTCTCCAGGCAGAGGTTCCTCTTGGTTCCAGAAGTGTTTCTAAAGTCTGTAGATTTGGGTGCCCTTCTTATACCCATTTTAGTCTTTGAAGTCACCTTTCTTCAAAGGGGACTCACACCTACTTGTGAAATCCTGCCTTGCCCAGGCAAGGCCTCAGACACACAGCAGGGGGTTGGAGCCGGCATTGTCAGAGGCAGGCACAGTCCTTTCAGATGAGAGTGACCACTCCACCCCTCCCTCCTAGCAGAGATGGCTAATCAGGAAATGCAGGTTACACCCCAGTCCCCTTTGTGTCATTGTCTAGTGCGAGGTGAAAAACAACCCAAATGTCAAACTGACCCAGACAGGGAATCCACAAACAAGGCAGAGTCACAGAATGGTTTAAGCAAGAAAATGCTCACTTTCTAAAAGTGGCATTTTCAAACGCACAATCTTAAAATCAACTTTACTAAAACATGTATTTTTAAATTGTGAGTTCAGGGACCCCAAACTCCACATGTCCATCTACTCTCTAGGGGAATCTACACTTTAATCATATTTAAAGGTAGCCCCCATGTTATCCTATGAGAGAGACAGGCCGTGCAACAGTGAAAAACTAAGTTGGCAGTATTTCACTGTCAGGACATATAAACCACATTACTATATGTCCTACCTTATCCATACACTGCACCCTGCCCTTGGGGCTACCTAGGGCCTACCTTAGGGGTGCCTTACATGTAAGAAAAGGGAAGGTTTAGGCCTGGCAAGTGGGTATACTTGCCAAGTCGAATTTACAGTGTAAAAATACACACACAGACACTGCAGTGGCAGGTCTGAGACATGATTACCGGGTTACTTGTGTGGGTGGCACAACCAGTGCTGCAGGCCCACTAGTAACATTTGATTTACAGGCCCTGGGCACCTCTAGTCCACTTTACTAGGGACTTAACAGTAAAACAAATATGCCCAATCATGGATAAACCAATCACATACAATTTACACAGAGAGCATATGCACTTTAGCACTGGTTAGCAGTGGTAAAGTGCTCAGAGTTCAAAAGCCAACAGCAACAGGTCAGAAAAAATAGGAGGCAGGAGGCAAAAAGATTGAGGATGAACCTGCATAAGCAAAAAAGTCCAACACGACCCCCTACTAGCCTAAAGCCAGGGGAGAACAATCAATACCTTGATGTACTTCCCTGATTGGGGCGATAGAACAAGGACCCAGGCCCACAACAGCAGGGGCATGTTCCAGTTCTACGCCTTCCTGACTCCAGTTGGATCCCTCTGTCCTTACTCTCAGGGTCCACTAAGCTAACCCATGGGGAACCCTTCTCCACATCTGCAGACACCATCTGTGCAGCACCTAACTTTACTTTGCTCACAGATGTATCCCAATGGGCAGATAGTACCACCAGGGCCAACACAGTGGTGTTGCCCACTCCACCCCTGGGGTGTGACTCTCGTCCCCACCCAGGAGCAACTCTGTCCACCAGAACAGCAAGCCACAGTGACCCCTGACAACTGTCAGGGATGAGAGCCCGACCTCAGGCCTCTCCAACCACTGTGACTGTGGAGAGTGGGGGGCGGTAGCCCCAGGTACCTGGCACTCTTTGATCACTCTCCCTTCCACCAAGTCAGGGATGACAACCTGACCCTGGTCCTCCCCTCTGGGGCTCTGTACCCTCCCTCTAGGAGCGGCACCCCCAGAGTACAAAATTGTCTGGATGCTTGTAGAAGCAGTCCTGCAAAATTTTCCCACCAGTGCAGGGATGTTAACCTGCAATTGGTCCTCCAACCTGGGGTCTGTACCTTCAGGTTGGACCAGGGCCAGGGGTGATGCTTCCCTCCCCCTGCCCTCTCTTCTGTGGTCCTGCACCCCCCAACTAGGAGTGGCCCCCCCAGAAGACAACATGGTAGGGGCACTGTTAGCAGTAGCTCATTCCTCCAGGTCAGGGGGGGTACCCTGAACCTGGCCTTCCAATCCAGAGTCTGTAGCCACAGACTGGACCACCGCCTGGCAACCCAGGACTTTCTGGGAGGCATACCTACCCCCCACCAGGTCAGAGTTTACCCTCTGAACCTGGTCTTCCAACCCAGAGTAACCACCCTGCGGTTGAACCACTGCCTGACGCACCAGGACTTTCTTGGGAGCACTCCTACCCCCCCCATCAGGTCAGAGTTTACCCCCTGAACCTGATCATTCAACCCAGAGTCACCACCCTGCGGTTGAACCATTGCCTGGCACACCAGGACTTCCAGGGGGGCACACTTACCCCCCTTAAGGGACACACCGTCCCCAAGGGCCACACAAGAGTCTGGCTGGCACAGGTCTCCTGACCTCTGCCCATCTGACAGAGTCTGGATTCCCCCCAACCCAGAAATGGTCTCACCAAGGTCATTCCTGGGGGGCTCTGCTCTCAGAGCTGACCCCCTGACCCTCCAGGTTCTCCACTGGGGTCCGCAACCCCCTCTCAACCCTGTGTCTGGACCTCTGAACCCCCTCACTAGGAGTGGTACTGCCAGACACCAGAACTGGTGGGACGCTGGCTACAGCCGTCCCCCCAAGTTCTCCTGACACTGTGGGGTCTCCCTCAACAGATGGCCCTATGGTACAGGCTAGGCTCCCCTCCTGCTGTTCCCTCATGGAACCCTCCAGGACCTGGGTCCGGATCTCGGGCACCTTGGGCCTCAACCCATCCCCATTCCCTCTCCTCTGAGACTGGACATGGGGTCCCTCACCCGTCCCACTACACTGGGACCTACCTGGGACACTACAATCCTTCCCTACCTCACCTGGTTGGGAACTACCTAGACCACTCCCCACAGGAGCACCCCAAAATGCCTCTTCAGACTCTCTGGTACTCACCCAGAAGTCTGCCTCCATTGTAAGCTCCCTGGGGTCAGAGAACACACACTCTACCTGGTGTTGGTGTAGCTCTGGAAAATAAGGACTAGACATATGCTCTCCAGCAATTACATCACTCAGCCCCTCACATGAATTAACCAAAGTACCCTTCACCCAACCATCCAGTGACTCTGCTTTGAAAAAGCACCCCCCATCATCCTCCTGAGACTGGTGAGACAGTACCTGACTGTCCCTGACACTCAACCCACACTCTTCTGGGATGTCTTCACACTCCATAACCAGGACTTCTACCTGGGGGGAACCGCTCTCCCTGTCACTCTCACCTAGAGTCAATAGAGTGTCCCTCCCACCAGTAGGAATATGACTCCCCATGCCAGTTCCCCAAATCCACCTCAGGGACCCTGTGAATCACTGAAGCTACCTCATACCCCTGAACCTCTTGGTGTGTGCTAACTCCCTCCCTCAAGTAGGGCACCACATCTCTAGGCATGTGCACTTCTTCAGCAGCACTGGAAATAACATTGTTGCTGCCACCATTCCAGCTGGACTCAGCCCTTTGACTTCCAGCTCCTTCATTTTGAGCTCATAAGCCCAAATCCTCTTTTTGATCTCTAAGTCCCTCCTCCTTTCTTCCAACTCCTTCTCCCTTTGCATCCTCAACTCCTTGAACTTCAACCGGCGAGCCCTCTCTGCCTGTCTGTCCTGTAACTCTTCAGGAGTCAGACCCTTGGATGACACCATGCTACCCCTCCTGGGGACCCTCCCCCCAGGCGTAACAGGTACCTCCACTACACCACTGTGTATCCTCTGCACTTCCCCACCCACATTCTCCTCCTCTGTGTGCCATCCAGCCTCCTTTACTGTCTCCCAGGCCCTCTGTGCCTTTTGCAGCTCCCACTCCCTGGTGGAGCTCTCAGTCGGACAGTCAAGATCTTTAAGGAACTGTTTCAATTGAGCAACTGAGTACTCCTTCAGTTTCTCTATTTCAAACACAGCTCCAGCTGTTGCATCTCCAGATTGAGACATGATGGTCACAAGTGCAAAGTTCCAAAGGCAGAAAATAAGTTCCCAATGGAGTAAAAAGAATCCGTCAAGGGATCAGCAAAATCATGGAAGTAGAACAAAAAAGAGTCCTTTAGAGAAAAAGCTAAAATCTTAAGACAAGCAGTATGTGGTCACGTAGTGGTCTGCACTCAAAATAATAGTGTACACTAAATCACTGTATGTCAAGTACAAATACAAGTCCAAATCCCAACCGCTGATCACCAATGTTAGAAATGGAGTCTTTGGTTGACAGTCAGGTTACCCCCTGTTCAAGCAAGGACCCTCACTCTAGTCAGGGTTAAAAAAAATCACCCTCAGCTAACCCCTGCTTACCCCCTTGGTAGCTTGGCTGAGCAGTAGGCTTACAAAATGACACAACACCAGTTTAGAAACACAGGAAATATTTATCTAAACAAAACAAGACCAAAACGACCAAAATCCGACATACACAAGTCAAGTTATGAATTTTTAGAGATTAAACTCAAAAATAGCGCTTAGAAACAAAAATGCTTCGATGAGATGTTAACACGGCGTCGTGACGGAGTCGTTCCCAACAAGCCGACACCAGCGGTGCCGGACACGGAGTCGTGTAGACCCCCAAGTACAGTACCTTTGGTGAAGAGTGAAAACAAGCCGATGTGCGAAGTCGGGGATCGCGCCGTCTGTGCGAAACGTTGAATTCACGCGCTTCGAGCGGCATCGGTCACGATGGGGTGCGGCGACTTCCACGGAGCCGCGGACTTCAGCGGGGCTGCAGCGGCATCGGGCCTGCGAAGAGCGTCGCGTTCCAGCGAAGGTCACGGCGTCAGGTGCAGGCGGCGTTACCGGATTCAGCAGTGGCGTCGGTCCGGAGTCCTCCGAAGTCGATTATCTTGGATTTCCACCAGCTTTCCTTTCAAGGGCCCAGGGACTGGATTGGGCACCACTTGTCAGAGCAGGAGACTCTCCAGAGACTCCAGGTGCTGGCAGAGAGAAGTCTTTGCTGCCCCTGAGACTTCAAACAACAGGAGGCAAGTTCTAAATCAAGCCCTTGGAGATTTCTTCACAAGATGGAAGGCACACAAAGTCCAGTCTTTGCCCTCTTACTCTGGCAGAAGCAGCACTGCAGGAAAGCTCCACAAAGCACAGTCACAGGCAGGGCAGCACTTAACAGTAAAACAAATATGCCAATCATGGATAAACCAATGACATACAATTTACACAGAGAGCATATGCACTTTAGCACTGGTTAGCAGTGGTAAAGTGCTCAGAGTTCAAAAGCCAACAGCAACAGGTCAGAAAAAATAGGAGGCAGGAGGCAGAAAGATTGAGGATGACCCTGCATAAGCAAAAAAGTCCATGGACCAATTGTGTGAAAATCCTATTGACGCAACCTGGAGGTGAAATTCTGCAATTGGAATTTTACTGTATTTGACAAAATAAATGTTGCTGGGATTGCCCTGTTTACTTACCGGCAATTCCCATTACTCTTAGTCCTACGCGTTCTCGACCCAGTCCTGACACCATGAGGTTATCCCCTATCCCCCCAGGAAACAAAATAGAAAACACTTTTCAGCCCCACCTACCTTCCAGGTCAGGCATATAACCACCAACCAATAGGAGAACTTCCTGAAAAACCAAGCCCACAAAGTCCTGAACCGGGAGGGTGGGAGGGAAATAGGACTGGGTCGAGGATGAGTAGGACTGAGAGTAATGGGGATTATCGGTGAGTAATCAGGGCATTACCTCTATGTCCCTCATCCTTGACCCATTCCTGATGCCATGTGGCATACAAAAGCGAACACCACAAGAAGGCCTTTCTGTAGGTCTGGAAAGAAAAAAGGACACACCACACAGCCAAATGAAATACAGTGATTTAATTAACACACAAAAACAGTCAGATTGAAGGGATTCCTGGAACAGCCTGCAGAATACCATGACCAAAATTCCCAGCAGCCGGGAACGGTTCAGACAATAATGTCTGATAAAGGTGGAGTCTAAAACCCATGTCCCCGCCCAACAAATTTCTGCAAAGAGGCTCCTTGAAAAGCAGGCGAGGAGGCCGAGAGACCCCTAGCTAACCGTGCCTGGATGGACACGGGGCAAGGCAACCTGCACCTTGATAAGCCAGGGAAATTGTCTCATTAAGCCAGCAGCAGAGTGTCAATTTGTAAGCAGCCCCACAAGTCACAAAAAGACTGTCAGAGGACCTCAAAGAAGCAGTGTGTTCCACATAGACAGAAAGGGCATGTTTACCATCCGAGGCGTGGAGCAGAATTTCCTCCGGAGAAGACGGAGAAGGAAAAAAGTAGGAAGAATCAGTTCCTGAGTGGTATGGAAGTGGGAAGCAACCTTAGGTAGGAACGCCGGATCCAGACCAGGGGCCGCAGCATCCTCCAGGAATCTCAGAAAAGTAGGGAAACACCATAGAGCAGGCAACTCCCTCAACCGCCACTCGGAAGTAATAGCCTCTAGAAAGGCCACCTTCCAAGTCAGAAACTTCAGATCTGCAGAGAACAGAAGTTCAAAAGGAGCAGACTGAAGTGCCTGAAGAACCACATTAAGGGCCCAAGGTTGAACAGACACCCTCACCACTGGTAGAGAATGGAAATAACTCAGAAATCATAGGGAAACCAAAGTAAAAGGAGTGGAGGACCATGAGATGGGATCCTGAAATGCCCGGAGAGCAGCCCATTGGCTCTTCAAGGTGGAAAGGGCATAACCTTTACCAAACCCATCCACAAAAAACTGCAGAATAACAGAAACCGGACAGGAGAAACATTGTGAAATGAACACCAAGAAGCAAAATAAGCCCAATGCTTACAATAGGAGGAGAAACTAGACTGCCTCCTAGAACCGTGCACCAGCAAAACCAGATGAGCAGGCAAGCCATTCCTCAGCAATGCTTTCCGTTCAACATCGAGACCTCAAGCATCAGGGAGGTCTGTAGAGGAGGACCCAGAAGCCTCAAGCATCCTCCAGTCAGACCGTTAGTAGAAATGATTGAATGAGGGTAAAGGGAGGAAATGCTTGCAGGAGGCCCTGAGGCCAAGTATATGACAACTCATCCCTCCAGCACCTTCCTCCGGGCTTCTGGAGCAGAACATGGGTAGAAGGGAGTTCCCCTTGGAGGGAAAAAGATCCACATAGGGACACCCAAACCATCTGTAAATCAAGTGAAGTACCTGAGGAGAGAGCCTTAGGTCCATGGAAGAGGGGAACTTCTGACTCATACAGTCTGCCACCACATTGTCCATCCCCTGGATGTGCTGAGCATGAAGGCGTTGAATTTGAAGCTCCACCCACTGCACAATAGAACATGCCACTAGATTGAGGGAATGACTGTCCGTACTGCCCTGATGGTTGATGTAGGCCACTTTCACCGTGTTGTCTGACCATACCAACACATTGCAACCCAACAGGTTAGTCCAAGAATGACACAGGGCCCTGTTCACTGCTGACAACTCCCTCCAATTGGATTAATGATGTGCCTCCGTTGGAAGCCACCTCCCCTGCACCACCACTGGGCCTAGCGTAGCACCCCAGCCCATGAGCCTGGCATCCGTTACCAGCACTTTTGTAAGAGAGGAATGCATCAACACCCTATTGGCGAGATTTGTGGTGTCCAACTACCACTGGGGATTGGGAACCACTGCAGGAGACACAGGGACCAACTGGGAAATGTTTAACACTGGCAGGGTCACAAACTTGCAGGGATGCCACAGCAATGGTCTCAGATAAAGACAGGCCCAAAGGATGGTGAAGACCAACGCCACCATATGACCCTGAACCTCCATCCACAGGCCCAGAGTGGCAGATGACTGAGCCAACAGAGGAGCGGATTACAGAACCGGGTCCTGTAACTTAAGAATCTGCAACTGCAGCAGGAACACCTTGCCCAGACCTGTGTCGAACTCTGCTCCAATAAAAAACTTCCTAGTTTCTGGCTGGAGATGGAACTTGGGAAGATTCAGAAGACAACCATGGCTGTTTATCATATGAATGGTTTTCTCCAGAGGCAGATACAGCACTGGGATAGACTGAGTCTGAAGGAGCCAGTTGCCCAGTTGAGGGAATATGGATATCTCCTCAAGATGGAGAGAATCCACCAGAGGGGGCACAACCTTTCTAAACACCCTTGGGGATTAACAAAAACCGATGGGCAAGATATAAAACTGCCAATGGTGACACATCACAGAACACCTCAGAAACTGTTGTGATTCCAGGGCAACTGGGACATAAAATGAGGCATCCTGGAGATTAAGGGCCATATTTATACTTTTTGACGCAAAACTGCGCTATCGCAGTTTTGCGTCAAAAAAATTTGCGCCGTCTAACGCCATTTGGATGCGCCATTCGGGCGTGAAATTTATACTTTGACGTACGGCGGCGCAACCAACAGGTGGGAGTCATTATTTTGTGACGCAAACAGCGTCGGTCTGTCGTAAGGGAAACCCACGTAAAAGTGACGCAAATCACTGTGGGTCGATTTACGACAGCGCAATCGTGAAAACGCCGGTTTTTTTCACGCTATTGCGTGACATTTTTGCGCGAAAACTGCACTTACAGGAGAGGAGACCCAAAATGGATCCTAGATGCCCCAACAGACCCCAGGAGGATGAGAGCAGACCAGGACCCAGCCAGGAGGAAGCATACAGGAACCAGGACATGTTAAAGAAAAAAAGAAAGTGTCGCTTCAGTGCAGAGGAGCAGGAAATCCTGGTGAAAGAGGTGACGGAACACCAGCACCAACTTTTCATATCCTCAAAATTGCCACTCAGTAGGAGAGAGGCCATCTGGAAAGAAATTGTGGACAAGATAAACAGTGTGGCTGAAGAACGCCGGACAGTCACCGAGTGTAAGAAACGCTGGCATGACTGTAAACGTAGGACCAAAGAGAAAATGGCCAGGAACAGGAAGGCAGCAATGCAGACTGGAGGGGGGAGTCCAGCACAACAGGAGGCCCTGGACCACATGGAGGAGATGGTCGCAGCCGTCATCCCGGAGGAGATCGTCACAGGGATACAAGGACTGGACAGCGCAGACTACCACGACACTACGCACATGCAGGGTAAGTCGCATGGGGAATTACAATGCAATAATGGGGACTGTAAGCAGGGGGGGGGATACCTACTACACAATGCATGTAACTTAGCACATATATGAAGTGGCATGGGGAAAGGGGCACGGCAGGGGGGAATGGCCAGTACTGACCATAGCCGGGGCACGACAAAATACTGCCACCACTACAGTCCCACGGGGACATCCTGTAATTACAACAAGAGAGCCAAGGGAAACCAGTGACAGGTGGGAAGGACACTACCCTGAATCCACATCCAGGCACTTGTTTTGCACAAACTATTCCCCATCAACTAGGTCCCTACCTGTAATGCAGTAGCAAATACAACAACTGCAACTTAACTGCCACCACAGTTGACAATAACACCTCTCATCTCTGGGCAGCTATAGTACCAAATGGCAGGAACCCCACCCTGGAACATACATTCCTAAATTAGGGGGTGAGGATGACATCTGCAACTACTCCTAGAAATAAGACAAAGGTACCAGTACACTTAAATGCCGAATGTCCATAACTGACACATACATAAGCCTAAGTAAACAGCAATAGGAGCCACACAGCACTAACGACACACACATGCTGCATACGTCAGGGTCCCTCACGTGCCTGCCTAACAATGCTACATCACAAATGTCATACTGCTCAGACAACAACATTGACGAGGGGACACAGGCAACTGGTCAATGAAACACATCTGCACAGTCTAACCAAAAAATAGGACATTCATACGATAAACAGGCCAATCCAGTAAGACACACATGAGACCCCATCAGATACAAACATCAACAATGTTTACATCCATACCACATCCTAACATTGACATACATAGGTCATGCCACCTAACATGTACAGATCATGCAATGTGAATAAAAAGTGTATGGTGCAGGGCCTGTGAGGCAAGTGTGCTGGCAGGACAGTCACAACACCCACAGTCAGTCAAAGTGTAGCGTGGCAAGTGAAACGTATACTTTGCGCAATAGCCTCAGGCTGGAGGCCTTTGTGCATCTTACCCTGAATGTACTTATACTCATTTGCTCACATCTAAGTGCCTCAGAGCACTTTGCACTAAATGAATCTCATTGCCCTTCCTATCAGTTAATGTAGCAAATAGTCATTCCTAAGGTGTTGGCAATTAGTCAAATCACCGTGTTTTGCCTACTTCTGCACTGGAGTTTGCCAGAACATATTCACTCTGTGCCCCAGTCAAGGATACCGTCTGGTTCGTTGATGATAGATGTGGTAGGGGTTAAGGTTTGCCATTCCTGCGTAGGGAAACTTTGTCATCACAATGACATATGTCTTTTAAATTCACTTCCTCGTCCCAAGACACGCATGGGGGAGTTTACAAACAGAAAATCACATCTAGATGCTGCCTGCCTTGCTGCTGATGCACAACCAGATCCCAGCCCATTCCTCTGATATGAGGGATGATGTCTCCCCTGTGATTCAGACAGCCAAGCTCCAAACTTAACATGCAGTGCTATATATAGAACAAGCAGAGGGAGAGTAGAAACTGTTAGGCACCATGATAGCTGTGTACCAATGTATTACTCTCCTGCGGACTATTTCAGTTCTAACTGTGTGTATTGTTTTGGTTATTGGGGCTCACACCTAAATTCCTACAAGTCAGTTGTACAATGAAACTTCATATCAAACAAATACTGTCTGTGTCATTTGTGTATGGGAACATACCGGAAAAGATAGAAATGTGTAGGACCTGAGTGACCACCACTTCCCTGAGAAGTCCCAAAGATGTCATGGGCTTGGACTTCTAAACATTCCTCTGTTGTGGGAGACCAGAGGCACTGCTAGTCTGTCTGAGCTAAATAGAATATCTGGGTGACAGAGTTATTTACAAGTGGGTCAAACTTAGTCCCCCACACCATTAGCTATCCTGCTGCCTAGAAAGCCAAGAATCACATGTAGGATAATGAGAGCCCACCCAAACAAATGTCCCTCCATAACAATAGTGAAACACCGAGGGAGGAGTAGGACAAAAAAATGCATATTCCGAAATAATTACAAATCAACACCTAGAGATGACCTGGCAGGCATGTCTGATAGCTCCATATCATACATGTGACACACAGGTGGGCCATAGGCCTACAACAATGCCCTATGACGGACAGCAGATACCAAGACAAAATCAGAGTACAAAGTTAAGGCATCCAAAGGCTTGTATCTTAGTGCTAAATGATCTCAACACAGACACACTAATTGTACCCTGTTTCTTTGCAGAGGAACACGGATCTCCTGCCGATATGCCTGTCCATGAGTTCCCTGATGACATGGATGACAAGACCATCAACCTCACACAAGAGACCATTGACATGGTCCTCGAAAGCCTCCAAACCCCCCCTTCAGTAACAAGGAGGAGCCAAGAAGAAGCAGCCACCACAGTAGAACCACCCGCCATCCCAATTGTAAGACCTGCCAGCTCCAACACAGCTGAGGACTCTGACGACACTGGCACCAGCTTCGAAAGAACAGTCGTTGGGGTCCAGCGGGAGCTGGCCAAGGAGGTGCGGGTGGGGATGCAAACTATGGCAGCCAGCCTTGAGGGGGTGCGTTCGTGCATGCTGTCAACTGCTGATCAGGCAGCTGCAATGCAAGCCAGAACATCGCTGTTGGAGGAACTTTTAGTAACACAGAAGGCAATCTGCACAGCTGTCATCCAGTTGACCAAACAACTCCAACAGCAAGCCAGTCAGCGTGTGCACGAATGCAACATTGAACCCCTCAGGGCCGACCTGGCTGCCTACCATCGGGATGTGGCTGCCATTCTGAAAAACCAGCACGCTCTCCTTGCTGCAATACTGCCCTTCATAACTGGACAGGGATCAGCCCCCGGGATGTCTGCCTCCATGTCTTCTGACACTGAGGTGTGTGTTGCCCCTTCACAACCAACAACAACAAGGACACACCAGGCAACACACACATCAGAAGAAGAAGACATGGAACAGATAACATTCACTCGCAAGAGTACCCGGAAGCCCTAGTCCCTGCACCATGCCCTACTCTGACCAAGGTCCTACGTTTTGACACATGCCAGCCTCACTCCAACTACCCTCAATGACTGTTCGGCAATCTACTGTTTAACTTTTCCACATTGGCTGTAAATGTTTCTCTCCTACCATTTGGCAATTCCTGTTCCTCTGCACCGTTAGTGACATCACCCCAGCATGTCAGGAGCATCATCCACACCCTGTAAATAGGATCACCATTTAAGAATGCACCAGAACGGACTCACCTAACATTGTTAATGGACTTTTTGCACTACTCCACCTAAAAATAAATATCACTTGCACACCTATTGTGTCTCTGTGTCATTTCACACTTCAACTGTGCAGTACATAACTCCAAAGTGGCTGTGTGGCAACCATGTCGATTCTCTATACTACTGTCCTGATTTCATGTATACTGAAACATCTGTGCAGTGGCCAGGATTGCATCATAGCTTTACTAGACTGAGGAAAATAACTGATGTAGGGACTAAGCACACACAATCATGCTGTGTTGGACAGAATGAGGCCCCATCCATAGCTATTCTAGACAACTAATGGTGGCTGAGAAATGTAGGCACCTTGCAATACTAAAACAAGACATTATGCTGTAAAATGAAAGGAGTGATAACCAAATTACACTGCATCAATCACCCTTACAGCGTATACTACCATGAAGGAAAGTCATGCTCAAGCAGTACACACATGATGTAGGTCAGCAATGACAGCAACAAGACAAGAGTGTGAACAAATACTCATCTACAAAGCTCTCCCTGAACTTCACAATGCTGTCCGACCTATCTATTTACCTACAAAATCAACTCTGGAAGCACTCTTTGTGAAGTAGGATACATACCAACCCCAAATCTTGATGATCTATGCACACTACCAATGGTGGCTCTCCCACATGGTGGATACTTACCAAGTTAGCACACGGGTAGCTGGCATGTTAAACCTCAATAGCCTGGGGATAGCGAGCATAGGACACAAATGTCATACTAAAACTTTCTGCTACACTGATGTCAAGGCCATGAAAAGGTAGCACCTAACGCATCAGGTAAAGGGTTAACAAAATTTTTATTTCCAATAAGTAATAAAAGAGGCAACTAAGGGAAAGATAAACCTACACTAATCTAACCTGACTACTACTAACCCACAACTGTCCCTAACTAACCGAAGCTAAACTTACTCTACACATGTAACGAAACGATCTAAACATCAACCCCCCACCCACCATTATGAGACAAGACACATGCAGGACAACACTTACTAACCTACACACATACTACACTATCCTAAACAAACATATATATATATATATATTTTTTTTTTTAAACAGGAATCCCAACATTGCCCCCCACCCACCCACCCACACAAAAAGATAAGATATAAAGAAGAAGGACCCCCCACCCTCTTACCTAACACTAACTAAGCTAATTTCCTACACTTATCCTATAACTAACCCCCCAAACCCAACTAACAGTATGAAATAGGAAAGAGGTGAGAGGGGAGGGGTAAAAGTTCTGGAGGGCAAAATGTCTACTGATTTGGCCTCCGTAGTGTTCGCCGGATGGAGCGCACCTTCTTCTTCACCTCAGCCATGTCCTCCGTCAGGGTGTCAACTTTTCCAATCAACCTGTCCAATTTCCTTGACAATGCGTGGAAGTCTGCTGGGTTGATCGGAGGGTCAGTGCAGGTCTGGGTGCCGGTGGAGGTGGATTGTGTTGGTGGAGTGGTGTGGGCACGGGACTGCCCTGCTCCCACCACACGGCTGGGTCCAGGTCTGGATGAGGATGCCTGGTCCGTTGCTGGGTCCACTTGGCCAGACCTGGTGGATGTAGTGGCGGGGGTTGTTGGGGGCACCGTTGGGGGAGCCTGTGGTGTGGCATACCACGCCCCGGAGGCCCGTTCCGAATTGTATCTGCGGGCCATCCTCCGATACCCACACTGCACCTGCAGGATGTGGCTGTACCTCATTGCCCGGCGCTCAAACTGGTTGCGAGCTGCGGCACTCAGGTTTGCAGCTGTGAAGAGAAAAGGCAAATATTGAGCATAGAATTTACAGTGGGTTGAATACCACAATGGGTAATTTGTCCATTACTAGCAATGTATTGGTTGCAGCAATTGTTACAACATAGTTCACGGGAAGGCTCAGAGGAAGTACATGTGAATCATGCATACTGAAGGGCATATCACATATAGCATATCCATGTCTCTACATGATGGATGACATCACCCTAAACTACTCATACAATTCATACCTAAGGCATTATACATTATGGCACCAGCTCGTCCGCATACTGACTTCACTACATATGTCATTCTATGTGATAAGAATCACACTCCTCACTCAATGGCATTTCGAAATAGTTGTGTGCTAAGATTGAACCCCTGGCCATGAATCATATGTCGACACTATGGGCCAGATGTAGGAATTGATGGGAAATTAACTAGCAAATTGCAAAGCTGAACGGTGTCTCTGACACCGTCTGCGAGTCACTATGGGGTCCCTAAATCCCACCTCATGAACATCAATGATGTGGGTTCCAACTTGCACCACCTTAGCAACTATGGGCACTCACGGGGATGGAGGCCTGCTGGGAACAGCAGAACTCCATAGACGTGACTGCTTTTAAATGAAGCAAGTTATTTTTCACCAAGTGTAGGCCCTTTATCTGAAAGGAAAATGAGCTGCGATTTGTTTAAATTCACAACAATTGATTTTTGGTAATTTACACAATAATTATTGCTCCCCTAGACCACTGGCTGTTTTGTGCAGGAGTATTTTGGTCCACTCACAAAGGTGAAGGTTCACAATGAGGACCCCTTCCAGTCAGCAAGTTGGTTAGCATCCACTTCAAGTGGATGATAACAGCTACTCACTTTGCAACCACGTACTCGTTAGCAAATGGGATTGCCTACCACTGTGATTTGCAAGTAGGGCTGGTAAACTCCTTTATTTTTTTCATTTAGAAAAGCATTTTGCGAATATGTACATGACCACCAAAAACATTTCGGATTAGGAAACAGACGTTTGCAACTCACTAACATCAAATTATGCTATTTGCAATGTGGAGACATTTTGCTACATCTGGACCTAGGTACAAACTCAAGTCACAAAAGGTGTTAAGTACGTGTAACATACTGGTTGCTACAGTCCTAGGTACCCTGTTTCACAGTAACATCCCAGTCTTTGTGGGTGGTGTGGGAAGAACAAACAACAATCCCATGATCAATGCACAACCAGGAGTGTACAGAAAGTTCAACAAGCATGTGCCTTCACACACAACACCTATGAAGGGCTAGCAACACGTTGGAGTCAGCCCAACCTTGTCACATCCCAGGTCCACACATGTCAAAATGATATGACTTAGCCAAACATAACATACTATTAGTGAGGCATGTTTTACAACACACACAGAGGAGGTAGAACACCCATTCACATGATTCAACAGAACACCTAGGCCATTGCACTCAAGTCACACACACTTCGAGGTCACCTTGTGGAAGTACATGCCCCCGGAAAATCCGACCTACAGTGTACACAGTCCATCCTCAACTAGGAAGAAGCACTTGTCATCGAAGCTATGTGCCTAAGCTATCTGGGAGACTGTCAGTCTGATATGCTGACTCAGTTAATGGCAAGTTCCTGACCAAGTCTAACATTGACCAGTGTATTCAAAATGAGTCATGCTATTCCCAATTGTCGCACTAATTGAATGACCTACTGCCCCTCAATCTGAGAGATGACTAGGTATTGCTTTACAGAAACATTATTCCAATTTGATATCACACCAAAACAACAAAGCCAATGAACGGCCAGCACATCAAATCATGAATTATCCTGAACACACAGTAATCCATCATGCTTCATTTCCAAACAATGTAAATAGCACTTAGGCAACACTCACTGTAGGTATCGGGGTCGTCAAAATGGGCTACCTCACCAACGGTGTACGGGGCTGGTCCACCTGTAAAGCATGAAAGGAAGATTATACTCAGACTGGGTGAACAGACAAATAATTTCTGTTACAATGACAGTGTGTGAATATTACATGGTAATGATACACTTTCACACATGCTCATCCTGCCTGGCTGACTTTGTATTCTAGATTATCATTGGATGAGTCTCCTGCTCCAGTGACACACCCTACTACACTCATGCAGTGGCCAGGGCAGTCATGTGTCGTCCAAGTTAATCCTCCATTAGTAGGCCCGAACAATCATGTGATCCATACATCTCAGCATGTGCATCCCAGAGAGAAACATTCCACAACTGGTTCCATGAGGACTGCATGACCACTCACAATCAAACAGGCTATGTGGACAGGTTCAACACACAGCAACCAGACACACATGTGACATATGTGTGGACAACATGACTAACTTCATGTGACGTGAAGGCAACACACAGGTGTAGCATCATCATGTGTTTGCAATTTTCGGTCTAGCTATGGCGTCTACATATGTAGGTATGTTGTTTCTACATGACGTACTCACTGGCCATTATGACCAGTAGAGTACAAATAGAGCAGTTCACGTGTTGCTTTTCAGACACAAATGCAACAGTACATTCCATGCAGCTACAGCCATCTGGTATGTGTTGCAAAACTGAGGCATCAGCCTGGTAGCATAGGTCTTCATACACATCCTGCAACAAATACACATTTGGACACATATGTATACCTTTGTAGCGCAGCATTTGCATCATTTTGTGACGCAGAGAGGGGGCTACTTAGCAAAATACAAATAGATGTTGCATTTTACTGCTGTTATTGGGTGTACATGTGTAGCAAAAATGGGGATTTATGTGTATGCCCATGGGCCTAGGTTTCCCTAGTATAACACGCAGTCAGCTACTTATTTTGCAGATTGGCTACCAATCATCACATGTTCACGCACACATTCCTATTATTCCCATGTAATTGATTATTACTCACCAACATAGCCACCAATCCGGAGTCCCAGGTGGTCCAGCAGGTCCTGTTCCCTGCTGATCAGATCTGCCCAGCGGTGCTTGAGTTGATGTATATTCCTCAGACTCCCGTAGACCCGGACCAGGTGATGGCGCACCTTCTCCCAACGGATTTTCCTCGCCTCCGTGTGATACCCCTGTATCACACGGCCCCCAGCCTCCAGCATCAGTGGGAGGAAATGGCTTACGAGCCATATGAAGCCCCCCAATTCGTCCTCACCCATCCTGGACAGGCGAGGCCTACCTGACATGATGAGAGGTGTAAAAAAGTACAAAAGAAAAATGAAAGAAAAAGTGGGAAATGGGGAAAGGTAGAGGTGTGAAAGAAAAAGAAGAAGGAGAAAAATAGCCCAACTAACCCCCCAAACTATGCTACCCACAACAGACTCCCACAGACAATACAAACTATCACAGGTATAGACAAAATAACACTAAACAGACTGAGACAATGTTAGACAACAATAAAAGATTGACACAAAGACAAAATACAAGGCACACAGGACACTAAAGCAGTAAAACACAGGACAACACCTTTCACACAACCACACAGTCTAGATAACTCTGAGACTGCAAAGTGAAAGTGAAAGTCAACTCCCAGTACAGATTTGGTAAACAGGATATCCTATTACATCACTTCCTGCATAAAATGGCCGCCGTTTTTATTTTCGCGTAATGCGTCATATTTTCACGCATACACAGATGTGCGTCATATTTTTTTGACGCATTACAGTGCACATGATGCGGAGTGTAAAAATATGATATGAATATTAATATTTCAAATTGTACATGAGATGACCAACATATTGTGCATGTAGCGTCAATTTCACCACGCATACATCATGGGCGTCGTTTTTTTTACACGTACAGTGGTGCACATGATGCGGAGTCAAAAAATATGATATGAATATTAATAATTAATACTGTACATGAGATGACCAACATATTGTCCATGTAGCGTCATTTTTACCACGCATACATCATGGGCGTCATTTTTTTTACACGTACAGTAGTGCACATGATGCCGAGTGAAAAAAAATGATATGAATATTAATATTTCAAATTGTACATGAGATGACCAATATATTGTGCATGTAGCGTCAATTTCACCACGCATACATCATGGGCGTCGTTTTTTTTACACGTACAGTGGTGCACATGATGCGGAGTCAAAAATATGATATGAATATTAATAAATAATACTGTACATGAAATGACCAACATATTGTCCATGTAGCGTCATTTTGACCACGCATACATCATGGGCGTCATTTTTTTTACACGTACAGTGGTGCACATGATGCGGAGTCTAAAAATATGATATGAATATTAATAATTAATACTGTACATGAAATGACCAACATATTGTCCATGTAGCGTCATTTTGACCACGCATACATCATGGGCGTCATTTCTTTTACACGTACAGTGGTGCACATGATGCGGAGTCTAAAAATATGATATGAATATTAATAATTAATACTGTACATGAAATGACCAACATATTGTCCATGTAGCGTCATTTTGACCACGCATACATCATGGGCGTCATTTTTTTTACACGTACAGTGGTGCACATGATGCAGAGTGAAAAAATATGGTATGAATATTAATAATTAATACTGTACATTAAATGACCAATATATTGTGCATATAGCGTCAATTTCACGACGCATACATCATGGGCGTGTTTTTTTTTACACGTACAGTAGTGCACATGATGCAGAGTCAAAAATATTGTGGATGTAAATAATCATTTGAAGGTGAAATATCAAGACACTTTTGGATACATTTGTATCTGACTCTGCATTGTGTGCACTCATGTACATGAACAAATTATGACGGCCATGCTGTATGCGTAGAATATGGAGCAAATTTATCCAAATGTCTTCATGTGTTTAGCTTTGGAAAGGTGATTTGTCATGGTAAAACGGTGCGATGTGAGACACATTTGTGTTTGTATATGACAAATGTCCGTACTTTTATGTATAGACGGCCTTCACACTGTGATGTTTGGGATACGTTAACTAATGTATTGACCATATTTGACAACATATTTGGTGTATTTGCTGATGGCTATTTTGAAATGAGGTTTTTGATACCATTATGTATTCCGTCTCCAAAATGTCCCCACCTTTATGATGGGGATGCTTTTATCTGTAGTCCTAACAGGGAGTGGGAGAGTCACTTTCAGTTTTTATGGGGCTGACCATGTCCCATTATGATTTTGTGTTTCATATTTGTGTAGGACTTGTGACATGGAGGCCACACATGTGCCTTATGCATGTGTTTAGTTCACAAGTACATGATTCCTGTATGTTTTGGGGGTGGTAGAGGTGGAGTTAGGCCCCCAGCACCCTAGGATTTGACCATCCAGAATAGCTACTGTATCCATGGAGTATTTTTATCATATCCTGGCAAACCTGCAGCAGCGGGCGAATGTAAGGCCATATGGTATGAATGACTGTTGACCATTCATTCATCTCATTAGCCCATTTGACGTTTGCAGTATTGATGAATTGGAGCTAAGTTGCATACCATTTTCATATGACTAAGGGGGTCATTCTGACCGCGGCGGTCGGCGGTCGCCGCCCGCCAAGCGGTTCCCGCCGAAAGACCGCAGCGGTCCTTCTGGCTTTCCCACTGGGCTGGCGGGCGACCGCCAAAAGTCCGCCCGCCAGCCCAGCGGGAAACACCCTTCCCACGAGGACGCCGGCTCAGAATGGAGCCGGCGGAGTGGGAAGGTGCGACGGGTGCAGTTGCACCCGTCGCGAATTTCAGTGTCTGCAAAGCAGACACTGAAATTCTTTGTGGGGCCCTCTTACGGGGGCCCCTGCAGTGCCCATGCCATTGGCATGGGCACTGCAGGGGCCCCCAGGGGCCCCGCGGCACCCCCTACCGCCATCCTGTTCCTGGCGGGAGACCCGCCAGGAACAGGATGGCGGTAGGGGGTGTCAGAATCCCCATGGCGGCGGAGCGCGCTCCGCCGCCATGGCGGATTCTCAAGGGCAGCGGGAAGTCGGCGGTACACCGCCGACTTCCCGTTTCTGGCCGCGGCTGAACCGCCGCGGTCAGAATGCCCATCGGTGCACAGCCAGCCTGTTGGCGGTGCTACTGCCGACCTCCGCCATGGCGGTAATTACCGCCAGGGTCAGAATGACCCCCTAAGTTTGCAAGACTCTCAGCGTTCACGATGTGATAATGCAAAGATTGTTTTGCTTGTCTGTGTCCCTTTCTGCATAAACTGGTTTAGTGTCATGTTACAATCTTCCTGCTAGGTTCAAACTGGGACACAACTGTGATGGTCTACTTTCAAATATTAGGTTGGTTGTATGACATATGTGTACATGTGTGTGGGAATGTGGATCCAGTATGACCTGTCTGTGTGTATGTTGTCACTGTAACTTCAAGGTCTCCTCCTGAGTTAGTGGCAGCTGATGTTGTTGCAATTGTGTATTGCTCACATCATACACTTGAGAGAAGCCATTGATGACATGTTCACGTACACATGGATGGTCCCACCCTGTCTCTGAACACGTGTGATGTGACTTTCAAATGATCTCCAATTTTGGGCAGGATGAGAGACTGTTTCAGTTGTTTGGATCCGGCATGTGTAATTGTCACATTTGTACTCTTGTTGGGCTCTGTGTATGGTAATGTAACATGTCACATCCTACCCTCTGTGCATACAGTTGTGATGTTTATTTTTGGTGTGATGAATTTTAATGGCATTCTTGATCAATGAGACGACATTCATCTTCAGCTATTTCAAACTAAAGGTGGTCAGAAATGAATAGGCCAAAGCATGATGTGGTGTTTGTGATCTGTGTTTATTTACAAGTGTGGAATACAAGTGATTATAATGACTTAAGTAAAAAAATTGTTCACAAGCTGTTGGCGCCTACGCACTCCTGCTGCGGTGTTAGGTTGTTCCCCCTCCTGTTGCAGGCCAGCATCCTCCTCATCATCATCCTCAGGCATGTCTGGGTCCGGTTCAAGGAGGGGAATGTTCCTTTGTACACAAATATTGTGTAATATGGCACAAGTGAGTATGATTTTGCATACCATCTCCGGGGAGTATAGTAGGCTTCCGCCAGTGATGTCAAGGCAGCGGAACCTTGACTTTAGGATCCCAAAGGTCCTCTCCACAATGCTGCGTGTCCTCTTGTGGGCGTCATTGTATGCCCGCTCAGCAGCAGTATTTGGATTCCCATATGGTGTCATTATCCAAGGCTGGATGCCATACCCCTGATCAGCTGAAAGAGAAACACAGAATGGTATCAATTAGATGTAGGAGGCACTGTTGTACGTATCTTTGATGGCAGTAGTTGTGTTGTGTTGTCTGTGACTATTTTGTGTACTAATGTGACAACCTATGGTTGTTGGTGGAAACTTTGGCATTGTTTTTTTTCCTTGGCTGAGCAAGTGTTTGTTGTCTAACTGTTTGTCAGCAGGATGTATTGGTTTCTCAAGTACAGTGTGCCCTCCCTTGCATTGTGACTTGTGACACAGGTGTCCGTGTGTCCTCACTGGGGGTGTGATGATAGTTCCATGCAGAGTTGAAACATGAAAGGGTATTAGAAACGTTCATATGAACATAGCCAGGCCATCCCATCCCTTAAAAGTTATGCATTGTATTAGTGTACAGGTTATTGTGAGACTTCCAATTTGCAAGGTGACATTTAGGCAACCACAGTCATGAATGTCTTCACACTAAGCTGTGGAGTAAATTCAAATGTGTGAGAGGTTCAATGGTGACTTGTGACACATGGCTAGTGATGTGAGTACCTCAGTGTGTTCCTGTCTAGGTGTTGCTATTGTGGTGTATGGGTTGTTTATCCTAGAGGGTTTCTGTGCAGTGAGTATATAAGTAGATTTTTGTCCTTACCAACAAGTAGTCCATTGCCATACCGTCCATCCTGGAAGTGTTGGTTGATGGTGGAGTGACGGAAGATGAATGCGTCATGTACACTCCCAGGATATTTAGCCACAATGTTGCTGATCAGTCCTTGGTGATCGACTATGGCCTGCACGTTGATGGAATGTGTGTGCTTCCTGTTGCGGTAGAGGTGTTCACTCGCAGCAGGTGGCACAAGGCGTACGTGTGTGCAGTCGATTGCACCAAGGACGTGCGGAAAGCCACTGATGGCGTAGAACCCCTGTTTTGTTTCCTGCTGCTTCTGCAGTGTGTTAGGGAAGCAGATGTGGCGGGGTGTCAGTCCAATGATGGCATCCAGTACTTTAGGCAGGAATGCGGAGAAAGATGGTTGTGAGATTCCACCAACCAGGGCACCAGTTGTCTGAAAGGAGCCACTTGCCAGCAGGTGAAGTATGGCAAGCAGCTTTGTTTCGGTTGGGATAGTGCGTGGAGTCACTAAAGTGGGGGCCAATTGCTGTTCAATATTTGTCAGCAGCTGCTGAATGGCCTGCCAGTTCAACCGGTACCTCTGGATGATGTCTCGTTCCCTGAGGCCATGCAGGGTTGTTCGTGGGCGGAATATCCTCTCCTGCCTTCTGCGCTGTCTTTGGGGTCCCTGCTGTTGTTGTTGTAGCTGCTGTTGTTGCTGCAGGGCTCTGCGTCTACGTGCACGTTGAAGAAAAAGCACCTCCATGTCTCCCTGTTGCTGCTCTGCTGCTCTGCTGCTCTGTTGTTTGTTCTGTGTGTTCTGATTAAGTACAGGTGTGTTTGCCCCATTTTAACGCCTGCCCTGACCCAGGCGTTAAAATTTCACGCTATTCGTGCTTTGCGCCATTTTTTTGCGCCGCCTGCCGCGCGGGAGTGATTTTTGCCCTGGAGCATAAATACCACGCACCGCTATGTGCGTCTGTTTTTAGACGGGAACGCCTTCCTTGCATCTCATTAACGCAAGGAAGGCGTTCACGCAAAAAAATGACGCTATTTGCCCATACTTTGGCGCTAGACGCGTCTAACGCCAAAGTATAAATATGGCGTTAGTTTTGCGCCGAATTTGCGTCGAAAAAAACGACGCTAATTCGGCGCAAACGGAGTATAAATATGCCCCTAAATGTGGCCAGGACAGCATCCTCCTGAAACAATGGAATAATGCGTTGCAGAGTCTCCATTTTAAAAGGAATTTTTCTCACAAAAGAGTTCAGGCTCTTCAAATTGATCATGATCCTGAAACCCCTGTGACCTTCGGCACCAAATGATGGAATACACTCAAGAGTTCTTGTGGACAGGGGGAATGGGCACAATGGCTCTCTTCTCTATGATGCCAAGGATATCTGAAATCAAGGCCTGAAGTTTCATCGGATCCTGTAGTACAGGGGTCACCACAGTGCTGGAGGGTACCAGACAGGAAAGGAACTAGATTGGGTAGCCGACATCAGAATGTCCAAAACCCACTTGTTTGATGTAGTAAGGTGCCAATTGCCCTGAGACCATCATAACCTCCCCCTGAACACAGATGGAACCACATGGGGGTTGTCAGTGGCATAGTCAGGACTGCTGAAAGTCAGTGCCTGGATCAGAGTGGAATCACTTCTGAAGTTTCCCAGGAAATTCCTTAGCTTGGAATTTCTGATTCCCAGCAACTGCAGGCTGTAGGAGGCTGGCCTGGCTTGTAGTGGGTACCAAGGGGTACTTACACTCTGCACCAGGTCCACTTATCCCTTATTAGTGTAGAAGAGGTGTTTCTAGCAGCTTAGGCTGATAGAAGGTAGCTATAGCAGAGCAGCTTAGGCTGAACTAGGAGACATGCAAAGCTCCTACTATACCACTGGTGTCATATGCACAATATCATAAGAAAACACAATACACAGATATACTAAAAATAAAGGTACTTTATTTTTATGACAATATGCCAAAAGTATCTCAGTGAGTACCCTAAGTATGAGGATGCCAAATATACACAAGATATATGTACACAATACCAAAGATATGCAGTAATAGCAAAAGGAAGTAATGCAAGCAGTGTAAAGTTACAATAGATTGCAATAGGAGCACATAGGTATAGGGGCAACACAAACCATATATTCCAAAAGTGGAATGCAAACCACGAATGGACCCCAAACCTATGTGAGCTTGTAGAGGGTCGCTGGGACTGTAAGAAAACAGTGAGGGTTAGAAAAATAGCCCACCCCAAGACCCTGTAAGGTAGGTGTAAAGTGCACCTACAACCCCCAGAGAGCACAGAAGTCGTGATAGGGGGATTCTGCAAGGAAGACCAACACCAGCAATGCAACGATTTCCAGACCTGAGTACCTGTAAGACAAGGGGACCAAGTCCAAGAGTCGTGACAGTGTCGAGATTGGGCAGATGCCCAGGAAATGCCAGCTGAGGTGCAAGGAAGCTGCCACCGGATGGAAGAAGCTTTGTGTTCTGCAAGAACGAAGAGGACTAGGAACTTCCCCTTTGGAGGGTGGATGTCCCACGTCGTGAAGAAGCTTGCAGAGGTGTTCCCACGCAGAAAGACCGCAAACAAGCCTTGCTAGCTGCAAGGGTCGCAGTTAGGGTTTTTGGGTGCCGCCGTGGCCCAGGAGGGACCAGGATGTCGCCACTTGGATGAGGAGACAGAGGGGGGCGCCCAGCAAGTCAGGGAGCCCTCACAGAGGCAGGCAGCACCTGCAGAAGTACCTGAACAGGCACTTGGAAGAAAAGTGAACCGGAGTCCACCCGAAGTCACAAAAGGGAGTCCCACAACGCCGGAGGACAACTCAGAAGGTTGTGCACTGCAGGTTAGAATGTCGGGGACCCAGGCTTGGCTGTGCACAAAGGAAATCCTGGAAGAGTGCACAGGAGCCAGAGCAGCTGCAAATCACGCGGTACCCAGCAATGCAGTCTAGCGTGGGGAGGCAAGGACTTACCTCCACCAAACTTGGACTGAAGAGTCTCTGGACTGTGGGAGTCACTTGGACAGAGTTGCTGAGTTCCAGGGACCACGCTCGTCGTGCTGAGAGGGGGCCCAGAGGATCGATGATGCAGTCTTTTGTTGCCTGCGGTCGCAGGGGGAAGATTCCGTCGACCCATGGGAGATTTCTTCAGAGGTCCTGGTGCAGAGAGGAGGCAGGCTACCCCCAGAGCATGCACCACCTGGAAACAGTTGAGAAAGCCGGCAGGATGAAGCGATACAAGGTTGCTAGTAGTCATCTTGCTACTTTGTTGCGGTTTTGCAGGCGTCCTGAGCAGTCAGCAGTCGATCCTTTGGCAGAAGGTGAAGAGGGAGATGCAGAGGAACTCTGGTGAGCTATTGCATTCATTATCTGAAGAATTCCCCAAAGCAGAGACCCTAAATAGCCAGAAAAGGAGGTTTGGCTACCTAGGAAGGAGGATAGGCTAGTAAGAAAGGTAAGAGCCTATCAGAAGGAGTCTCTGACGTCACCTGCTGGCCATGGCCACTCAGAGCAGTCCAGTGTGCCAGCACACCTCTGAATCCAAGATGGCAGAGGTCTGGGGCACGCTGGAGGAGCTCTGGGCACTCCCCTTTCCTTTGTCCAGTTTCACGCCAGAGCAGGGCTGGGGGATCCCTGAAGCGGTGTAAACTGGCTTATGCAGAGATGGGCACCATCTGTGCCCATCAAAGCATTTCCAGAGGCTGGGGGAGGCTACTCCTCCCCAGCCCTGACACCTTTTTCCAAAGGGAGAGGGTGTAATACCCTCTCTCTTAGGAAGTCCTTTGTTCTGCCTTCCTGGGCCAGGCCTGGCAGGACCCCAGTAGGGCAGAAACCTGTCTGAGGGGTTGGCAGCAGCAGCAGCTGCAGTGAAACCCCGGGAAAGGCAGTTTGGCAGTACCCGGGTCTGTGCTAGAGACTCGGGGGATCATGGAATTGTCTCCCCAATGCCAGAATGGCATTGGGGTGACAATTCCATGATCTTAGACATGTTACATGGCCATGTTCGGAGTTACCATTGTGACGCTATACATAGGTAGTGACCTATGTATAGTGCACGCGTGAAATGGTGTCCCCACACTCACAAAGTCCGGGTAAGTTGCCCTGAACGATGTGGGGGCACCTTGGCTAGTGCCAGGGTGCCCACACACTAAGTAACTTTGCACCCAACCTTCACCAGGTGAAGGTTAGACATATAGGTGACTTATAAGTTACTTAAGTGCAGTGGTAAATGGCTGTGAAATAACGTGGACGTTATTTCATTCAGGCTGCAGTGGCAGGCCTGTGTAAGAATTGTCAGAGCTCCCTATGGGTGGCAAAAAAAATGCTGCAGCCCATAGGGATCTCCTGGAACCCCAATACCCTGGGTACCTCAGTACCATATACTAGGGAATTATAAGGGTGTTCCAGTATGCCAATGTGAATTGGTGAAATTGGTCACTAGCCTGTTAGTGACAATATGGAAAGAAGAGAGAGCATAACCACTGAGGTTCTGGTTAGCAGAGCCTCAGTGAGACAGTTAGTCATCACACAGGGAACACATACAGGGCACACTTATGAGCACTGGGGCCCTGGCTGGCAGGGTCCCAGTGACACATACACTAAAACAACATATATACAATTAAATATGGGGGTAACATGCCAGGCAATATGGTACTTTCCTACACAGGCTGTCAACGGGAAGGCTTTCAGAAGGACCTGAAGAAGGACCCCCAAAGAATGGTCTGGACTTCTGAGTCTTCTGGAATCACAAAGAATGATTTTACTCCTTAAAAACACAATGCAACTTCTTCTCCAACTCATACCCAATCAGCATGCAAGCCGTAAAAGGCAGACAGAGGGCCATGGAGCATTGTGCAGCATCTGTAGTCCAACCCTTCAAATACAGGTTACGACTGGCTGCAACTGAAGCACCATAGGAGAGTGCAGAGGCCCTCACAGAGTCAAAACCAATATCAGATAAACAATCAGTCTGCTGCTCCATAGACTCCAGAAGATCTGTGCACAGTCCCCATTCCTGTATGGTGGAAAACAGGGCTTTGAAGTCAGATAAGACCGACTGAGACACATAAGCACCATATACACCAGCACGTAAAGTGAGATGTGCACCCGCATAAGCCTTCTTCACTGAGGAGTCCACTTTCTTGTCATCCCCATCCTTCAGGATATTCTGCTCCACCATGGATGACCTATCCACCAAACTGGCAACCACAGGATCCACGTGTACTGAGTCAGGCAATTTCTCCTCCATGTCCTCCAAGGAGTAAAGCTTGGTCATAAAACAAGGCCTGGCAATACGGTCAAGATCCTTTCATTCCTGTAACAAGACATCTATCATAACCTGAATAATTGCAAGGGCCACGCTAGGCAGTTTTTCAAACTGAGGCAACACAGAGTCCTGAGAAGTACCAGGCACAGCGTCCTCCAGAAAACCCATGTTAACTTGTACATGCCCCAGAAAAGCAGGCAGCAGATCTTTAGAAATATATTTCCCCTTATGGTCAGTGCAGGGGGAGGAGCCATCAGAGTAAGATGAACTAGAAATATCCAAGTACAAATCCTGTGCCTGGAAAGATCAGAAACCTGACTTCTTCTTCTTTAAGTAAGACAAGGTCACCATAGTTAATTGCTTTATCTTCTCCCCCTTTGCCACCCTCACCTTCCTACGGACAGAGGAGGCAGACAACCCCACTGCTGAAGAAGAAGGCAAAATCAGAGGATCCGCATGTCTTGACGGAAGTAAGGGAGTCCCCGAACCGACATCCCATCATCACAAGGGCAGCCAGTCCACCCGCTACAGCACAGAAACCTGAAATCGGTCAGCAATACTGTGGGAGCACAACATCGACCTCCAGCAGCAGCAGAAAATACCCCCAGCAGGAACCCCATGACGCTGCCTCATACAGTGTCCAGACATACCTGCAGGACTGTACAGGAGGCCCAGCGCAGTTCCATCATCACATGCTGTTCCCACAAAGGCTACTGGGTCCCCTAGAGCCCAGCAGAAGAGGAACTCCTGCAATAAGATGGAGGCAAAAGCCTGGCAGTTACCTCAGTGTCACATGTAAGTACCTATCACAGACAGGAAACAAAACAGGAAGTCCTCCTATTGGTTGGTGGTTATATGCCTGACCTGAGGGTGGGTAAGGCTGAAGAGGGTTTCCTGGTTTGTTTCCTGTCAGGATAGGGGATAACCTCATGGCGTAACAAGGGAGGTGGAAATAATTTCAGCCACGGCCCGTCCTTCGGGACTGAGGGGCCATGCCCCCTCACCTTTTGCCCCTCATGAAGAGTGTCTATTAGGCTGAGCAAAGATCAGCCTGACAGACACTCTTCATTTTCAGATCAGGCAGCCAGGAGCTAGACATGTGTGATCTGAGTTGATTCCTGGTTGCCTGAGCTGAACTTTGCTGGGCTGAAGAGGTCACAGCTCCTATGGGCGTGACCTCCTCAGCTCAGCAAAGGTGCCTCAAGGCCCTCCCCCTCAATGACGAGGGAAGTGTCACCCATTGACTCTGACCTGGGCGCTTCAGTGTTAAGCCCTGAAGTGCCCAGGGCGAGTGTCAATCAGTGACACCTTGTCACAGAGTGGGGAGGGTCGGCAGTGTCACTGGGAGATGAAGTTGGGAGTGCTGCCTTCCCTCACTGGCTGACCTAAAGTCAGCCAATGAGGGAAGGCAGCAGTCCCAACCCTCCTGGGACCTTAGAGGCTGAGCTGAAGGTAGTGTGTGTGTGTGTGTGTTTTTAAATAAATGGTGCATGTGTTAATGTTTGAATGTTTGATGAGTGTTGTGAATTGATATGCGTGTGCACACATGTGTGAATGAATGAGTGTGAGTCTATATGTATGTCCCGGCCGCCATCCTCCCTCCTAAAATTATCTACCGCCACTGGGTAATTTCCTGTTGTAACCTTGTGGACAAACAGCACAAGGTAGGTAAGCTGCATGAGAGCAAAGGACATACATGTTACTAGTGCAAGTGCATGGACAAATTCTTCCCAACTTTGAACCCCGTTGTGGGTGGAAATGAGACATATATGGAAGTCCCAAGCATGAGACTTGTTCATGGTTAGTGCTAAGAAAAATAATAAAAATTCAGTTTTGCCCTTGCAACTACGCCCTATAACAGGGTAGAAAGTAGTGAGTCAGTACTTGACATCTTCTATAAAAAGCATTGGCAAATAATTTATTACCTGTCTGTAGGGTGTGCAACACAGACATATGCATATTCTACAAGCATCAAACTTATTATACAAACTGCAGACAAAAGAAGGTTAACAATCGAGGATACAGAAAAAAGGGGTACTTCATTTTCTTTAGCATCAATTTTCTGGTGCTTTTGTCAGCACTTGGGGCCAGATGTAGGGAGTTCCGATTTTGCGAATCGGAAATTGCAAGTCGGTGCGACTCGCAATTTCTGATTCGCAAAATCGGATGCAAAACGGTGTCTCAGACACCGCCTGCGATTCGCTATGGGGCCGCAAAGACCCACCTCATTAATATTAATGAGGTGGGTCGCATTTTGCGACCCCATAGTGAGTCCCTGCACTCACAGGGATGGTGGCCTGCTGAAGACAGCAGACCTCCATGTCTGTGACTGCTTTTTAAATAAAGCAATTTTTAAAAATATTTTGCAGCCCGTTTTCCTTAAAGGAAAACGAGTTGCAAAATAAAAAAAATAACGAAACCATTTGGTTTCGTTTTTTCAGAGTAGGCAGTGGTCCATTGGACGACTGCCTGCTCTGAAAAAACATTTTGGGCAACATTCACCTTTTGCAAATGGGTTACCACCAGTGTGACACTGGTGGTAACTGCGAATTGCTTTGCGACCGCATTCGCGGTCACAAAGCAATTTAGCATCGCGATGCGAGTCGCAAATAGGAAGGGGACACCCCTTCCTATTTGCGAGTCGCATTCACAATTTGCGAGTCGGTACCGACTCACAAATTGTGAATGAGCATCGCGATGAGCATTTTGCATGGCGCATACTGCGATTTTCGCAGTTTGCACCATGCAAAATGCTTCCTACATCTGGCACTTGGTCCTCAGTGATGTCGGGATATTTATTGATTAATTTAAGATGTAAAATAGCATTTCGCAGGAGGCAGAAGAGCACAATGAAGCATCCAGTAGAAAAATAGTGAGGTTCAAATACTCCTCTTACTAATCCAGGATGTGATTGACAGCGTGTAAATCAAATGGCAGAACGTTTTGAAGCAAAATAAGCCAATGGCAGGGAAGGCAAACCGAAAGCCCTTTAAAGTAAGTATAGAATGCAATATATTCTCCACGAACGGTACATACACCAAGCATGTCGACCTCACAAATAAAAAAAACGAGTTTATTACCGGTTGCCACATTCAAATAATGACGTGCATCAGAGTCGAACAGTAACTGTTCTCAATAAAGCCGAGCGGGTGCAAATGACTTGCTGCATGTGACTCATCAACTTTCTTTTAGTAGTAGGTCGGAGTAATCCACGTTAGCTGTGCCTGTCCTTGCTGTTACTTTGGAATTTCCAGTTTGCCTGTGTGGAGGAGGTGATTTTGGACTTCTGTTCCACCTTTGAGCCACTATTATGCTCCAGGACCTACTTTAGCCTGGGGAACAAATACTGGTAATGACGGGACATATTAAAGGTCTGTTGAGCTCCCTTCTTGATTGCCTGAGAAAAAAGTAACATCTCCCAGTAGAACATACATGTACCTGCGAAACGTGTCAAGTGTCTTTTTAAGAGAATTCCAGTTGGGAGACAATAATCACAAAGGGTAAATAAAACTCCTTGGCTATCTTGAAGAGCTTAATTGCAGGAGAAGATTACTAATGAAGTGATTAACAAGCAGCCAAACACCTGCTGGCATCAGAGAAGAGAAAAGAGCTAGGCATAATATCCAGCATGAAAATCCAGTATAATTTCCAACTGATAGATGAGAAAATCGGGGACAAAATTAGTAGCAAAAGTGCAAGAAATATAATAAAAAGCTGGGAACAAATGTGCTACAAGAAATTTCCTTTTGTAATTGTCTTGTAAAAATGAACTAACTTCACAGGAAAATAATCTACGTCATATGGTATTTGGAACCTTAGGTAACAGCCTATGGGCAGACATCCATCTAGGAAAAGTGTGTTTATAAAATTTGTCCATCACCCTTTCTTGGATTTCATTGTTTTTGTTTGCCAGTTAAGAAGCCTGAGTTTGTCATCCTTCACCCGAGACAAAATTTTACCATCCCGCCATGGCCCTTTATGTACTGCTTTCCATGCAACTCACAGAGTGATTGCAATTGGGGAGAAGCCAGATTAACCAAGCTAGGCATGGTGCCCCACAATGTGTTGTTGGGCAGACTGTGGAGCTCTCCTTTGTGGTATGTGAGTTATAAAGTGCAACTCAGACCTTGCTCAGTCACACTTGCACAAATAATGCCTTTGTCTGTGTTTTATATAGTTGAAAGGGCCAATATAATGACAAGATGCCAATATGATGACGAGAGCCCTAGACATAAATGAGAAGAAAACCCAAAGAACTCACATGGGAAAATCTACACAGGAGATCCATAGAGGACTAGGTTCAAGTACAAACCATGAAGGTTTATTTAAATTTACAAATCATTACAGAAGGCAAAACCAAAAGGTATTTCAATTAAAATACTTAAAATATTAATAAATGTGAATCACAATAGGCAGTGGATGCTGAACCCTATTCAAGGTAACAGTCAGACCAAATACGGTCTAGCACAAGGCGCATACTAAATCAAAGAGCAAGAAGTCATATGGGCTGCTCACTTTAAAGGCAGGTTAGAATCAATGAAAATATTCTAAATTTAAAGTCAAACATAGTCTGACATGGACTCTGACTCTAAGAGTAGGGAAAAAGCATTGGCACACATCCCAAACCAAGGCCCTAAAACTGAAGGCACCATGAAACTTTAAATTGGCACAAACACCCCCACCTGAATTCACTTTATTTGAACTGACAGACATTTCCACATATAGCTCTGTCCTGACACCCATACAACCATTGTTAGAAATGGGGTCTCTAGTTGACAGAGGTATTCCCTTTTGTCCAAATAGGGACGACTATCCTAGTCAGGGCAAATCACACACAATCCAAAATATCCTGTGCCCACCCTCTGGTAGCTTGGCACTGAGCAGTCAGGCTTAACATAGAAGGCAAGGTGTAAAGTATTTGTGCAATAAATCATATGGAAACACAGCGAGAAAACCACTAAAATACACCACACAGGTTTAGAAAAATATAAGATATTAATCTGGTTAAATTAAGGTCAAAATGATAAAGATTCAAAAAGCACAAGTTGAGGTATCACTTTTGCAAGATTAAAAAGAGTCTTAAGTCTTAGAAATCAACAGTTGTCTCTTGTTTGCACAAAGAACCTGGTTTGCGTAAAAAATGACATGTACAGAAACAGCAGAGGAGGAAATGCTCGCTGCAAGGGCTTTGCACAGATTTCCAGCGCGCAGTCTTGGTTTCTCACTGCGATTGGGGGAGCGTTTTGACGCCCAGGGATGATGTGTGAAAATCCTGGGCATGCGGGACAAAGTTACAGGCGTTGTGTCGATCCGGTAAGGCAATGCGTCAAATTTTCAGTCGCACAGCAGGTGCTGCGTCAATTCTTCACTCAGGAAGTCGGGCTGCATCATTCCGGTTCGGCTGTGCGTCGATCTGGTAGGGCTGTGCGTCAAATTTCCAGCCACAAGGCAGGCTCTGCGTCGGTTCTTCACTTGGAAGTCGGGCTGCGTCGTTCCGGTTTGGCTGTGTGGCGATCTTCTCATCGCAAGGCAGGCTATGCATCATTTCCGGAAGGCTGTGCATCGATTTTCAGCACACAAGGAGTTTTTTGAAGAGATGAAGTCTTTTTGGCCATTAGACTTCAGAAAACAGGAGGCAAGCTCGATCCAAGCCCTTGGAGAGCACTTTTCAGCAAAGTCAGAGCGCAGCAGGGCAGAAGAGCAACAGCAGGACAGCAGTCCTTCACAGCACAACAGTCCAGATAAGTCCTTTGGGCATCCAGGCAATTCCTCTTCACAGGTTGCAGGTTCAGGTCCAGAAGTGTCTGAATTGGTGGGGTCAGGGACTCAGTTTATATACCCAAAAATGCCTTTGAAGTGGGCGAGACTTCAAAGAGTGGTTTTGAAGTGCACAAGGTCTCCTTTCAGTACAGGTCTGTCAGCCAGGGTACCATTAGGGGGTTAAGCAGTCCATTGTGTGAGGGCAGGCCACTAGCCTTTGAAATGTAAGTGTCAGGCCCTCTGTCCTTCCAGCCCAGGAAGACCCATTCAGTATGCAGATGAATGCAGGTCTGACTGAGTATCCTGTGTTTGTGGTTGTCTGGGTGAAATGCACAAGGGAGCTATCAACCAGCCAAAGCCCAGAGGTGGATTGGAGACAGGCTGCAAGGTACAGATGGATTTTAAGTACAGAGAAATGCTCTCTTTCTAAAAGCGAAATTTCTAAGATTTTGAATTGCCATTCTGGCCATACTAAATATGACCTGGTTACCCCTTTCTGATCAGAATCTACCAGTCATAACAGTATATGAGGGTAGCCCTAATGTTATCCTATGAAAGGAGCAGGCCTCACAGTAGTGGAAAACCAATTTAGGAGTTTTCCATTACCAGGACATATAAGACACACATGTACATGTCCTGCCTTTTAACTACATAGCACCCTGCCCTATGGGTTACCTAGGGCCTACCTTAGGGATGACTTAAATGTAGAAAACGGGGAGTTTTAGGTCTTGGCAAGTACTTTTATTGCCAAGTCGAAGTGGCAGTGAAACTGCACACACAGCCTTGTAATGGCAGGTTTGCGACATGGTCAAGGGACTACTTATGTGGGTGGCACAACCAGTGCTGCAGGCCCACTAGTAACATTTAATTTACAGGCCCTAGGAACCTGTAGTGCACTTTACCAGGGACTTATAAGTAAATTAAATATGTCAATTGGGTATGAGCCATTGTTACCATGTTTAAAGAAGAGAGCATATGCACTTTAGCACTGGTTAGCAGTGATAAAGTGTGCAGAGTCCTAAAACCAGCAAAACAGTGTCAGAAAGTGGAGGCAGGCAGGCAAAAAGTTGGGTGATGACCACCCTAAGGGTGTCAGGTCTAACATGCATGCCCTCCACGGATGAAAACACCTTTAAACAGCTCCAAGACTGTTTTGACAATTCTCCTCCGGCAAAAGGGTAAACAACGTTGTTGGGCCTCCAGATGACCAACACACAGAACATGGGTCATCATCCAATGAGATTACTGCTGAGGACTCTGAGGACTGCCAAGTTGCTTTTCAATGTGAGTGATAGGAGTCCAGCAGTGGATTGCTGATGAGGTCTGGTTGGGGATGGAGACCATAGCGGGCACTTTTGAGGGATTCCATAGGTGTCTTAGCCCTATTAAGGGTTTGTCAAAGGCCATTATGGACCCCTACACTTGTCTTCACAGGATTGATGAGTCCCTAGGTGAAATTGCTTGTGTCATGATGTAGAAGGAACAACAACACCAGTCTTCCACATCTGACACCACTGAAGTTGTCAGGCAGCTAGGGGCATTAATACCTCCATCCAGTCCCAAGATGCCAGGTCAGTCTTCACCATAGCTAAGAGTACCTTCAACTGCAAAGTTGTTGCTTTGTTGGAAAACCAGCAAAATCATGCCAGGAACTACCATGCTGCCTTAATGGCACTAACAAATGTCATTTGGAACATGGGAGCCACATCTTCTGCCTATGATGTCTGTGTGCTTCCCATTCAAACCCAACAACATCCATGGGAGGCCAAACATACATCAGAGGAGAAAGATGTTGATTTACCCAGTTTTCGAAGGAGAATGTCCCAATGAACATTTGTAACTGCCCCAGGCAAGTTTTCATAATGAAATCTGGAGTCTCTGGCGTGGCTGGGCATCCTTTGCGGTGTGGCTGTGTGGTGAGATACATTTGATGGTCCCAATGTGGCCTGTGTGCTGACCTGCTGCTGCTGTCTGCCACCCTCCGCTCTCGTTGGAGCATATTTTTTTGGGGGGGGATCTGGGCTGCTGCTCTTTTCCATAGTCCACTCACCTTTGCGTTATCATACATGCAAGCCATCTTCCTATGGGTCTTTGCTATGTTGCAGATGTGCCAATAGCAGTCCTGTCTGACCTCAAAAGTCCTTGTCATGTTTGTGGTCATGTTATCTAGGAAGTAAAAGGAAACACAGAGGGCCATATTTATACTTTTTGACGCAAAACTGCGCTAACGCAGTTTTGCGTCAAAAAAAGTAGCGCCAGCTAACGCCATTCTGAAGCGCCATGCGGGCGCCGTATTTATTCAATGATGTTAGCCGGCGTTAGCCGCCGGCGCTGCCTGGTGTGTGTGAAAAAAAATGAAGTACACCAGGCAGCACCGGCGTAGGGGAATATGGAGCTTGGGCGCCAAAAAATGGGGCAAGTCAGGCTGAGGCAAATTTTTCACCTCAACTCGATTTGCGCCATTTTTTTCGACTCCCAACCCCCATTGAGATGACTCCTGTCTTAGCAAAGACAGGAGTCATGCCCCCTTGCCCAATGGCCATGCCCAGGGGACTTCTGTCCCCTGGCCATGGTCATTGGGCATAGTGGCATTTAGGGGGGCACAAATCAGGCCCCTCTATGCCACAAAAAAAAAAAAAAAAAAATACTTACCTGAACTTACCTTAATGTCCCTGGGATGGGTCCCTCCAGCCTTGGGCGTCCTCCTGGGGTGGGCAAGGGTGACAGGGGGTGTCCCTGGGGGCATGGGAGGGCACCTCTAGGCTCCTTCCGAGCCCACAGGTCCCTTAACGCCTGCCCTGACCAGGCGCTAAAAAACGGCGCAAAAGCGGCTGGACGTCATTTTTTTTGACCCGCCCACTCCCGGGCGTGAATTTTGCCCGGGAGTGTAAATACAGCGCACATGCCTCGGAGTCAAGTTTTGACGGGAATGCCTACCTTGCATATCATTAACGCAAAGTAGGTGTCCACGCTAAAAAATTACGCAAATTCCATGGACTTTGGCGCTAGACGCGTCTAACGCCAAAGTATAAATATGGAGTTAGTTTTGCGTCGGAATTGCTAACGCCAAAGTATAAATATGGAGTTAGTTTTGCGTCGGAATTGCGTCAAAAAAAACTACGCAATTCCGGCGCAAACAGAGTATAAATATGCCCCATACTATCTCAAATTGCAAATGTACATCATGTTTCCCTAAATTGTGCAGATATTGTCATGCAATCATATGTGCCAGTGCAGATATACACCAACATTTGAGATGGAGATATGGACAATATACCTTCAGTACATGGACATCCCCAAATACAACATGGCAAACTGAACCAAATGAGGTCAGTGTAGGTGTACACTATGGAAATGTGGTCTAAATATGATAGGAAGCATATCACTCATAACAGTGATTCCCACTCATGACAATATGCCAATAGGAAATTGTAGACGTGGTCTGGATATGTGCACTTTTGGGGTTGGTCTTGCAAGTGGGTGCTCATGCAAGGGAGGAAAGTTGGTCAAAACATATGTGAGTGGTGATAAAGTAAGGTAGCCCAGATTTTGTGATTCTGCATTGCATTCCTCTTCTGGAATTACACAAGGCAGCACACATTGCTGAACTTTACTTACTCTGCACCAGGTAGCCACTACATAGATGGACTATGGGTGTCTCACTCCTACAATACTTTACTTTAGAACACTTCACCAATTTAGCATCAGTCATAAATATTGAAAGCTGACATAAAGCATCTGTTATACAGGTCTACCTAAACAATAATTTCACATTTCTGTACACTCATTCTCCCTGGGCTGCATTCATCAGCTCAGAAATAAAAAAGTGAATGCATCTCAGAAGTATGTGTATGCATGCAGTAATATTAATCTGGACAAGAACTATGTTGTCTATAATGTACAGCCTCTTATAGCATGATGCAAGGGCACCTGCAATGGTGCCAGCCATGCAAAATGACCCCACCAGTAGGTAAGCCCTGTAATATGTCATGTCCTGCCAATACTGTGCATTCCTGCTCTTTAACTTTTACACAGAGCTGCAACTTGACGTCTCACCTAGCAGTGTAGGAATGCCTCACATAAATGGCACATAAGGGAGATAAGGGGCATGAGGATGGCACTTGAGTGTCAAACCATGTGCATAGTAATGAGTTTGCCCACCTGCCCACACTCATGCTGATGACACCGTATCCAGGCATTGCGGCCTAATGGATTACCACAGGTTAACAACTATGAAATCTGCACACTCTGCTTAAAGATACACATTTCAATGAGATATGCAGATTGACATCCAGTTTACAGCTGCCTGCTAAGCCAAAGGACCAAAACCAAGCTGTGTGGACATCTACATTCACAATTTGCAATAATCAGGCAGAGAGACAATGATTTTTAAAACACCATGGATCAATAGAGCAGGATCCGCAAATCCCTGCAGCCCCCTGGGCCTCAATGTAATTGTTCCTCTGTCACTCCATTTCACATAGATATGATATGGACTTCTTTGAAGGAGGCTCAGTTACCCCTGAGGCAGGAATCACAGCCAAACCTTAGATCCATTTTCAAACAGATGAATTACCTATACTTCTTAAATTTTACTCACACCCTTACAGTTACAGAGATTTCCCTTTTTCCCTTTTGTGGGTCTAAATCATGATCTTGAAAACGTTTGGGATGTCACTGTCCAGCATCTATCAGTAGTAAAGTACACTGTCCTCCATGTTTATACAATTTGCCTTCAGATTTGACACACATACAGGAAAACGCATGAGTCCCCCATATTATAGATGTAGATTAGCAGGATTCTTTATCCACACATATATTCAGTCACACCGGAATTATGCTGCATGAGAGGTCAAGGTTATTCAGCAGTTTTGGGCATAGTCTGCTGCAAGATTAAGCAAAATGTGTGGCAAAAGCAACACATTTTGTAATTATTTTATTTCATTATTCAATCATGCTTAAACTTGGTAATACTGTCTGGGTATGGCTTGTGCATCATTAGTACCAGTTGCACATTTAAATTAGCAATGAGCAATAGAAACTTGACCAGACCAACTTTGATAAAGTCATTTCACTTTGCAGAAACACCTGTTGACCAAATTTGTTTGTGGTGAGCATTTGCAGATACTGGTGGTCATTCTGACCCTGGCGGTCTTTGACCGCCAGGGCGGAGGACCGCGGGAGCACCGCCGACAGGCCGGCGGTGCTCCAATGGGGATTCCGACCGCGGCGGTAAAGCCGCGGTCGGACCGGCACCACTGGCGGGGTCCCGACAGTGTACCGCGGCCCCATTGAATCCTCCGCGGCGGCGCAGCTTGCTGCACCGCCGCGGGGATTCCGACCCCCCCTACCGCCATCCAGATCCCGGCGGTCGGACCGCCGAGATCCGGATGGCGGTAGGGGGGGTCGCGGGGCCCCTGGGGGCCCCTGCAGTGCCCATGCCACTGGCATGGGCATTGCAGGGGCCCCCGTAAGAGGGCCCCTACAAGTATTTCACTGTCTGCTGCGCAGACAGTGAAATACGCGACGGGTGCAACTGCACCCGTCGCACAGCTTCCACTCCGCCGGCTCGATTCCGAGCCGGCTTCCTCGTGGAAGCCTCTTTCCCGCTGGGCTGGCTGGCGGTCTGAAGGCGACCGCCCGCTGGTGGTCTGAAGGCGACCGCCCGCCAGCCCAGCGGGAAAGTCAGAATTACCGCCGCGGTCTTTCGACCGCGGAACGGTAACCTGACAGCGGGACTTTGGCGGGCGGCCTCCGCCGCCCGCCAAGGTCAGAATGAGGGCCTAAGTGCCAGATAATGGATCATGTGTCAAATGCATCAAAACTATAACTAAGCAAACATCACCACAGATGCATGAATGCATAAATCCTGTGGCCCTACTTATATTGCCCGTACACTTACAATAACATGCCTCCTTATCAATTCTAAATTCATCTGTGAACATGTTCTGTTGTGTTGCCACACTGAAAGTCATTTCTTTGTAGGTGATGTATGCCTCCCCATACAGATCACATTGTTACAACTATCATGGATCACACACAGACGCCACTTACTTGTCACATCAGGATCCCGAAAGCTGTCCACTTTTCCCCAGGACAAAAGTGCATGTCCACCTACAAGACAATGATTTAGACAATGCTTTATAAATACTGCACCAACACACAGTTCAAATAAAAAAATAACCACTATGACATGCCAATGTATTTCCAAATATCAACACTTCTAACACACAAATGTATACATTGCATGGATATGTAATGCAGCTTGTCTCCTTGCAGGACTGACCTGGCTGGGGGTAAAAGGTCAGAGATATCTAACAAGCTAACATCATGCTTCAGGCCTGTGACATTTTAAGTACTGCTGCCCAGCATCATCTGAGGCCCCCTTGCACCATAACACAAGGGTGAAACCATTGCCACTAGGCAGACAAAAGTTGTTTTTAGATTGGAAAGGACAGGAATGCAACATAAATGTTAATGACAATGCATTTATGCCCTTTCACGTTGGTCAACCTGGAAACGTAACTTGCTGAACGGTGCTGTGAATACTGATGTTAAATGTGTCACTTGGTACATACATACTAGCCTTGCCACACAGACAGACCTCACACTATGTGCAGTATGGATGTTGATATGAGATGTGAATTTAGCCAGAGGGACAGTTTTGACTGACATAGTGTGCAGTTCCAGCGTAAAAAACAATACATCCTGTGTCTCGTTACACTTATATGCACATACATTCATCACAGCATGTTCTTGTTAAAAAGTGTACATCAATTGTGTAAAGGCATGTTTGCCATTACTTTTCCCCGTTACTAACGTATTGCAATGCAGCAATTTGCCCTATGTTGCATTACACTAGGTTTATCAAGCCACTTCAAGGTGCACAAAGTGGCCTAGTCTTGCTTGATAAATTGCACTTGAAGCTTGTTGCTTCAAAACCACAAATCCCGTGGCTCCGCCTGCACGTAGAACTCCACGGAATTCAGCAGAGTTTTTCCTGCAACGCCACAGAATTCTGCAGAGTGGAAGTGGGAAAGCTCAGCCAGGCCTAATATTTACTTAATTAAGCATGGCTTTTTTCTTAGTACATCTAATCAATTTCCAACATGTGACATGGGTATTTTTGGATGGCAAGGTGTCATGCTGAACTTAAATTGACATATACGTATGGCAATGTAGGCCTTTTTCATATGGGTCAACATGATGTAGGTATAGGTAAATTTATTCTACAGACCTCTACACAACACTTTTGGTTTTCATATGTGTATATGTGATTTTGCCTTGTAGGTGAATCTGTACTTATATGCCTTGATTATGAAATCATTGATGTAGCATGAGAGGTCCAGTTTAGGATTGTGAGTACACTATGATACCTTACCTTGGTTGCATTTCCTCCTATGTTATTTCCTGATGTCTGACATATTTCACAACATATTCATAGACTGTATCAATTTTACATTATTGGACTGAAATGCTTGAAATTAAAGCAACGTAAAACACTAAATTGTTCATCTATCACAGTGATAACGTATTTCAATGTGGGTTATCATCTATGTGTATGTTTGGACCTAGAATGTTGGAATAGCAGGACTTTGTACTTGTGGTATTACATACGTACCTAGAGCTGACATTTACACATGCTTTGGTGCTACACTTACATGGAATTCACAAGTTCTTCTCCCATTTAGGCTCCTGATACTTTGGTCAACCTACAGATTTGCTGCCTTGTGTGACATATTTACTTAAATATACATGATGTGTTCAACATCCTCTATTTTAGTGGAACTTTAACTAATAATCCAGACTTGATACACCATTGCACATACACACATCTGAAACTTAGCTAAGATGTAGCCTCTGTAATCATACAGAATTAAATAGGGAGCCACATGATCTGTGTGTTGATTTGTTCAACAGTGCAGAACATGTGGTCAACTTGTGAACAATATTCCCCTCCTCTTGAAGTATCTCCTCTTTTTTATAAGAGAGGAAAAGGTGGTGTTAAATATTTGTAAACAACAGAAGATTTACAAATTCTTAAGCATTGACCAAATAATTTTTCTGGCATACTACATTAATGTGACTCATAAATGAATATGTATAGATTGGTGCATGTCATAATTCACTATTGTGCACTTAACTAATATTATGATATCCCATGAAGATTATATAACTCTTTTTGTTGCTAATATAAAGATTGTTTGTGTCTGTTGTAGGTCATTCTCTTTATTATTTTAAAAGATTTTAATACCGTAATGATACATTTTAATAATGCAGCCCTGGGAGGTGTTACTCATATGTTGTAATCTTTGCTGCTGATGCAATCTTCTCTGATCAGTTAGGGTTGTTCTTCCTTCTAACAGTTTTAACTATATGAAAACTCCAGCCATAATTCTGCATGGAAAGGGGACCAGGTTTAAGGTAAGTGTGAGACCTGACAGCCTTAGGGTGGTCACCCCTAACTTTTTGCCTGCCTCCCTCCAGTTTTTGGACACTGTTTTTGCTGGTTTTAAGACTCTATGCACTTTACCTCTGCCAACCAGTGCTAAAGTACATATGCTCTCTCCCTTAAAGCATGATGACACTGGATCATACCCAATTCGATCATTTAATTTACTTATAAGTTCCTAGTAAAGTGCACTATATGTGGCCAGATTAAATGCTACTGGTGGGCCTGCAGCACTGATTGTGCCACCTACTTAAGTAACCGCTTAACCATGTCTCAGGCCTGCAATTGCAAGGCCTGTGTGTGCAGTTTCACTGCCAATTTGCCTTGGCATTTAAAAGTACTTGCCATGCCTTAAACTCCCTTTTTTCTACATATAAGTCACCCCTAAGGTAGGCCCTAGGTAAACCATAGAGCAGGATGCTATGTAGATAAAAGGCAGGACATATACCTGTGTAGTTTATATGTCCTGGTAGTGTAAAACTCCTACATTCGTTTTTCACTGCTGTGAGGGCTGCCCCTTTCATAGACTAACATTAGGGCTACCCTCATATACTGTTTGAGTGGTAGCTTATGATCTGAAAGGAGTAACCAGGTTATATTTAGTATGGCCAGAATGGTAATACAAAATCCTGCTGACTGATGAAGTTGGATTTAATATTACTATTTTAGAAATGCCACTTTTAGAAAGTGGGCATTTCTCTGCACTTAAATCCTTCTGTGCCTTACAATCTACGTCTGGCTAGGTTTAGTCCACAGCTCCCTTGTGCATTCACTCCGACAAACCCCAAACACAGGATGCTCAGTCACATTTGCACACATCTGGATATTGAATGGGTCTTCCTGAGCTGGGAGGGTGGAGGGCCTGACACTTCCTATATTGTTATTTGCTGATAAGGTTGTTCTCCTTTCATAGTCCGAGCTGTCTATGCACAGAGTTTTCAAAACTATTATACATATAAAAAAATAACCATTAACAGCAAGAAAAAAATAATGACTCTAAACATAACAAAAAAGCTAACAACAACTAACTTTCAAATCTGCAGGGCCAACTTGAAAGAGTCAAACATTTTGATTATCAGACCTGGACAAAGCAAATGGCAAGAAGCGAGACATCCCTGAGCCAAAGCCCATGTATGTTTTGCAAACAGCTTCAACAGGAGATCCATAAACACTGCCACTTTCACTTCGGAAATAAAAGCAATGGCTCCTAAATCAGATGGAGCGGAATTGTGTAGCTTTAGGACGGCTAACAGTTTTCAAAAGGTAGAGAACATATTTTTTCAACGTCTTCTCCAAGTTGACCCTGGTACACCAATTGTGTTGCTAAGGGCTGAACTGGGCCTCCAAGGTATCGAATGTAAGACTTTTATCAAGACAATTTTTTCCTGGACCTAGTTAAGAACAAAAAAATATCTGGTTGACTACCTAAAAACACTCATGGACATCCGCAAAACAAAAGGCTGTACAAAACTCTTCTGGCTGGACCATATAGCCATAACCATAGAAGACATAGGGGCTTTCCAAACGGTGGTGGAAAGCAGGCTCCTGCAGTGTGCAACATTTACAAACTTGTGCAATGAGACCATTGCGCCAGTTTGTAAAGACTTGCGCCACATTATTCCTTCGTCAGGTATAACGTATGCAAGGTAGGCGTTCCCTGTTAAAAGCCACACAGAACAGGCGCAGTGAAATTTACAAGAATTCACTGAATCAGTCTGTGCCTTCACTGTTTTAAAAATCTAACGCCTACTCAAAGCAGGTGTTAAACTGACACAGGGCTTTTGTCTTTGGGGGCCTTCTGGTATTGTTTTAGTAGCATCTTTTTTTTATGCTAGTCCAACAATGCGTGTCTTTAGTACCACAGATGCATCAGAATTTCTGACACATTTGTGGAAACATGCGCCATGGAGCTCTGTATTGTGAATACAGCACCTCCTTGGCGTCGTTATGAGGGCACAGGGGAGCACAAGAAATAAGATGCACCAGAGCCGGTGTACCTAATTCTTGTAAATGAGGCCGATAGGATGTCCAGAGTATTGGGGGATCCCAGGCTCAATGTCCAGAATGAGCCAGAAGATCATCAAAAATTGTCATGAAGACTATATCATGCCCATCTGGTCCAGTAAGAGAGCCCGTCTTCTAAGGCCTGTGCTTGGGCATTGAATCAACAATGTCCCATGAGCCATAACTAAATTGCTTATTTCCTTAAGTGAAAAAGAGCCTCTGTATAAAATGTAGATTCAGAATTTTGCCAGTCATAGCCTAAAGCAAAAGGTGGACTAGCAACAAAACCAGCACGGACTCCTGCAGAACAGGATGCCAAGAGACAGTGTTATACTTCATGCTCGTTTGCAATCACACCCTGCAGGAAAGGAGACAGATTATTTCTCCTCTCTTCAAAAAGCACAACATAAGGAGATGTAGGAAGGCACTGTCATTCTGTCTCCAAATGTACTCAGAAGCACTTCTTCGCCTGGTTGCTTTGTAATTTTTTCGAGCTTGGAAATCTAGCTGACACTTACGTACCTAAATTATCTTACATTCTATTGGTCTCTTCAGATTTTTAGTTTATTCAAATGAATTATTGGCGCACTTCAATTAATGTATTTTAACTTTTACATGGATCTGTTTCAGGTGTATGATTTATAATAGCTCAAATCTATGAATTCTAATATTTTACAGTTCACATGTCGATGATTGGTCCACTTTACGATGTCCTCATCATCCAGCTTGTCAGGTATCGAAAATATTGCATCTTCTTTTTCAGTCAGTGTCTTCATTGTTCGAGTCCTGGGAAAACACACCCAGTGCGCTTTACACACCAATCGTTACAATTCTAGTTCCATCATCTCCTGTCTTTCGGTTCACATGGAATTTCGGCTTAAGCAAGTTTTATCAAACAATGAGCAGTTCTCGGTTAGTTCATCTTGTCAACACTTTTCATTAGATGCTAAGAAATACAGCTTCTGCATGAGGCCTGGCAAGACGAGGCCAAGACACTCGCTAAGTTAAGGCTTACAATTATTGTAGAATATAGGTTATACCTTTTAATATGGCATATTACTACATTAATCTAATCCATTTTTCAATATATCATGTAAATTAATTATATTTTAGTACATTTTGTGAATACTGGTGGCCAATCTCTGAGGTCACAATTACAAACATTCACATTATTTTTATACATTAATTAATTTTCTATCAATTTCATTATTCAACATTCATGAACATTCATTAATGATTTCTAATTAAGACTTTTGCTTACATAACCAAAGCCCCTGTAGCCCCTACGGTGCGGGGGCCCCCAGTTCATGGGGCCCCCTCAGCACAGTAGACAGTGCTGCAGGCCCCGGACTGGGTCAAGGGAGGAAGGAGCCCCATATAGGTACTTTGCGGGTGGATCCTTCAGTTTCATTAGGCCACTGCAATTGCCCCCCTTTCACATACATCCAATTTTTTTTAAAGCAACTGTAAATGCTGACTTTACTAATCCTCTCAGCTATCCACATAAAATATAGTTCTGTTTTTTGCAGCAGGCATATTAACACTCTACCCTACTTTATGGCAAGTCAAAGCTGCACTACACACAACTCTCAACTCTCTCCGTGGCAGGAACATTAATCACAAAATGTTGCTTGACATTTTAATTGTTTCCTGAAGGTTAGATGCACAAGAACTTTTCAGCAGGTACTTTTGAATCGTAAGTTTCATATATTAGTGCTAAACACTGCACCCCCCTGAGGTCAGCACTCGGTGTGGCCGCACCGCTCGCACCGCCCTAGAGCCGGCCCTGCTCAGTGCTGTATATTTCTGAGACCAGCAGTCATATAAAAGTATGACATAAACTTGTCAGCTCGCAATCCCACAAAATCAAACTCAACTTTATGTCTGTGTTTTAAGGAGGGGCTTCTTATCTGAAGATTGTGGGCTTTTATTTCCCACCCACAAGCACATCACTTTAAAAGTAACTTGCGCTTTGCCATGATTTTGCAGTGCCATGGACATTGTGACCTCAGCAGTCACCTAAACGTGCATTGTAATACGGGTATTTGTTTTAGACAATTTGTATATATTTTTTCTATGCATGAGTGTGCCTGCAGGAATTAAATGCCAACAGCCTGTCCTGCCGACACGAAAATGTTTTAAGCCAGCATCAGGGTCATAGGAGACAACTAATTTCTGGGGGGACAGAGACAGCCTTGGGGACTTTTCAATCGACTCTATACAAATCGCTTGTTTGTGAACTACAGTCTCCAATAAATGTACATGAGCATATATACATTGGAAGTGAAATAGGGAGAAAGGAAGGCATATTGTCACAGTTTGAAAAGCAATTATGTACAACAATTGTAAACTGTGCTCTGAAACTGTAGTTCTAATAACACCTCTAATCCTGCGTGTGATCTTGGGCAGCTCATTTACACTGAAGAAGCTCCTGAAGTTACAGGCTGCATAAAACATGAGATTCTGTAATTCCTGTATAAACGGCAGTCACTCGTTTCTTTAGAATCAACTATTTGTGAAGCACCAAGTCATTGATTATAAAGAAAAGACATTCACTGATTATAAAGAAAAGACATCAGAAAATTATTATTATTAGGTTATTACAGTCGAGTTCTGACATCATAATGCCTTCTGTCAGAGCTAGCAGCCAAGGTGAAAGGCAGATCAGGTCACAGAGCGTAATTAATGCAGCTGTTTGAAGCAGCAAATGGAATGTTGCTTTTCTTCTCCTGCTCTAATAGCTTTCCATGACAGAAGCTATGCACTAAGGTTTTAAGTGCTTTGAGAGAAAGTTGATAGTGTGACCAAGTATTATATGGGGTAAAGTACCCCCTCCGTACATAAGGATTTTCTAAGTCAACTCGGAGTTTACACCTTATAAACAGGCATTGGCAAAGCTAATAAGTCTCACCTATGTAAGAACTATTGCCTTTGCCAATGTGTTTTAGCCACGCTATACACTAGAGTGACTACTATTCAGCATGGCTGAAGGTTAATGGCGTAAAGGAGAATGATGTGTCACAGTGTTGTTGATTGGTGTGGCATAGGGTCATGGAGTAAGTAGAGTGTCGTAGAATGGAGTAGTAAACTAACTCTAAAGGAACAGGGGTACCTTGAGTAAAATGCAACACCTCTCCAATAAACAATGATATTAAAGTAATATCCAAATAAAAGGTTTCGTACAATTATTCAATCAAAATATAAAAGATCAAATGTAGTGGGAAAACATCAACAGGGGAAATTGAGAAAGACTTTGGTATTCCGGCATTACACAAGTTATCTGGATGACCCAATGTCACCAATTACAAGAATAATGTAAAATGTAACCCATATGGCACAGTGGTTAGCATCCACAATAAGGGTTGTAGAGTGGAGTGGCATGGAGTGGAGTAGAATATCATAGATTGAAGTGGCATAGAGTGGTGTGGAGTGGCATAGAGTACAGTGGTGTGTCATAGAATAGAGTGGAGTAAAGTGGGTGGAATGGAGTGGCATATAGGGAGTTGCATAGGGAGTCACAGAGTGAAGAAAGTGTTGCAGAGTGGCACAGAATGGAGTAGAGTTTAATGGAATAGTGTGTCAGAGTCTAGTATCATGAAATGTAATGTCAGCGTGAAGTGTCAAAGAGTAGAGCTGAGTGGTCTAGCGTGAACTGGCATAGAGTACAGTGGTGCAAAGCAGATTGGTGTAGAGTGTATTGGTGTAGAGTGCACTGGTTTAGAGTAGAGTGTAGTAGCATAGAGTAGTGAGGAGTAGAGGGTTGCAGAGGTGCAGAGTGCAGTGGTGCAGAGTGCTGTGAATTAGAGTGATGCAGTGCATGGTAGAGTGGAGTGGTGGAAGGTAGAGTATTGTGGTGTAGAGTGCAGTGGCAGAATGCAGTGATGCAGAGTAGAATGGCATACAGTTTAATGGCATAGAGTGCATTGGTGTAGAGTGCAGTAGAGTGGCATAAAGTTGAGCGGTGCAGAGTAGAGTGCCATGATGCAGAGTAGAGAGGTGTATAGTTCACTGGCAGAGTGCAGTGTTGCAGAGTAGAGCGTCATAAAGGGCAGTGGTGTAGAGTAGAATGGCATAGAATGCACTGGAGTAGAGTGCAGTGGCGTAGAGTGATGCAGAGAAGAGAAGAGTGACGTAGAGTATAGTGCTGCAGAGTAGAACAGACTGGCATAGAGTGCAGTGGCATAGAGTAGATTGCTGCAAAGTAGAGTATAGTGGTGAAGTGTAAATTGTTGCAGAGTACAGAATAGTGATGTAGAGTGCAGTAACATAGATTGGTGCACGGCAGATTGGAGTGGTGCAGGGTAGATTGGACTGGTATAGCATAGAGCGGAGTTGCACAGTGTAGTGGCATAGAGTAGATGGTGTCAAATTAGAGTGGAGTGGTGTAAAGTAGATTATAGTGCAGTGGTGCAAAATAGAGTGGAGTGGGGCAGAGTACAGTGGCACTGAGTGCAGTGGTGCAGAGTAGAGTGGCATAGAGTACAGTGGTGTATTGTAGAGTGGCGTATAGTGCATTGGCATAGAGTGTAGTGGTGAAGAGTACAGTGGCATAGAAAGCAATGGGACAGAGTACTGTGGTGCAGAGTAGATTTACATACAGTGCAGTGGCATAGAGTGCACTGGTTTTGAGTAAAGTGGTAAGAGTGCACTGGCGTAGAGTGCAGTGGTGTAGTGTACATTGGTTTGAGTAGAATAGCATAGATTGCAGTGGCGTAGTGTAAAGTGCTGCAGAGTAGAGTAGTGTAGAGAGGAGTGGTACAGCATAGATTGCAGTGGCATAAAGTCCAGTGGTGTAGACTACAGCAGGGTGGAGAAAAGTGGTATGGAGTGCAGTACCATAGAGTAGATTGTTACCGAGTAGAGTGAAGTGGCATAGAGTGGACTAGTGCAGGGTAGAGTCTAGTGGCATAGAGTAGACTGGTGTAGAGTAGAGTGGTGTACAGTACAGTGGTGCAGCGTAAATTTGAGTGGTGTAGAGTGGTTTGGCATAGAGTGTATTGGCATAGAGTAGAGTGATACAGAGTAAAGTAGAGAGGTGTAGAGTTGAGTGGTGCAGAGTAGAGTGGAGTGGCGTAAAGTGGAGTATGCATGGTGTAAAAGCGCAATGCATTACAGACAACACATTGAAACAATCATTACATTTGCACAGACAAATGTTAATGGGTGAAAATGTAATTACGCAGTGTATTGATTTGTTTTCCTTAAATTAAAATATTTTTTCCCACCACACTTATATTCTTAAATAAATATCTGCACATTTCACTCACATACATTTAAATTTTGTTGTGTGGTAGAAAAAAGTTTCTTCCTCCAGCCTTTCTCCAGCACACTCCACTAGCCAGCACGATTGTCATAAAAATCTTCTCACTTTTAACCGAGAAAAAGACACATTTCCTACAACCCAATGTTCCCCTCGTTCTGCTGATAAAAGTGATACCTCACTTGTGTGGAAGGCCCAGGTGACTGCAACAGGAAAGGGCCAAAAATGAGTAGCAATTGAGGGGAAAGTAAAGCGAGTTGATAAGCACAATTGTTTGGAATATATTTTTAGACTGACTCTGCTTTGGGGACCCACACAAGTGAGGTATCATTTTACTTGGGAGACTGAGAGACCTGGGAGACTGAGGAGAATGCTGAGGAAATTTGTGCCGGTGTGGTGATCCTACAAAAAAGAAGTGAGAAAAATATGCTTTTTTAAGCACATTTTGAGGTTTGCAGGGAGTCTGGGTAAGAAAATGTTGGGGGATTCATGTAAGCCATACCTCCCTGGACTCCACTGGATGTCTAGTTTAAAAAAATGTCTGGTAGGTTTCCCAAGATGACCACCGCGCCTGGGACCAAAAACGCAGGTTGCCCCCCGTACCCCCCCTTCCGGAAAAACAGGTAGATCATTTTGATGTGTTGATGTTATGTTTTGGGGCATTTCCTGTTGCGGGCACTAGGCCTCCTCACACAAGTGAGGTAACATTTTTATCTGGAGACTGGGGGGAATGCTGAATGGAAGGAAGTTAGGGGCTCTCCTCAGATTCCAGAATATTCCATCACCAAATTGTGAGAATAGGTGTTTTTTTTGCAATATTTAGTGGTTTGCAAAGGATTCTGGGTAACAGAACCTGGTAAGAGCCCCACAAATCACCCCATTCTGTATTCCCCTTGGTGTGTAGTTTTCAAAAATATATAGGTTTGCTAGCCTTGGTGCCGGCTGAGCTGAAGGCCAAAATCCACAGCTAGACACTTTGCCAAAAACAGGTCAGTTTTCTTTGGGAAAATGTGACGTGTCCACGTTGCGTTAAAGGGCATTTCCTGTTGAGGGCAGTAGGCCTACCCACACAAGTGAGGTATTATTTTTATTGGGAGACTTGGAGAAATGCTGGGTGGAAGGAAGTGTGTGGCTCCCCTCAGATTCCAGAAATTTGCAGCACCGAAATGTGAGGAAAAAGTGTTTTTTTGCCAAATTTTGAGGTTTGCAAAGGATTCTGGGTAACAAAACTCGTGAGAGCCCCACAAGTCACCCCAGTCTGAATTCCTCTAGGTGGCTAATTTTCAAAAATGTATACGTTTGCTGGGTTTCCCTAGCTGCCGGCTGAGCTGGAGACCAAAATCCACAGTTAGGCACTTTGCAAAAAACATGTCAGTTTTCTTTGGGAAAATGTTATGTGACCATGTTGTGTTTTGGGGCATTTCCTGTTGTGGGCACTGGGCCTAGCCATACAAGTGCGGTACCATTTTGTATTGAGAGACTTGGGGGAATGCTGGGTGGAAGGAAGTTTGTGGCTCCCCTCAGAATCCAGGACTTTGTAGCACCGAAATGTGAGGGAAAAGTGTTCATTTTGCCAAATTTTGAGGTGTGCAAAGGATTCCGTGTAACAGCACTCAGTGAAAGCCCCACAAGTCACCCCATTCTGAATTTCTCTAGGTGCCTAGTTTTAAAAAATGTATAGGTTTGCTAGATTTCCCTAGGTGCGGGTGATCTAGAGGCCAAAATCCACAACTAGGCACTTTGTAAAAAATGTGTCTGTTTTCTTTGGAAAAATGTGATGTGTCCAAGTTGTGTTTTGGGGTATTTCCTGTCACAGGTACTAGGCCTACCCACACAAGTGAGGTACCATTTTTATCAGGAGATATGGGGAACACAGAATAGAAGAACAAGCGTTACTGCGTTACTGCCCATTGTCTTTCTCTACATTTTCTCCTTCCAAATGTAAGACACCGTGAAATGAAGAAGTGTATTTGAGAAATACCCTGTAATTCACATGCTAGTATGGGACCCCAGAATTCAGAGATGTGCAAATAACCACTGCTTGTCAACACTTCAATGTGTGCCTGTTTTGGAAATACAAAAGTTTCCATGATACGTATGTTTGACTCTTTGTATTTTACCAAATAAATTGCTGTATACCCGGTATACAATGAAAACCCATTGCAAGGTGCAGCTCATTTATTGGCTCTGGGTACCAAGGGTTCTTGATGAATCAACAAGCCCTTTATATTCCAGCAACCAAAAGAGTCCACAAGACGTAACGGTATATCGCTTTAAAAAATCTGCCATAGCTGGAAAATGTTATAGAAGAAAATGTGGACGGAAATAGCTCTTTTTCACCTCAATTTCAATATTTGTTTATTTTAGCTGTTACTTTCTGGAGGAAAACCTTGAAGGATCTACACAAATGACCCCTTGAATTCAGCATTTTGTCTACTTTTCAGAAATGTTTAGCTGTCCAGGATCCAGCATTGGTTTCACACCTATTTCTGTCACTAACTAAGGAGGCTAAAAGCCCAAGAAATAGTAAAAATGGGGTATGTCCCAGTAAAGTGGCAAAATTATGTAAAAAATGTGGTTTTCTGATTCAAGTCTGCCTGTTCATGAAAGCTTGGAAGTTGGTGATTTTAGCACAGGAAATCATTTGTTGATGCCATTTTCAGGGTTTAAAAAATGTTTTCTTCTGCAGACCTTTTTTACCATTTTGTGTCCAAATTTTAGCTGTATTTTGGCTAATTTCTTGGTCTCCTCCAGGGGAACCCACAAACTCTGGGTACCTCTAGAATCCCTAGGATGATGGGAAAAAACAGACAACAATTTGACGTGGGTAGCATATGTAAACAAAATGTTATGAAGGCCTAAGCGCGAACTGCCCCAAATAGCCAAAAAATGCTCGACACCTGAGGGGAAAAGGCCTGGCAGCGAAGGGGTTAAAGGGCTGTTTACAGAAATTGAACACTGGTGGAAGGATACCATAAACATGAGATGCTCTTTGGGAGGGACAAACTCAAGCTGGACAGCCTAAAACACTTACAGCTAGCAAATAGAAACCAAGCAAATGTGAGTTACAAACCACAAAGCCAATGATAAGCAATGGGAAGTATGCGTTCCCAGGGAAGCTTTCAAAATGCCCCGTAAATGTTTTAAGCAAACCAGATAGGCTTCTATCTAATGTACTTAGCCTTTGGTCTCGTTCCTCTATATGATTATGGAACTCCTCTGTGACGTGCAATACCCTTATAAGGTACGGCAGGTGGTCCTTTTTCCCTCATGTTGAGATCTGTGCAATTAAAGTTATAACCTCATGCAAGGCTGGGTGAACCGGCTGGGTGAACCGGCACACTGAACCCCCTTCACTCGGGCCTGTGCACCGTCCGCCACCCCTATCTCACTTGGAGGGGCACTGTGTGAAATGGAATATTCATGATGAATCATTTATGATACACGTCCGAAGACTAGCTAAGAGATCTTGCCCTCTGTAACACAGATTAAAATATATGCGGAACTACCACTCCCTTCTTTGCGACCCAAAGATATCTGAGGCCTTCTATGTACCTTTTTATTCCATGCTGCACACAATGTTGAACCACTGATCTCTTCTAGCCCAATCCACACATCAGAGTAACGATTCTATACCCATGAAATGAATGCTGCCACTACTCAGAGATCTGACAGATTAGAACAAAATATGCCATCAAACCACTGCAGCAGTCAAACGGTATCTTGCTATTTAGGGCCTCTAAACAGGTTCTTATGGGCATGGAGTGCACTCACTGTATTTTCCTGTAATGTGAAATGTGTTCTGATTTATATTAATGCATTGATATGAACACTGTAATGCGGATGCCTTGGTCAGCTATCACCAAGGCCACTGGAATTATGCAATTGTGCGCTGCATTGTTTTTCACAAAATTAATGATTTGCCACATTTCCCACAAAATCCACCATCTGCTGCATAATCTGCAGATCTGAAAAACAAAATATTGTTTCTAGCTCCAGCAGTTCGAAAGTTACTAAAATGCAGTGATGTGTTGCTGCACAGTGGAAGGCCCCTTTCCAAAAAGCTGACTGGGAAACTTTATTTTGCTTGTTGCTATATTTAAGTGTTAAACTGGTACTAATAAGGTGCATCCTAAGCCCTGAGAGTGTTAGCAAGTGCAACAACCATTTGGCATAGCCAATAGGTCTCACCTTTGTGTCCTTATAAGTCTTTAGCCAGAGCTATTGGCTTTGCCAATGTCTTTAAGCTCTGTTGTATAGCAGCGTGGCTGATGTGCAACATGTTGAAAAGTTAAAATAAAAAGTGTTATAGGCATTTTTGTTACCTTATATATAACCAATAAGACATTATGTACAACTGAATGACCCTATTAAAAAAGGAATTAACATAAAAAATGTCTTCTAGTTTTCTTGTCCTAACAATGCTTATAGTGAAGAAGTGAAATTAAAAGTAAATAAAAAAAAGCTGATGCAGCTAGAACCAGCTGCATTATAGTTTTTTGCTTTTTTATGGCAGAAGAGATAAACAACGGGAGAGTGGCATAGAGTGGGGTGGTGTGCAATAGTGTAGAGTGCAGTGACAACGAGTGCAGCGGTGCGTAGTACAGTAGTGTGGGGGGTAGAGTGCATTTGCATAGTGTAGAGTGGAGTGGTGTAGAGTAGAAAGGCATAGAGTGGAGTGGTGCCAATAAGAGGCTGGCTGGTAAAAAATGTTTGGAAAACGCATGCCTCTAATTCCTTCATTCATTTTTTTAATTCAATATTTTAGTTATCTCCTTCTGCAGATGGTCTTATTTTCAGGCTTTTGAAAGCAAAGGGAGAAAATGACATATTTTCAAAAACCTCCCTGCAGTGTTGGTAGATAGAATTTTCTATCACTGATTGATAAGCATGCTGTAGTTCTTTCAGAGATCAGTAGGGTTTTTCTTGGCTGCAGTATGTTATATAATGTGTCATTTATAAAATCAAGTGCTTGTTGCTGGGTTGACTTTTGGCGTTGCTATGGCAATAACATGCAAATTGACCACTGCACTGCTGTATTAGTTGGGCGATGTAATATTTACCAGTTCAGTGGTTTTGTATGATATGTTATATCTGCCACATATTTTAACCAACTGGTAAGGGTAGAATTGTCAAAAGCAACTTTAGCCACAGTGTATTGTTAGCGCGTCAGACCTTATTAAGTGAATTTACAAGGAGACACGTACAGGCCGATGAACCTTTTCACTGCGCTTCAAGTAGTTCTCACCATGTAATCCTGTACCAATACAAACCAATAGCAATAACAATCAGTGGAATCAATAATCAATAGGAGTCAGTAATTTCCACACACCATGACCTCACGGCCATGAATAACCACACCTTTATGTAAAAGTTAGAATGTTTATTTCCCTATATTAACAATGCTAATGTCACATATGTTAGTCTCAAAATCAAATGATAAGTATACAGAAACAATACTGGCTGCCCAAAGAGCCTAAAGAATCACAATCTATTCAAAGCTAGAGTCACTATACATTCTAGTACAGATTAATAGCATGAATAACTGCGCAAACAAAATGATATACATTTAGATTCAGCAAAGAAAAGACATCAACTGTTATTACATGTAGCGAACATCATCAGTGAGAACACTAACATCAGATTAGACTAGCATGTTCGGACTTCATGCAAAACAATTTCGTCACACAAATTTGGAAAACATCTAACTATGGCTCTATCAAAAGTAGCAGTTGGTGCCTAGGGACAAGAAGCAAATAGACATAACAATCAGTAACATCGTCTTATACCTGGCCTCAGTATGGTTCGGCAAGCTGTGGCAGTCTTCGTCAATTGAACATCAGTTCGGTCAGCAAGGGATCAGAATTCAGCATTAAAGTTCAGGAAAAGCAAAGTCTCTTCATGCAGTACAGAAAAGAATAGCTAAATACTCAAGTCTTTTAAGAAGAATATCGCAGAATTGCCTATCTCCTCTCCGTGCAGTTTGGCTAAGTTAGATTTCCTAACACCACTTCCCACATCCCTATTGGTCAAAGAATCCCATGTTTGCATTAAGTCCACTGAAAATAAAACCCCAAATCTACTTATTTTACTAGTACACGGTTTCACATGTTGATGATTGGCTCCTCTTCACCTGTTCCCATCATTTGTCAGGTATAGATATTCTTGCAGCTTATACTCCAGTCAGTGCATTAAGTGTCTTCTCCTGGGAAGGTCAGTGTGACACATACTACATTATACATTTTATCCTAGCTAGTACAACGTCTTCTAGCAAGAAGTTTTCATGACAAATAATTTCAGCTATGAGCACTTGGTCAGCACAGTGGAAAATCACAATGTAATTCTCTAAGCAGCTATTTTATAAGTCGTCTAAGAAATGCAGCTTGGCATGAGGCCATGCAACTAGGCCCAAGACCTCGCAAAGTTAAGGCCTATGATTAACAAAGCTAATACATAATACATAACCCTTAATATGTCATATTATTACATTAATAAAACATAAGCTCAACATTTTACATGAATAAGCTATTAATAAATACACTTTGTGAACACTGGCAAACACTCAGGTGGGCACAACTTCAAAGGCGTGAATTATTTTTCTCTATGTTAATTCATTTTCTATGCAAATTCAACACGCAGAAAACATGAATATTCAGTAGTAAAATTCAGCATTAACAATCCCTCCTTTGATGACTAAATGTGTCATCACACTGAAATCTTCCCACACAAATTTTCTACTTCAGCTAAAATTCTGTCATCTCTAACCCCTCTAAACGTCGTTCCCTCTTCAAATTTTGATAATTTTTCATTTTATTTAATTTGATCATCCTACATAATTTACATATTCCCCATGCTCCAATTATGAAATCACAATAATCAATATTCTATTTTCAATAGTACTCCTTTCCCAATGTTGCTGAGCCAGTTTCCCACTGAAACAAATAATTTGCCAACTTTCTCCCAAACACCTGGTTCCTCTAATTCTTTCACATCAGCACTTTCATTAGTCTGATTATTCTGATTATTAAGTAGGCTTGTAATTTCTATGCTGTTATCAGGAATTTACGATCAGCAATGCCTCGAATTGAGCATTTCAAACTCCACCATCCTTTGCTAAAAGAATGTGTAACACAAGGCGGCTCTGAAGAGTCACAGATCTTACCACAGCCATTTCTGTATCCATTAGGATCACGGCTCCTGAAAAATTTGTCAACATGTTATCCACAATAGTAGACAACTTTCAAATCTTCATAGACTTCAGGACAACTCCCACTGAAGGAATTATTGTTCCAAATCTATCTCCTGCTATACCAGAAGGAGACTCTCTCTCTTCTCTGATGTAATTCAGTCACTTTTGGTAAGTTTTCCAAGTCATCAAGTTAGAATATCTTTGGGAAAGCTATCCCCAAATAACATGTGCTATACCAGTCCTTTTCTTTGAACCCTTTTATAACTTCTCATTTAATGCCTTTCCCCTGTCATCTGTTTGATCTAAAAAGCTATTTTCTAACGGTATAAGCAAGCATCTCATGTTATTCTTGTGCACATATGCTATGCCAAAAGTTAATGTAGGCTTAAAGAAACCTCTCACTAATACTGTGTCATTGCCCTTAGCTACTCTACTCAGGTATCTAATTATGGGGAAAAACAAAAACACAACATAGTGGTTGGAATAGAAATACTAGATGTACTCCTGGTTATAGAATCTTGTTAATAACAGACTACAACGTATCCCATAAGTAAGGGGCAAACTATGATAAGTAACTCCTTATTCGACTGATGAATGAATCTGTGTATACACATAACAATTCCTTGCATCCATCGTCTCAACATTCTCACTCAATATGCAATAGAAGGCATTAGAAGAAAGTTCCCCTTGTGCATTGTCTACGTGCAGATACTTCTCACTAACCGAAACTTCTCTATCGCTGTTAATGCAGTAGCTGTCTCTAAAGCTGAAGTATGGTTGGCTTTACTCTTGTCAAGAACAGTCATGCCCACAATCAATATCACCCACGATATCAAACACACATTTGCCAAACCAATACTCATTTACAGCACCTGTTCTTCCTACCCTGCTGGCTAACGTTACTCATGATCTGTAAAGAATCAGAAAGTAGAATAGAAAAATGTATAACTATGCAGCAAAAATCAAAAACAAAAATCTCCAATCTTCTTTCAGCAGTTATCTACAGCTTTCAGTCTCAATTCCAGTATCCTTTGTCACAAATACGTTTTGCAGCTTGTCAAATCAGGTTATCTTGTCAAAACAGGTTTCAAAAAGTATTTTCCAGTTCTTGTTAACAGTCTCTTTTTCTTCTTTGTACTTATATCAAATTTGTCTCAACAGTACAATCAATCAATCACTTCTTAAGCGTGCTACTCACCCGTTAGGGTCTCAAGGTGCTGGGGGGGGGGGTTGCTACTGCTCAAATAGCCAGGTCTTGAGACGTTTCCTGAAGGTCAGGAGGTCCTGGATCAGACGTAGGTTGACGGGGAGGGAGTTTCAGGTTTTGGCGGCGAGGTAGGAGAAGGATCTGCCACCGGTTGTGGTACGGTGGATGCTGGTGGGTGGGAACGTGGAAATTGAGGCGCTCATTGAGGTAGGCCCGGCCTGTGTCATGGAGAGGCTTGTGAGCGTGGATCAGGAATTTGAAGATGATCTTTTTGTTGACGGGGAGCCAGTGAAGGTCTCTGAGGTGGGCTGAGATGGGTTTGTGGCATGGGAGGTTGAGGATGAGGCGTGCAGAGGCATTCTGAATGCGCTGAAGTTTCCTCTGGAGCTTGGCCGTTGTTCCCACATAGAGTGCTTTGCCGTTGTCCAGTCCGCTGCTGACGAGGGTGACCGTTCTTCTGGTTTCGATGGGGATCCATCTAAAGGTCTTGCGAAGCATGCGGAGAGTGTTGAAACATGAGGATGAGATGGCGTTGACTTGCTGGGTCATGTCGGTTGGAGCCGAGGACGAGGACCTCAAGTTCAGTTTGAGGCGGCTTATCTCCATCCAGTTGGAGATGGCATTCAGTCCGTTATAGAGATTGGTCTGGGCTTTGGCGGGGTCCTTAGTGAGTGAGAGGATCAGTTGGGTGTCTTCCGTGTAGGAGACGATGTTGAGGCCATGGGATCGGACGATGTTGGCGAGCAGCGCCATGTAGACGTTAAAAAGGGTTGGGCTGATAGAGTATCCTTGGGGGACTCCGCAGATGGTCTTGGTGGCTTTCGACAGGAAAGGAGGGAGGAGGACTCTCTGAGTTCTGCCGTAGAGGAAGGATGTGATCCAGTCCAGGGCCTTGTGGTGGATTCTGGCATCATGGAGGCGTGTGCGGAGTGTGTGGTAACAGACGGTATCGAAGGCTGCCGAGAAGTCAAGGAGGATGAGGACCACGGTTACACCTTTGTCGAGCATGATCCTGATGTCGTCGGTTGCGGCAATGAGAGCGGTCTCGGTGCTGTGGTTCTTGCGGAAGCTGGATTGGGAGATGTTGAGCAGGCTGTTGTCCTCCAGGAAGCGGGATAGTTGGCTGTTTACTATCTTCTCGATGACCTTCGCTGGGAAGGGGAGGATGGAGATGGGCCAATAATTATTGAGGTCTTCGGGGTCTGCCTTGGGTTTTTTGAGCAGGGCGTTGACTTTGGCGTGTTTCCAGCTCTCTGGGAAGGTGGCGGTCTTGACGGAGCTGTTGATGATAGTGCGGAATTAGGGGGCAATGATCTGGCAGGCTTTGTTGAAGACACAGTGAGGGCGGGGGTTGTCGGGTGATCCGGACTGGATGGTGCTCATGGTCTGGGTGGTGTCCTCGTTGTTGGTGTGGGGCCAGGCACTCAGGAGGTTGGTGCGGTTGGGTGCGTTGGGGTTAGTGTCGGCCGCGGTGGTCGTGGGGGTCGGGGAGGCGAAGCTGCCATGGATGTCTGTTATCTTGCGGTGAAAAAAGGTGGCGAGGGAGTCTCAGAAGTCTTGCAAGGGTGGGGGTTCGATGGAGGAGGACTTGGGGTAGGCGAGTTCTTTGATGATGCTGAAGAGCTCTTTGCTGTTGTGCGCATTGTTGTCGATTTGATCTTTGTAGAATGATCTTTTCTTTAGCTTCCTTCAATTGCCAAAATAATGACCTGGAATGTCTCGATCAAAACAAATAGACAAAAATTCTCTTTGCCATTCACTTGTTGTTGCATACACCCATTCAGAACCCGCGTACCTTCGACTTGCTATTCTCTTTCTTTTCAACTTGTGATCTCTATTTAATTCTCCTTCACTCAGGTCTTCTCTCCATGAAGTATCTACTTCTTCCTTGATTGTTGTCACAACAACTGCTTCCTTTCTCTTTGCTTGTGACTCTGGCCACTTATATCCTTTCAGTGGACCATTGGTCAATGCTCTTTTCAGTGTTGAACTTGAAACTTCTTCTTGCTCTGCAGGATTTCTCTTTGACGGACCTGCAACTGGTTCAGGAGGAGTCAGACCACATTTGCTTTGATCCGCTTCAACTTGTCTGGCGTTTGCTCTGTTTGTCTCTCAAAATCTTCTACTTCTGGGAAACCCCTCTTCTGACTAGACTTTCCAGCTGCCTCAATTGAGATTGGGTCACTGTCTCTCTCCTGGAGGTCTTCTCCTTCGTCTCTCATAGAAATGACTGAACTTTTGTCAACGTGCTCAGATCCGGTCTCAGTTCCTCTTTTTTCTCTTTCCAGCTCTGAGCTTGTCTGGTTGTTGTTGGTAAACTCAACAACTCCTCTTCACTGTCCAGAGGACATGCCACTTGTCTCGTGTGGCTGGCGTGTATCCAGTTCAGAACTCTAGTGCTCTTCACAGCAGAGTAGTGATCAGAACTACCTGGAAAGGGCCTTTCCACTGAGTTTCCAGACACGTCTTACTCACGTGTTTCGGGACCACAACCCAGTCACCAGCTCTCAGGATGTGTCCTTGATCTTGGATCAGTGGCAGTGTGGTGGCTTCCAACTGCTGAGAGAAAGAGCGAACCACATCAGCCAGACCTTTGCAGTAGTCCAACACCATATCATCTGTTATGTTCACAAGAGCATTTGCAGGAACCGCTGGCAACCTCATTGCTCTGCCCATGAAGATCTCATGCAGTGACAATCCTATCTTCCTGTCAGGTGTGTTTCACATTGTCATCAAAACTAAAGGCAGTGCCGTCTGGCCATTTCAAATTCGTGGACACACAAATTTTCGTCATTCTTGATTTCAAGGAACCATTCATCTGTTCCACTAGTCCTGATGCTTCAGGGCAGTAACTACAATGTAACTTCTGTTCAATGTTTAAGGCTGCACATAGTAATTTAATTACTTCATTGCTGAAGTGACATTCCCTATCTTATTCTAAAGAGATCAGAAACCCAAAGCGTGGTATCAGTTACCTAAGCAGTGGTTTCGCTACTGTGAGGCTGTCATTTCTTCGTGTAGGGTACGCTTTAATCCAATGACTAAAGATGCAGACAATCACCAACACATATCTCAATCCTCCATACACAGACATCTCAATAAAATCCATTTGCGTTATGGTGAATGGACCTCCTGCCCTTCCAATGTGGCCCAAATTGACCACTGTCCCTTTTCCCGTGTTCATTTGTTAACAAATAATGCAACGATGGCAAACTGCTTCAGCAACTTGTTTAAACCTCGGATTGAACCAATTTGTTTAAAGAGGTGAATCATTGCATCCCTCCCAACATGTGTTTGACCATGATAACACCTAGCCGTTTGAGACAACAAACTGTTCGGAAAAACCAACTGACCCTCTTCTGAAAACCACAATTCATCCTGTTGCAGTACACATTTCATTTTGCTCCATGATCGTTTTCCCTCCCTGTCAACATTTTTCTTCAGTGTTCTCAATTCCTCCATCGTATCTATTACATGCAATGCAAAACTTGGACATGTTTCATCTTCTTCAGGTAACAATTCACACTTATCTTTGAATGATATTCAGTTCAATGTGCAAAACTTTGCGACTTGATCTGCATATGCATTTCCCATTGACACAAAATCTTGCGATTTCAGATGTGCACTGCATTTCACCACAGTAATCTTTTCGGGAATTTGGATAGCTTGCAACAACTATTGAATTCTCTCACAATTTCTCATTGGTGAACCAGAAGAGGTCATGAAACCTATCTATGACCATGTTAGAAATGGGGTCTTTGGTTGGCAGTCAGGCTACCCCCTGTCCAAGCAAGGACCCTCACTCTAGTCAGGGTAAGTCACACACAATCCAAATTATCCTGTGCCCACCCCCTGGTAGCTTGGCACTGAGCAGTCAGGCTTAACTTAGAAGGCAATGTGTAAAGTATTTGTGCAATAAATCATACAATAACACAATATAGCACCACAAAAATGTACCACACAGTGTTTAGAAAATTATATAATATTTATCTGGATATTTGCAGGTCAAAACGATAAAAGATGCAATAAGAAATTGTAAAGATATCACTGGAAGTGATATAAAGTGTCTTAAGTCTTTAAAAAGCAAACAAAGGCCCTCATTACAACCATGGCGGTCGGCAGAGAACTGGCGGTCTTACCGCCAACAGGCTGGCGGTAAAAAAATGTGAATTATGACCATGGCGGTTACTGCCATGGTCATCCGCCACTTCTCCGATCAGACCGCCAGTGCGGAGATGACCGTTGGGCTGGAGACCTGGGTCTCCAGCCCGGCAGTCGTCACAATACCGCCAGCGGTATCATGAACCCGCTTACCGCCATAGATTTCATGGGGTTTGGAACCGCCATGAAATCCATGGCGGTGAGCACTATCAGTGCCAGGGAATTCCTTCCCTGGCACTGATAGGGGTCTCGTCCACCCCCCACCCCCACCCCGAGTCCTTCCCCTACAGCCCCCACCACCCCTGCCACCCCCAAAGGTGGCAGGACCCCCCTCCCCACCCCTACCCCTAACATTACATTACACATTCACACCCGACACGCACGCAGGCACCACCAACACACATACCCGCACACACACCAAGATACATACCAACAGCCACACACACAGTCATACGCACACACCCACATTCAGACATACACGCATACATCCATACAGACATACATACAGACAGACAGACACGCACTCATTTCCATACACACAACACCCCTGCATGCATACACGCACTCACCCACCCCTCTACATACACACACCCCCATGCACGCACACAACACACAACACACAACACCCCTCCACCCCCTTCCCTAACGGACGATCAACTTACCTGGTCCGTTGATCCTCCGGGAGGGGACGGGATCCATGGGGGCTGCTCCGCCGTGACCACACCGTCAACAGAACAACGCCACGCCGAATCACAGAACGTGATTCAGTGGGCGGTGTTCTGTTGACGTGGCAGTGGAGGTGGAGCAACCTCCACTTCTCTGCCGCCCGCCAGTATGGCTGCTGGCAGCTCTCCGTCTGGAAAAGGACAGAGGGCTGCCAGCAGTCATAATACACCGAGCGGAAAACCGCCACCACTGGCGGTCTTCAGCACGGCGGTCGAGGTCGAAATGACCTCCAAAGTCTCTTTCAAGCACAAAGTACCTGGTTTGGAGTGAAAAATCTCCCCAAAGGGCCGCAGAGGAGGAGATGCATGGAAAAATGGTGTGTGCGTTGGTTTCGCCCCTTCACACATGGACTTGCGTCGTTATTTTTCACGCGGGGAAGACGTGCGTCGATTTCAGGTGCGCAGACAGGACTCCTTTGTGGGTCGTGGGGTTTTCAGACACCCCGGGGTCTGTGCGTGGAATCCTGGGCTAGTTGTCCGGCTGCGCGTCGTTCCGGTGGGCTGTGCATGGAATTTTCTTCCTCATGGCAGGCGCTGCATCGATTTCCTCTCGGGAAGTCAGGCGGCGTTGTCCAGGCGGGCAGTGCGTCGAAGTTCCGGTCGCACCACAGGCGTTGCGTCGATCTTTTCCTTGTGGGGTCGAGCGGCATCTTTCCGGATCGGCGTGCAGTGAATTTTGCACCGCGGAGCAAGCTGTGCATCGAATTCTTCAGCGCACAAGAAGTCCAGTTGAAAGATAGGAGTCTTTTTGGTGCTGAGACTTCAGGGAACTGGAGGCAAGCTCTATCCAAGCCCTTGGAGAGCACTTCTGCAGCAAGGCAAGAGTTCAACAAGGCAGCAGGGCAACAGCAAGGCAGCAGTCCTCTGTAGAAAGCAGTCAGGTGAGTCCTTTGAGCAGCCAGGCAGTTCTTCTTGGCAGGATGCAGGTTCTGGTTCAGGTTTCTTCTCCAGCAAGTGTCTGAGGTGGTAGGGCAGAGGCCCTGTTTTATACCCAAATGTGCCTTTGAAGTGGGGGAGACTTCAAAGAGTGGCTTAGAAGTGCACCAGGTCCCCTTTCAGTTCAATCCTGTCTGCCAGGGTCCCAGTAGGGGGTGTGGCAGTCCTTTGTGTCAGAGCAGGCCCTCCACCCTCCCAGCCCACGAAGACCCATTCAAAATGCAGATGTATGCTAGTGAGGCTGAGTACCCTGTGTTTAGGGTGTGTCTGAGTGAATGCACAAGGAGCTGTCAACTAAACCTAGGCAGACGTGGATTGTAAGGCACAGAAAGATTTAAGTGCAGAGAAATGTTCACTTTCTAAAAGTGGGATTTCTAAAATAGTAATATTAAATCCAACTTCACCAGTCAGCAGGATTTTGTATTACCATTCTGGCCATACTAAATATGACCTTCCTACTCCCTTCAGATCAGCAGCTACCACTTCAACAATGTTTGAGGGCAGCCCCAATGTTAGCCTATGAAGGGAGCAGGCCTCACAGTAGTGTAAAAATGAATTTAGGAGTTTTACACTACCAGGACATGTAAACTACACAGGTACATGTCCTGCCTTTTACCCACACAGCACCCTGCCCTAGGGGTTACCTAGGGCAACCATTAGGGGTGACGTATATGTAAAGAAAGGGGAGGTTTAGGCTTGGCAAGTACTTTTAAATGCCAAGTCGAAGTGACAGTGAAACTGCACACACAGGCCTGGCAATGGCAGGCCTGAGACAAGGTAAAAGGGGCTACTTGAGTGGGTGGCACAACCAGTGCTGCAGGCCCACTAGTAGCATTTAATCTACAGGCCCTAGGCACATACAGTGCACATTACTAGGGACTTATAAGTAGACTAAATAGTCTAATTGGGTATGATCCAAGGTTACCATGTTTAAAGGGAGAGAGCATATGCACTTTAGCACTGGTTAGAAGTCGTAAAGTGCGCAGAGTCTAAAAGCCAGCAAAAACAGAGTCCAAAAAGTGGAGGGAGGCAGGCAATATTTAGGGGTGACCACCCTAAGGCTGTCAGGTCTAACAGACCACAACTGGCCAAAGTCATGGACTATTCCAAATCCATACTGGCTATCCATATAGATGGTAAATTTAAGCTGGGCAGAAACATGGCACGCTCTAGTAAAGGCTACCAGTTCTGCTACTTGTGCAGAACATACTCCTCGAAGCCAAGATGCTTCCAGTATACCAGAAATTGTGCACACAGCATATCCTGCTCTCAGTACTCCTGTATTGTCTCTTAGACAGGAACCACCAACAATGATAATTTTGTCATTTTCTTCCAATCAGGTGTCTCCAATCAGGTCTCGGTTTTGTGCACAAATCAGATACTCTCAAGTCATTCATGCTCAATGTCTTCCAACTTTTCAATTTCATCATTTTAATTCGGAAGTAAGGTTGCCGGGTTAAGCACTGTAAAGTTTTCAATGACACATTAGGTGACCCTAAGATGCTTGTCTCATAGCGAGTCATTCTGGCACCTGTCAGGTACTGCGTTTTGGTCCTTGTAAGTAAAACTTCAATAGAGTGAAGAACCGTAATTGTCAAAGGGTATCCCATCACAATGCCTTCACACTGTGTGAGGCTCTGTCCGACCGCTGCAACTGCATGCAGACAGCCTGGTAAAGCTGCTACAACTGGGTCCAAAGTAGTCGAAAATATGGTACTGGGCGGTTTACACCCCCATGGACCTGCGTCAAGACAGACAAAGAACATGCATCACGCTTGTGACAAAATAACGTGAAGGACTTAGTGTGGTCAGGCATACCTAAAGCCGGAGCTTTGCACAAACTCTCTCAAATCATAAAACACTTTCATGCACGCCTGCTCTAACACTAAGGAATGGGTAACCTCCTTGTGGGTCAGCTTGTGCAAGGGCTTGGAAGTGACTGAAAGATTGGGAATCTATTGGCAACAGTAGACTATCATCCCTAAAAACATCCTGACATCTCTCTGCGTGGCTGGGGGACTCATCTGCAATATGGCTGTGACCTTTTCTCTGGATACTTTCCTTGTCCACTTCTCAATCTGGTGACCCAAGTATTTCACTTCTTTCTGACAGTATTGCAATGTATGTGGGTACACTTTATGATTATTCTTTCCCAAATGGTTCAGTGAGGAAATAGTGTCATACTTGCACTCTTCCTTTGTTTTGCATGCAATCAACGAGTCAGCAATGCACTGTACTAATGTTGATTGGAAAGGCAATTCCAATGTCTCCAGATTCCTTTTCAATATCTGATTGAATATGGAAGGTGACTCTGAAAACCCTTGAGGAATTCTAGACCAATAGTAAACTTGATCCAAGAATTTGAAACAAAAGGGAAATTGGCTATCCTCATGAAGAGGCACAGAAAAAAAGGCTTGTGACTAGTCTATGACGGTGAACCATTCAGCCTTACATGGAATCCGATGGAGAATCACAGCTTGATTTGGCACCACAGGGCAACTTTTGATCACAATGTCATTTATGTTTCTCAGGTCCTGGACAATTCGAACTTTCCCACAGGGCTTTTTCAATCCCATTATAAGTGAATTGCATGGGCTGCTCAACACTTCTTTCAAGACCCCTTTGTTTACGAATTCTGCAATTATGTGAGCAGCCTTCTTAAGGATATCCTGTGGCATGTGATCCTGGGGAATCTGGGGAAAAATTGTGTTCGGCTTTACAGGGACTTTAATTGGCTCAACTCCCTTTAACAGACCAAGGCTTTCCCTGTCAAGTCCCACACTGTCTATTTAACCATTCCATGTAAATCAGGAAGAAGCTCCTTTACTGTGAATACTGGAAAGAAATTAATAAGGGGGTACTCCTCATTTATGTCTCTGGAGCAGCATCATCTTCATCATCACTGTTCGTCTGTATCTCGATTCCATCATTTGAACAGGTAATCGAACACCGGGTTTTACACAGCAAGTCTCTTCCCAATAGGGATACCGGACCTGAATCACAGACTACAAATTTGTGCAAGCCTTTAAAGTTGCCAATTTTAACCTGGACTGGTTCTATAAGTGAGTTGGTCAAAAACGGATCTGCTACTCCTACAATCTGGTCTGTCTTTCCTGAAAGGAGAAAGTTTGGAACTTCTGCAGTTCTCACTGTGTGTAGCTCCTGTGTCCACCAAGAATGAAACCTTGTGACCCATTACCTTTCCCTTCGCATATAGGCCTTTTTGATCTACTTCTAAGGAAGCTGCAAGCACACATTCCTCTCCATCTGAACTCTCGCTCACCCAATCATCGTTTATTCCATTCACATAGTGTAACAGGAATTGGTGTACAGTGTTATAACTTTGGTTATGCTTCTGAGCTGTGACTTTTCGAGGAAGCATCACCTGCTGCTGTTGAGGTATTTGAATTTGCTGTCTAGGTACATATTTGAACCTGTTTTTGCATTGGCTGCAACTGTGTCATTTGTAAATTTGGCATTTGCACCTGCTGCTTGGGTTGAAAATTTTGCATTTGATTCACATTGTTATGAAAATTCAAGTTATGACTTTTCATTCTCGGCCCTCTCATGTTTTGGAACAAATTGATGTCACCTGTTTGTTGAACAACACCTTCCTGTACCATCATCGGACCCTCCAGCTTCCAATGTCGGACCGCTCTGCAACGTGACAAGGCAACAATCTCTTCATTCCCTGCACATCGTTCTGAACCACTACAGTACCGAAATTGGGACTGCAGTTTATTTACCTCCACAACCTCTACCTCTCATCTGATTCTGAAATACCACATTTCCTTGCTGCTGCTGTTGCTACTGCTGCTGTGGAAAATTTCCCTGCATCCCTGTTTGTTCCACTTTGATCTGCATCGCCATCAGCTTTTCTTTCAGCTTTCTCTGCTTCAAATCAATCTTGTCACTACAGTACTTTGCATACTGCAATACCTCATCAATTGGCTTTGGTTGCCAGCAAATCAAATGACTCTTAATCATCTGGCTAGTTTCAGGTCTCAATCCTTCCACAAATCTGAACACAAAATGAATCATGTCTTTCGCCTCAATTGTCTCTGTACCACTGTAATGCTTAAATGCCTGCGACAATTTCTCATAATACGCATCTATTAACTCCTTTGCTTCTTGAGCTCTTCTATCTATTCTTTGCCATTCAATGTTTTTCGACGAAATTCTAATTTTCAAAAATGCAATCACTTTGTAATAATATTTCATTACCTCAGGAGATGGCGCACTCGTAGTCGGACCTCTCTCTGGTTCTTTTGTTGGCCTATCTATACTCCTCTTGCACTCCATCCACAAATGAGCTGGAACTACTATCTCTAATAGAGTGTTCAAATCCTCCCACAGGCACTTTGCAAGTTTCACGAACCTATCTGTCTGCTGCTACCATTCTACTGGTTTCTCTCTCAACCTAGGATAATCATTTGTAAAAGACACAACGTCACTTCTGCTCCAAGGACATAGACCAAATTCCCTCCTGGAATCTCTCTCATTGGTAAAATCTTCACTGGATCCTTACCCTGCTGCACATTTGCAGTAAGGTCAGCAGAATCCCTTTTTCTCTCATCTCTTTTCATTACCCATCAGCCTTCCCATTTGTCTGATGATCCCCAGGTCTGGACACTTTGGAGTAACTCCCTAAGGTGTGCCTTCATTCCTGAAGATTTCATGTGTTCAAAGTCTTTTGTGTCAAAATCTAATCTGTAACTCCTTTTCAAATGTTTTGTTTTCTGTATTTCTATGCCGTACTTCTCTGCCAAGTCTGCTAGCCTTTGATGCATATTGCTCACTTCCCTCGTAATTTTCAGGCACAGATATCTCAATTCTGCTTCTGTGTAGGATTCTAGTCTGTTCACGTCCATAGTTCCTTCAATGAGCTCACCCACTTCCATTCCTAGTCTCCTATAGTTCAAGTACTCCTCTCTCCCAGGAGCACTCTGCTGGGTATTCAGCTTGTCTAACCACTCAGTCAATTGTTGGGCAGTCAAACCTTGCAATGAAATGTTGTAGGCCTGAGCATGTTGCATCGGTTGTACAACTGTACCTGGAGACTGCAGTGTCAGAACTCCGAATGGGGTAAGGTCTAGCAATGATCTCGATCCGGCAAAGGTCTGTCCCATAGGAGAGACTATTTGGGTATTCTTATTAAGTCCTCCCTTCATTGAATTCTGACTCAGGACTCCCTGTACACTTACACTGTATTCTCTTGTGCAAACAAAGATACAATTTAACCAGTGGTGACAGGTACAGATACATCATCTGGGCTTGGTTTGACACTCAAGTTCTGTGGGTGCATAGTTCCCGTATTCTGGCACATCAATACAAACCTATCTGACTGTGTCCCTATTATCGGAGTGTATTTTGGCATTGCTTGTGACTGCACTGGAGTTGGTTCTGTCTGAACCAATTTTAGTTTCGGTAAAACCTTTCCAGTTGGCACTATTAGGTTTGTGGCAGTTTCCACAATAGGCACATCAGGGTAAATTCTTGGGACATTCGACTGTGGCACATGATTTTGTGCTACCAGAGTAATAGGTGCATTAAGACTGCTCTGCATTGGGCTCTGTGTCATGCTAGGATTAATCTGCACTGGACTCATTGTCATGTTAACCTGTGACGGAGCTGAAGGATTTACACAGGTGCTCCGAACACTCTCTCATGCTGCAAATGGTGGAAGACGATTTCTCAACAACTATAAAATCAACTCATCATCATCTGATTCTTTCTCAGGTGTAAAAGATACTCTAGACTCTTTTGATCTCCACTCTCTACCCTCGGAAAGGCTTCTATTTGTCTTTATAGTAGCTTTCCTTCCTTCTCTCGCGCTGTCCTGTGTAATCGCTGGAAACAACTTAATCCCCTGTAAAGTCTCAGTTCTCCAAAATATCGGATCACTGTCCCATCTAGCCTCCACTAGTGTCTTTTCTGCTTTTCTCATTCACCTCTCAAACTTCTGTTGCGGTTGCTGTCTAGCTATTAATTCCCAGATCACTAATATCTCAAACTGTGCTGGTCTTGGAGAGGGTTTCACATCATACAGCACCCTCCTCAGATTCTCTAAACTCCTCAAATTAAATGTTCTGTGGGCAGAAACTCTACACATCTTTCTCTGTCACTTTGCACCATTGTTTCAGCCAAAGACATGGGGCAGCACCCTTTTCTTCGACTACAATGTGAGCTGGTGTACCTTCTGGTGGTGCAATATCCCCTATAATCATTGTAATGTACATATCTCCCCTTAAAGCACTCTTTAAAGCTTTGAAAAATTACATTTTTGTGACCTCTATGTTATTCTAGATCAAGTCAGGAAGTGACTTTTAATCCCAGAATTCCCTTCACCCACCTTCTCAACCAACTGCGCTGTGCGGTCGTCTGCCAATCCGTGCACGACCCTTCTCACCAACCAACCTATCCCAGCGTTTCACACTCACAAGTACTGCGGCTGACAAAGTCTTGCGGCTTGTCCTCTCAAACTCAGATTCATACGAAACTAATGCAGAAATCAAAACCAATTGGTCCGTTTACTACAGGTAAGGTAACACAATCACTTCAGAAACCTTAGGGATTTTTCACTGAGGGCGTTTGGCTCTAACAGCTACTCCTTCTTTCTTAGTTTCCCAGATTCGCAAGCAAAATTCGACTCTCAAATTTCACTCTCAACTGATCAGTTGTTCTGTCCTGGTCCAAATAGGACTCGCCAGATCTCAGTCGAAAAAATTATTTAGCTCACTTTGACTCACACTCTAACTTGTCGACTGCGCCCGATCGACCTATTAAACCAGACAAATTACAACAAAAAACAAGTGTCTCATATACTTTTTAATATACTCCGGAGTCTTAGACCATACACGACGACTTCCCTACTCTCACACTTTGGAGTACGCACACTCCTTCTACAACTTAATTTGGAGTACGCAAACTCCCTAAACCCTCACAAACATCACAATTCACCTGCGATTTGCATAAGCTGTGCAAGCGCAAAACCTACTCCATTCACACTGTCACTAGAACACCTAGAACATCCTCAAACAATCATTGGCAAGCTTCAAGATTCTGGGAAAGTCATTTTAAATACATAGGGACACATTTTCTTTCCACTTTGTATCATCAAATCTGAAAAATCCAAAATTTCACCAATTTCACCCAATCTATGAATTTCTTTGCTCTTTTAGGCTATTAACCCTTACCCCACTACCATCTCTGGGAACACCTGCTATTTCTTGGTTACTATCTCTGGGACCAAATACTCTACTATCTATCTCTGGACTGTATGATGGGATCTTATGGAGACAAACCATGTACTGGGCCTCTGTTATGGGCTCTCAAGGAGACAAACCATCAATCTCTGCTACCATCTCTGTTAGCGCATCAGACATTATTAAGTGAACATACGAGGAGACGCGCATAGGCCAATGGAGCTTTTGACTGCACTTTGAGTAGTTCCCACCATCTAACCCCGTACAATATAAACCAATAGCAATAACAATCAGTGGCATCAATAATCAATAGGACTCATTAATTTCCACACACCATGACCTCACGACCACACAATAAATAACCACACCTTTATGTAAAACTTAGATTGTTTATTTCCCTTTATTACCAATGCTAATGTCACACATCTTAGTCTCAAAATCAAATGATAAGTATACAGAAACAAAACTGGCTGCCCAAAGTGCCAAAAGAATCACAATCTAATCAAAGCTTGAGCCACTACCCATTCTAAGGTTACAGTACGTATTAAAAGTGCAAACAAAATGATATACATTTAATTTCAGCAAAGAAAATACATCAACTGTTATTACATGTAGCGAACATCATCTGTGAGAACCCTAACTAACATCAGATTAGACTAGCATGTTTGGACTTCATGCAAAACAATTTAGTCACACAAATTTGAAAAACATCTAATTATAACTCGATCAAAAGTGCTGGTTGGTACCTACGGACAAGAAGCAAAGAGACATAACAATCAGTAACATCGTCTTATGCCTGGCCTCAGTAGGTTCAGCAAGCTGTGATGGTGTTCATCAATTGGACATCAGTTCGGTCAGCAAGGGATCAGAATTCAGCATTAAAGTTCAGGAAAAGCAAAGTCTCTTCATGCAGTTCAGAAAGAATAGCTAAACACTCAAGACAGTTAAGAAGAATATCGCAGAATTGCCTGTCTTCTCTTTGTGCAATTCAGCTAAGTTAGATTTCCAAAAACTACTTCCCACGTCCTTACTGGTCAAAGAATCGGATGTTTGCATTTCTCATTCACTCCAATGAAAATAAACCCCCAAATCTTCTAATATTACTAATACACAGTTCACATGTCGATGATTGTCTCCCTTCTCCTGTTCCCATCGTTTGGCTTGTCAGGTATCAATGTTGTTGCACCTTATACTCCAGTCAGTGCATCCATTGTCTTCTCCTGGGAAGGTCAGTCTTACACATACTACATTATACATTGTATCCTAGCTAGTACAATGTCTTCTAGCAAGCAGTTCTCATGACAAAGAATAAAATAAATTCTAGCTATCACGTCAAGAATTTTCAATTCTATTAAGGACATGGAGGCGAGGGGGATGAATCATTGCTTCCAGAGACACGCTGCACTGGAGGGAATCTCAGAACTGAAAACGAAGTCGGAGATTGCCTCACGAGCATGCACAATCATAGGAAAAAAAAGAGGACAAAGTCCTCCAATGCGAGCGCTCAGCTGTCCTCCACCGGAGGACAACTACACACACACACAAAACCAGGGAAGAATACGGAGCGCCCAGCACAGGCACTCTGCTTTCACCTTGCCAAAGCAGAAAATCGTCAGCACTCGACGCGGCCGTTCCAGGGTGTTATTGAAAAAAGAGAGGTCAGCCGACACACGAGTGCGACAGCATGTGAATTATGAGAGGATTCCCTGAAGGAGAGCCGCTCAATCCCGCTCCCGCTCCACAGCCGAAGAATGTAAGCAAATATATATCCAATAAACATTTAAGAAAAAAAGTAGGAGTACTTAGCTTTTGGCTGCAAGCAGCAAAGAAAGAAGAAGGACTAAAGAGGCAGAGACATTTATATGGAGTGCAGGCCTGGGATTGGGCTCTATGGACTACCAGAATTGTTGGGATATGTAGTTTTTTGTGTTGGTTATTGTTGATTACTTGCTGTAGTTTTCTCAGTAAAGAAAGAGAAAGCATAATCCGAAGCCTCCGGTCCTGACACAGAATTTCAGCTACGAGCACTTTGTCAGCACAGTGAAAAATCACGATTTAATTCTCTAAGCAGCCCTTTTATAAGTCATCTAAGAAATGCAGCTTGACGTGAGGCCGTGCAACTAGGTCCAAGACCTCGCTAAGTTAAGGCCTACGATTAATAAAGCTAATACATAATACATAACCCTTAATATGACCTATTACTACATTAATAAAACATAAGCTTAACATTTTACATTATTAACAAGCTATTAATATGTACACTTTGTGAACATTGGAGGCCACTCAGGTGGGCGCACTTCAAATGCGTGCATTATTTTTCTTTATGCTAATTTATTTTCTGTGCAAATTCAACACTCAGAATACATGAATATTCATTAGCGAAATTCAACATTAACAGTACAGTATGGTTGCAATAATGACCCTTTAAATACATGTAGGATAACTTGGAGGGGAGATAATTTTTTACTGAGAGCTGCGTGCAGATTCAAAGCCAAAGATTTGAGCTATGGAAGGTCATCTCAGAATTTCATCCTTGTGAAATTGATAATCGGAATTCTTGTCTACAAGACCCAGTATTAGGTAGCAGCTGTCCTCAAAACCCAGTTTGTGGTGTGCACGTGTAAATAGCCGAAGAAAAAGAATTACCCAAGGATATATTTGGTACTTTCTGCCTTGACATCAAGCAGAAAGACAGCAATGTAATAAAAGTAACTGCAGACAACGTAAAACAAATTAATCGACAGAAAAAGTAAGAGGCATCTATGGATCCTATTATACAAACCTTAAAAGAGAAACTGAAAAAAAGTTACCAATGTATTTTAATATGAACATGGCAAAGAACCTGAAAAATTATTTATTCTACACTGATGTGAAATTGTGTTGAAAAATCACTTCAGTTCTCCATTAGAGTCATCCTTTCTGTGTGACTTAGGGTTCAACCAGGGCTTGTACTGCTCTTAAGCCCTGAAGTCAGACACTTGATGTATTTTCACACACAGTCCCTTCTCTGATTTGACAAGGACATAACAAGAGTTATGTGACAGAACATGCACTTTTAAACACTGCTAAGCGTTAAAAGAAAGAACCACTGCACTTTGCAGCAGGCATGCATATTTTCAGGAGCTACTTTTCAACAGAACTGTGGTTTGAGATTCACAGTGAGCTATTTTAGCTTAGCTAAGTGGGAGGGAACAGGTCTTCTGTTATAACTAATATGATAGTCCTTAATGTACGGTTCTAGTCACATTATTGCCCTGTTTCCCCACAGATTGTGCAAAACACCACTTCTCCCTGGCCAACATTTCACAGATCGGGAAAAAACTGATTTTGAACGTTTGCTTGTATTTAACATCAGTCTATACTCCTGGTTCCCAGTCCACATCAAAACAATGTCAGTCAAAAGGGTGTGACTAAGGTGTCTTGGGAGTATTAAATGGAGATGCCTTGACTATTCATTCATGCTTCTCTTAATGGAAATGGCTGGGGTGTCTGAAAAACAATGTGGAAATGGCAGGTGGTGTCTGAAAAACAATGTGACCTGACACAATCACACCTCTCCACCTCTCTCCCTTTGTTCTCATGGGCCCTTAATGCCCACAGCCGTAAACAGGACAAACAAAAGGGCAGAGGGCGTAAGGGGCCTCCTGATTCATTTTCATTCTGTGACCATCAGATTGGTGATTGGAGGCAGGACAGCAGTTCAAGTGAATCACAGAAGTGAGAGGGGAAATTCTTTTGTCCGCTTGTTCACCCCACCCTCGTCCCCGTGTCCTCCACACTCCAAAATCTGGGGGGATACAACCCCAGCATCCCCCACAGTCCCTATGCCCATGGGCAGGATTTACTGTTTTCAGTTCACAGCCTTATTTTGGAACCTGGGGACTTATGACATTACCAAAAATATCATTTCCTGCAGCTGCAAATTACAATCATCAATTTGACTATTAGTATCAGCAAGTAATATAACCAATGCATATTTACACTATTTTAAACATGTTTTTCTATGATATAAGTTTGCAGGCCTCCTTGGTGCCTACAAATTTCAAAGCTTAGAGGTCAACTCCAACATATCCATTTGGGACTGGGACCTCAAATGCAAGGCCTATAAACTAAAACAAAACCGTACTTTGTACATCTTGTGTTACTATCATTATCTACCCATTGCAATAAAGTGCTGAAGTGGGCTAAGTTAAAGTATGGGTTGGCCAGACCTAGTTGGCAGCCTGACACAGGCTGTCAACCCACTCAACAAATGGTCTTTGATTACATAAAGCAAGTGATAATTACCTTGTCCAGTGTTTGACTTGGTCTAGTGGCCAACCACAATGAGTCACCACCAATTGTCACTGAACAAAGAATAAATCAAATCAAATCAAATCAAATCATTAGCATTTGTAAAGCGCGCTACTCACCCGTGCGGGTCTCAAGGCGCTAGGGGGGAAAGGGGGGGTTATCGCTGCTCGAACAGCCAAGTCTTTAGGAGTCTCCGGAAAGCGGAGTGGTCCTGGGTGGTCCTGAGGCTGGTGGGGAGGGAGTTCCAGGTCTTGGCCGCCAGGAAGGAGAAAGATCTCCCACCCGCCGTGGAGCGGCGGGTGCGAGGGACGGCAGCAAGTGCGAGGCCAGCGGAGCGGAGGGGGCGGGTGGGGACGTAGAAGCTGAGGCGTCTGTTGAGGTATTCCGGTCCCTTGTTGTGGAGGGCTTTGTGTGCGTGGGTGAGAAGACGGAAGGTGATCCTTTTGCTGACTGGGAGCCAATGCAGGTGTCTCAGGTGTGCGGAGATGTGGCTGTTGCGGGGTACGTCGAGGATGAGGCGGGCCGAGGCGTTTTGGATGCGTTGCAGGCGGTTTTGGAGTTTGGCGGTGGTCCCAGCGTAGAGGGTGTTGCCGTAGTCCAGGCGACTCGTGACAAGGGCGTGGGTCACGGTTTTTCTGGTGTCGGCGGGGATCCAGCGGAAGATCTTGCGGAGCATGCGGAGAGTGAGGAAGCAGGCGGAGGACACGGCGTTGACTTGCTTGGTCATGGTGAGAAGAGGGTCCAAGATGAAGCCGAGGTTGCGGGCGTGGTCTGCGGGGGTCGGTGCGGTGCCGAGGGCCGTGGGCCACCAGGAGTCGTCCCAGGCGGACGGGGTGTTGCCGAGGATGAGGACTTCCGTTTTTTCAGAGTTCAGCTTTAGGCGGCTGAGCCTCATCCAATCTGCGACGTCCTTCATACCCTCTTGTAGGTTGGTCTTGGCGCTGGCGGGGTCCTTGGTGAGGGAGAGTACAAGTTGGGTGTCGTCGGCGTAGGAGGTGATGATGATGTCGTGCTTGCGTACGATGTCGGCGAGGGGGCTCATGTAGACATTGAAGAGTGTCGGGCTGAGCGATGAGCCTTGAGGTACGCCGCAGATGATCTTGGTGGGTTCTGAGCGAAACGGAGGGAGGTAAACTCTTTGGGAGCGGTTAGCGAGGAAGGAGGCGATCCAGTCCAGGGCCTGGCCTTGGATCCCGGTGGAGCGTAGGCGGGTGATTAGGGTGCGGTGACAGACGGTGTCAAAGGCAGCCGAGAGGTCGAGGAGAATGAGGGCGACTGTTTCACCGTTGTCCATCAGGGTTCTGATGTCGTCTGTGACTGAGATGAGGGCGGTTTCCGTGCTGTGGTTGGTTCGGAATCCGGTTTGTGAAGGGTCGAGCAGGTTGTTGTCTTCCAGGAAGGTGGTCAGCTGTTTGTTGACGGTCTTTTCTATTACCTTGGCTGGGAAAGGTAGAAGAGAGATGGGGCGGAAGTTTTTCAGGTCGCTTGGGTCAGCCGTAGGTTTCTTTAGTAGGGCGTTGACTTCAGCGTGCTTCCAGCATTCGGGGAAGGTAGCAGAAGAAAAAGAAGAGTTGATGACGGTCTGGAGGTGCGGGGCGATGATGTCGTCGGCTTTGTTAAAGATGAAGTGCGGGCAGGGGTCCGAAGGGGCGCCGGAGTGGATAGAGTTCATGATGGATTTGGTTTCTTCCGTGTTGATGTGGGTCCAGTTGTTGAGGGTGATGTCCGGGGAAGCGGGTTCAGTGGTGTATGGTTGGGTCTGGTGTCCGAAGCTGTCGTGGAGGTCGCTGATCTTGCGATGGAAGAAAGTGGCGAGGGATTCGCACAAATCCTGTGAGGGCGTGACGGCGTTGGCGCTGGCGCTGGGGTTGGAGAACTCTTTGACGATGCTGAAGAGTTCTCTGCTGTTGTGGCTGTTTTTGTCTAGTCTGTCGGTGAAAAAGTTCCTTTTGGCAGTGCGGATCAGGTGGTGGTGTTCGCGTGTAGCGTTCTTGAGGGCGGTCATGTTGTCAGCGGTGTGGTCCTTGCGCCAGGCCTTCTCAAGGGCACGACAAGTTTTCTTTGATTCTTTGAGGGTGTCAGAGAACCAGAGAGGTTTTTTGGTGTTGGTCTGTCGATGCGTGCGTTTGAGGGGAGCAAGGTTGTCAGCGCAGTTGGAGATCCAGTTTGTGAGGTTGAGAGCTGCGTCGTTGGGGTCGGTGGTGAGGGTGGGTTGGTTGGCGGCGAGAGCGGAGAAGAGTTGCTCTTCAGGGATCTTGTTCCACTGTCGACGAGGGATGGGTTGAGTGCGGAGGTGGGAGGTCTCGCGTCGGAATGTGAAGTGGACGCAGCTGTGGTCGGTCCAGTGCAGGGCAGAGGTGTGGCTGAAGAAGACGTGTTTGCTGGCGGAGAAGATAGGGTCGAGCGTGTGTCCGGCGATGTGGGTGGCGGTGTTCACCAGTTGTTTGAGGCCGAGGTTGGCGAGGTTGTCGAGCAGGGTGGTGGTGTTGGGGTCGTTGTTTTGTTCCAGATGGAAGTTGAGGTCGCCTAGGAGGATGTAGTCCGGTGAGGCGAGGGCGTGCGGGGAGATGAAGTCGGCGATGGCGTCGCTGAAAGAGGCGCGAGGTCCGGGAGGACGGTAGACGAGGGATCCTCTGAGGGTGGTCCTTGGGTCGGTGCGAATCTGAAAATGCAGGTGTTCAGCGGCGAGGGGGGGGTCTTCGGTGGAGGTGGTGACGCTGATGGAGTCTTTGAAGATGATGGCGACACCTCCTCCTACTTGGTTGGTGCGGTCTTTTCTGGAGATCTTGTAGCCTTCGGGGATGGCGGTAGCGATGTCTGGAGCAGAGGAGGCGTTCATCCATGTCTCCGTGATGAAGGCGACGTCCGGGGCTGTGGAGTCCAGGAGGTCCCAAAGTTCAACGGCGTGCTTGTGGACGGAACGAGCGTTGACCAGGATGCACTTGAGGTGGTTGATGGCGCGTGGGCTTGTGGTCGTGGTAGTTGCGTGGTGGAAGATGCGTTTGCAGGAGTTGCAGGCGAAGGGTCCATGGGTGCGTTTGGGGTGAGCTAGGAAGCAGGTTTTGGAGCGCCCTGGGTTGAGGGCGTGGAGGGTGGTGGGGTCGTAGCGGATCAGCGGGGCTTGGGGGAGCTGGGGACCAGGGGTCGTGGCGCTGGGCGCGGGCCAGGCGCGGACGGGCGCAGACGGGCTTGCCTCTGGCGCGCCTCCGGCACGCCAGCGGCGTGCCCGCTGCGCGCGCCCGCTGCGCAGTCGCGCAGCGGCCGCCATAAGAGGTAGGAGGGGGGGGGAGGGGTCAGCTGGGGGCGAATGGGAGCTGGGGGGCGGGGGCGTGCAGGAGGTCGCGGCGGGAAAGCGCGAGGGAGGGGGGGGGACAGGTAGAGTGAGAGGAGCTGGGGGAGGGGGTTTAGGGTGGAGGAGGGTGAGTGTTAGGAGGTTTGGAGATTAGGGAGAGAGATAGGAGTAGGGTTGTGAAGATAGGGGAGGGGGGGTTGTAGAGGTGGGTGAGGGAGAGAGGTAGAGTGAGAGGATAGGGAGATAGGTAGTAGAGGGGGTGGCGGGAGGGGGGGAGAGATAGAGAAATAGATAGAGAAAATAGATAGAGAAGTCGATAGATAGGGAAATAGATAGATAGACAGATAGGTAGGTAGGAGGAGGTGGAGAGTGGGGGAGTTAGATAGTGAGATAGGGAGCTAGAGAGATAGGAAGATAGGAGGAGTGAGGGAGGTAGATAGCGAACGGGTTAGCTAGGGGTGAGAGAGGGGGAGGCGAGTGAGGGAGGGGGATGAGGAAGGAGCAGGAGGGCAGGCTCGGGGGAAGAAGACGGAGGAGGTAGAAGAGCCGAAGACAGGAGAACAGAAGACAGGAGAACAGAAGACAGAAGAACAGAAGACAGAAGAACAGAAGACAGAAGCACAGAAGATCGGAAGAGCAGAAGAACAGAGAAGAACAGAGAAGAACAGAGAAGAACAGAGAAGAACAGAGAAGAACACAGAAGAACACAGAAGAACACAGAAGAACCGAGAAGAAGAACACAGAAGCACAGAGAAGAACAGAGAAGAAGAACACAGAAGACCGGAAGAACACAGAAGAACAGAAGGGAAGAACAGAAGAACAGAAGAACACAGAAGAAGATTGCAGAGGGGGAGCGAGGAGGGAGAGACAGAGAGGAGGAAAAGAAGCAGGAGCAGAAGAGAAGGTGAGTGGCGCGGGGCAGGGCGAGGGGCTGGGAGGAGGGGGGTACTTACAGTTAGGTGGGTCTCAGGAACACAGGAACTCGGGAACTTGGAGGAGCTGCAGCGGCAGGGGGAGCGACCTACCCTTGGGTCAAGGGTCGCTACCACTGTCGCGCAGCGGCCGCCATAAGAGGTAGGAGGGGGGGGGAGGGGTCAGCTGGGGGCGAATGGGAGCTGGGGGGCGGGGGCGTGCAGGAGGTCGCGGCGGGAAAGCGCGAGGGAGGGGGGGGGACAGGTAGAGTGAGAGGAGCTGGGGGAGGGGGTTTAGGGTGGAGGAGGGTGAGTGTTAGGAGGTTTGGAGATTAGGGAGAGAGATAGGAGTAGGGTTGTGAAGATAGGGGAGGGGGGGTTGTAGAGGTGGGTGAGGGAGAGAGGTAGAGTGAGAGGATAGGGAGATAGGTAGTAGAGGGGGTGGCGGGAGGGGGGGAGAGATAGAGAAATAGATAGAGAAAATAGATAGAGAAGTCGATAGATAGGGAAATAGATAGATAGACAGATAGGTAGGTAGGAGGAGGTGGAGAGTGGGGGAGTTAGATAGTGAGATAGGGAGCTAGAGAGATAGGAAGATAGGAGGAGTGAGGGAGGTAGATAGCGAACGGGTTAGCTAGGGGTGAGAGAGGGGGAGGCGAGTGAGGGAGGGGGATGAGGAAGGAGCAGGAGGGCAGGCTCGGGGGAAGAAGACGGAGGAGGTAGAAGAGCCGAAGACAGGAGAACAGAAGACAGGAGAACAGAAGACAGAAGAACAGAAGACAGAAGAACAGAAGACAGAAGCACAGAAGATCGGAAGAGCAGAAGAACAGAGAAGAACAGAGAAGAACAGAGAAGAACAGAGAAGAACAGAGAAGAACACAGAAGAACACAGAAGAACACAGAAGAACCGAGAAGAAGAACACAGAAGCACAGAGAAGAACAGAGAAGAAGAACACAGAAGACCGGAAGAACACAGAAGAACAGAAGGGAAGAACAGAAGAACAGAAGAACACAGAAGAAGATTGCAGAGGGGGAGCGAGGAGGGAGAGACAGAGAGGAGGAAAAGAAGCAGGAGCAGAAGAGAAGGTGAGTGGCGCGGGGCAGGGCGAGGGGCTGGGAGGAGGGGGGTACTTACAGTTAGGTGGGTCTCAGGAACACAGGAACTCGGGAACTTGGAGGAGCTGCAGCGGCAGGGGGAGCGACCTACCCTTGGGTCAAGGGTCGCTACCACTGTCGCGCAGCGGCCGCCATAAGAGGTAGGAGGGGGGGGGGAGGGGTCAGCTGGGGGCGAATGGGAGCTGGGGGGCGGGGGCGTGCAGGAGGTCGCGGCGGGAAAGCGCGAGGGAGGGGGGGGGACAGGTAGAGTGAGAGGAGCTGGGGGAGGGGGTTTAGGGTGGAGGAGGGTGAGTGTTAGGAGGTTTGGAGATTAGGGAGAGAGATAGGAGTAGGGTTGTGAAGATAGGGGAGGGGGGGTTGTAGAGGTGGGTGAGGGAGAGAGGTAGAGTGAGAGGATAGGGAGATAGGTAGTAGAGGGGGTGGCGGGAGGGGGGGAGAGATAGAGAAATAGATAGAGAAAATAGATAGAGAAGTCGATAGATAGGGAAATAGATAGATAGACAGATAGGTAGGTAGGAGGAGGTGGAGAGTGGGGGAGTTAGATAGTGAGATAGGGAGCTAGAGAGATAGGAAGATAGGAGGAGTGAGGGAGGTAGATAGCGAACGGGTTAGCTAGGGGTGAGAGAGGGGGAGGCGAGTGAGGGAGGGGGATGAGGAAGGAGCAGGAGGGCAGGCTCGGGGGAAGAAGACGGAGGAGGTAGAAGAGCCGAAGACAGGAGAACAGAAGACAGGAGAACAGAAGACAGAAGAACAGAAGACAGAAGAACAGAAGACAGAAGCACAGAAGATCGGAAGAGCAGAAGAACAGAGAAGAACAGAGAAGAACAGAGAAGAACAGAGAAGAACACAGAAGAACACAGAAGAACACAGAAGAACCGAGAAGAAGAACACAGAAGCACAGAGAAGAACAGAGAAGAAGAACACAGAAGACCGGAAGAACACAGAAGAACAGAAGGGAAGAACAGAAGAACAGAAGAACACAGAAGAAGATTGCAGAGGGGGAGCGAGGAGGGAGAGACAGAGAGGAGGAAAAGAAGCAGGAGCAGAAGAGAAGGTGAGTGGCGCGGGGCAGGGCGAGGGGCTGGGAGGAGGGGGGTACTTACAGTTAGGTGGGTCTCAGGAACACAGGAACTCGGGAACTTGGAGGAGCTGCAGCGGCAGGGGGAGCGACCTACCCTTGGGTCAAGGGTCGCTACCACTGTCGCGCAGCGGCCGCCATAAGAGGTAGGAGGGGGGGGGAGGGGTCAGCTGGGGGCGAATGGGAGCTGGGGGGCGGGGGCGTGCAGGAGGTCGCGGCGGGAAAGCGCGAGGGAGGGGGGGGGACAGGTAGAGTGAGAGGAGCTGGGGGAGGGGGTTTAGGGTGGAGGAGGGTGAGTGTTAGGAGGTTTGGAGATTAGGGAGAGAGATAGGAGTAGGGTTGTGAAGATAGGGGAGGGGGGGTTGTAGAGGTGGGTGAGGGAGAGAGGTAGAGTGAGAGGATAGGGAGATAGGTAGTAGAGGGGGTGGCGGGAGGGGGGGAGAGATAGAGAAATAGATAGAGAAAATAGATAGAGAAGTCGATAGATAGGGAAATAGATAGATAGACAGATAGGTAGGTAGGAGGAGGTGGAGAGTGGGGGAGTTAGATAGTGAGATAGGGAGCTAGAGAGATAGGAAGATAGGAGGAGTGAGGGAGGTAGATAGCGAACGGGTTAGCTAGGGGTGAGAGAGGGGGAGGCGAGTGAGGGAGGGGGATGAGGAAGGAGCAGGAGGGCAGGCTCGGGGGAAGAAGACGGAGGAGGTAGAAGAGCCGAAGACAGGAGAACAGAAGACAGGAGAACAGAAGACAGAAGAACAGAAGACAGAAGAACAGAAGACAGAAGCACAGAAGATCGGAAGAGCAGAAGAACAGAGAAGAACAGAGAAGAACAGAGAAGAACAGAGAAGAACACAGAAGAACACAGAAGAACACAGAAGAACCGAGAAGAAGAACACAGAAGCACAGAGAAGAACAGAGAAGAAGAACACAGAAGACCGGAAGAACACAGAAGAACAGAAGGGAAGAACAGAAGAACAGAAGAACACAGAAGAAGATTGCAGAGGGGGAGCGAGGAGGGAGAGACAGAGAGGAGGAAAAGAAGCAGGAGCAGAAGAGAAGGTGAGTGGCGCGGGGCAGGGCGAGGGGCTGGGAGGAGGGGGGTACTTACAGTTAGGTGGGTCTCAGGAACACAGGAACTCGGGAACTTGGAGGAGCTGCAGCGGCAGGGGGAGCGACCTACCCTTGGGTCAAGGGTCGCTACCACTGTCGCGCAGCGGCCGCCATAAGAGGTAGGAGGGGGGGGGAGGGGTCAGCTGGGGGCGAATGGGAGCTGGGGGGCGGGGGCGTGCAGGAGGTCGCGGCGGGAAAGCGCGAGGGAGGGGGGGGGACAGGTAGAGTGAGAGGAGCTGGGGGAGGGGGTTTAGGGTGGAGGAGGGTGAGTGTTAGGAGGTTTGGAGATTAGGGAGAGAGATAGGAGTAGGGTTGTGAAGATAGGGGAGGGGGGGTTGTAGAGGTGGGTGAGGGAGAGAGGTAGAGTGAGAGGATAGGGAGATAGGTAGTAGAGGGGGTGGCGGGAGGGGGGGAGAGATAGAGAAATAGATAGAGAAAATAGATAGAGAAGTCGATAGATAGGGAAATAGATAGATAGACAGATAGGTAGGTAGGAGGAGGTGGAGAGTGGGGGAGTTAGATAGTGAGATAGGGAGCTAGAGAGATAGGAAGATAGGAGGAGTGAGGGAGGTAGATAGCGAACGGGTTAGCTAGGGGTGAGAGAGGGGGAGGCGAGTGAGGGAGGGGGATGAGGAAGGAGCAGGAGGGCAGGCTCGGGGGAAGAAGACGGAGGAGGTAGAAGAGCCGAAGACAGGAGAACAGAAGACAGGAGAACAGAAGACAGAAGAACAGAAGACAGAAGAACAGAAGACAGAAGCACAGAAGATCGGAAGAGCAGAAGAACAGAGAAGAACAGAGAAGAACAGAGAAGAACAGAGAAGAACAGAGAAGAACACAGAAGAACACAGAAGAACACAGAAGAACCGAGAAGAAGAACACAGAAGCACAGAGAAGAACAGAGAAGAAGAACACAGAAGACCGGAAGAACACAGAAGAACAGAAGGGAAGAACAGAAGAACAGAAGAACACAGAAGAAGATTGCAGAGGGGGAGCGAGGAGGGAGAGACAGAGAGGAGGAAAAGAAGCAGGAGCAGAAGAGAAGGTGAGTGGCGCGGGGCAGGGCGAGGGGCTGGGAGGAGGGGGGTACTTACAGTTAGGTGGGTCTCAGGAACACAGGAACTCGGGAACTTGGAGGAGCTGCAGCGGCAGGGGGAGCGACCTACCCTTGGGTCAAGGGTCGCTACCACTGTCGCGCAGCGGCCGCCATAAGAGGTAGGAGGGGGGGGGAGGGGTCAGCTGGGGGCGAATGGGAGCTGGGGGGCGGGGGCGTGCAGGAGGTCGCGGCGGGAAAGCGCGAGGGAGGGGGGGGGACAGGTAGAGTGAGAGGAGCTGGGGGAGGGGGTTAGGGTGGAGGAGGGTGAGTGTTAGGAGGTTTGGAGATTAGGGAGAGAGATAGGAGTAGGGTTGTGAAGATAGGGGAGGGGGGGTTGTAGAGGTGGGTGAGGGAGAGAGGTAGAGTGAGAGGATAGGGAGATAGGTAGTAGAGGGGGTGGCGGGAGGGGGGGAGAGATAGAGAAATAGATAGAGAAAATAGATAGAGAAGTCGATAGATAGGGAAATAGATAGATAGACAGATAGGTAGGTAGGAGGAGGTGGAGAGTGGGGGAGTTAGATAGTGAGATAGGGAGCTAGAGAGATAGGAAGATAGGAGGAGTGAGGGAGGTAGATAGCGAACGGGTTAGCTAGGGGTGAGAGAGGGGGAGGCGAGTGAGGGAGGGGGATGAGGAAGGAGCAGGAGGGCAGGCTCGGGGGAAGAAGACGGAGGAGGTAGAAGAGCCGAAGACAGGAGAACAGAAGACAGGAGAACAGAAGACAGAAGAACAGAAGACAGAAGAACAGAAGACAGAAGCACAGAAGATCGGAAGAGCAGAAGAACAGAGAAGAACAGAGAAGAACAGAGAAGAACAGAGAAGAACAGAGAAGAACACAGAAGAACACAGAAGAACACAGAAGAACCGAGAAGAAGAACACAGAAGCACAGAGAAGAACAGAGAAGAAGAACACAGAAGACCGGAAGAACACAGAAGAACAGAAGGGAAGAACAGAAGAACAGAAGAACACAGAAGAAGATTGCAGAGGGGGAGCGAGGAGGGAGAGACAGAGAGGAGGAAAAGAAGCAGGAGCAGAAGAGAAGGTGAGTGGCGCGGGGCAGGGCGAGGGGCTGGGAGGAGGGGGGTACTTACAGTTAGGTGGGTCTCAGGAACACAGGAACTCGGGAACTTGGAGGAGCTGCAGCGGCAGGGGGAGCGACCTACCCTTGGGTGAGGGGTTGCTGTAAAGCAGGTCCTAAGAAAAGACATAGCATCTATGTGCCATTGGCTACCATTTTAGATTGTGCACGTCCTCAGTTAGGCCTTGTAGTCAACCCACAGAAGCCTTTAAACACTGTACACAGCCTTTGACCAGGAGCAGGAAGACTCCAACTGATGTAGTTCTTGAGGTTGGAAATGTATTTCTGGGATTGCAAACGTTTTTGGAGTATGGGGACAAACAAGGTTCCTTTGTTTGCAAGTCTGTGCGTTAGGTCTGGAAATTTCCCAAGGATGTTTTAAGTAAGATGACCTAGATACAGAGGGCCTGATTTAGAGTTTGATGGAGGGGGTTACTCCTTCACAAACATGACAGATATCCTGTCTGCTGCATTACAAGTTCCATAAAGGCTATAATGGAATTTTAATGCAATGGACGGGACATCAGTCACATTTGTGATGGAGTAACCCCCTGAGCCAAACTATAAAGCAGGCCCAGAGTCTGCAAACTATGTATAAAAATCACAGATTTTTCATATAAACTACAGGTGGATTATAGCCCAAGGCCATGTGCAGCAGGAATAGGCTACCCCGTAGTGAGATGAGGGCAGGGCAGTGCTGCAGGTTAAATCCTGTGGTTAACCTTGACCAAAGGTTGTATGCAGCATGGGTAAGTCATTGACAGGAGGTATGGCACAGGGCCTGGCTGAAGAACTGACCCTTCTGCCAACGCCTGTCATGCACAGCTGAAGATCATGCAAAGTAGAGGTTAGCTTCACCCAAAGGTAGGCTGTGCAAAGTGGATTGTGGCAGCTCTCCTGAGAGTTTTGTGCAGGTTATCCGATGATGCTGGGCATATGCTCAACCTTGAATATAAGTTAAAAAAAATACATTCACTGAAAAAAAAAAAAATTCCAAGTGATGTTATAGTTAGGTTTTGTAATGAAATAGGAACTGATATTTAAAAAATGGAAAATCACTTAAAACTAAACTTGTGCCCCCGTCATGTACTGCTTATAACCTCATATATTGCATCACACAAGACATGTTAAATGACATAACCTGGGACATCATTGATGACATCTCCAATGTCACAAATGATTAAATCACTGATAACATAATTCAGTCATTGTGACAGCATCCAACAGGGTTTGGGGACCTGCACTCAACACAGTATACCTCTGCCCAATTTTCTATCACCATGAAGTGATAATGGACATAACCGTTAACGACAAGCCGGTCAAAAAGCATATCTGTCAAGTCACCCACACAAGGCGGCTGTTACCCTCTTTTTCTGGAATTCACCCATATTAACAAAATGCCTCCTGGGTCTTTTATGGGGGTCATCCTGTTTTTAAACCTATAACACCCAACCAAAAAGAGTTTGTACTCTTTTCACCCTAAGGGTGTCACCCTATTAAATTCTTCGCTTGACCTGAATTTTTAAGTGAATAGGTTACATATGCATTTATGACTGATGAGAGACCTTCTGTTAATCCATATGGACAACCCTCCATAGTTGATAAAATACACTACACACATTACTGAGATGAGCACAATGGCGTAGAACCTTGTAGCCATGCTTAAAATGTCTGAGTGAGTTAAACCACCTTTAAGTGGGTCACCCCTTAATTTTACATTATACAACAATCTACAGCGAAGTTCTGAAAATAAACATACACATCTCACAAACATCCCCATTACATGGAATTTGTATACAGCAATGTATTACAACTATTTAACATGGACACATGCCCACAAGTTCACTAGCGGATAATCAATTGTCAACTAAAGCTTTGGCTTTTCTCAAAGGTTATTTTTACAATAGGCTTTGGCTTTAGGCCACAACCTACTTTAAAACATGTCTCTGCAACCTACATCAGCTCTGCTTAGCCTTTACCTTGTTTATCATGGAGTACTACTTACACCCCAAAATTTACTGGAATGTAAGTGGTGCACCATGCGTGCACAACCACACTTTCCTCCAGGGCTTATGCTATCTCCATTCTAAGCACTACCACATGTACACACAGTAATTATATGCTGAAAGGTTGTAGTAGAAATATATTTTTGTTCTTTGGTCAGATCATCTGTTAGAGTCACTTATTTCTTGGATATTACATTTTCTTGTGACTCATTGCATCCTTTGGGATCCAGATTTTTGCCCTGGCTGGCTGTCGTTTTCTTGTGATCCTTCATATTCCAGTAATTATATGCTGTATATGAATATATGCCCTTTAATAACTACTTTCTTTTTCAAATTAATTGAAAGGCCTAATGGAGTAGTGACTAATAGTTAGAAGGATGACGTCATTGGAGGTGTTACTGGTGATAATCAATGTCATCAATGAGTTTTAACATGCCATGATTGATTTAATATATGAGGTCATAAGCAGTGCATGATAGGGACACTAGCTATAGTTGCACCAAAATATAAGCAAATTTTAGGGGGTCCAGTTTTTAAACTTTAGTTGAGGAGGGAGAGATACAAACACACACACACACACATATATATTACCTAGTGGTGGTCACCACTTGATAGTTATAGTTGTTAGGACCTAGTTGTTTTTTTTCAAAAAAAGCTATTTTTTGCTTGCCTATATCTTTGGAGCCGCACAAACATTTGTCAGCTGCTGTCTGCAGAGTTTCTGGGTGATCTGTCAAGTGTGGGCAAACAAAAAGGGGGATCCCAAAATGCTTTCTCCCATGCATTTTTCCCTAGGGATTTTGAACACCGATAGCGCCCGAACCACTGGACAGAATTACTCCAAATTTGGCAGAAAGGTAGCTCTTGGTCCAGAAAGCAACCTTTTTGTTATTTGGTGTAAATCCATTCAGTAGTTTATGAGAAATTAAAGAAAATCCAAATTTGTATATATAGGGACGCAAAGGCTATTTGAACCCTCCAGATGTTGTGCTAAGATCTGATTGGCTGCCAGTACTTTAACAAGGAAGTGTTGGCAGTCATGTTGGGACTCAGCTTCAGCCGAGTCCAGAAAAAGTGGAAAAAAAGAAAGGGGCCAGAGTAGGAACATCATTAGCCCTTTTCTTTGGTGCTAGGGTCCCAGAGGGACCACCCCCGGGAAAACATTTTCAAGTAGTGGCAGATCTGCTGAAAATTAAAATAAACAAACAAGCGCTAGCTCCCACGCTTGAAGATGCTGAGGCCCCCGGGTGGGTCAAGTCCCAGGGAACTGCAATTTTAATGCAGGCGAGCTGCCCAGCCCCCTGCTGCCTCAGGGACCGCCACATCCCAAGGGGACAAAAATAAAACTAATGAAGGGGCTGCCTGCCCCCGTACCACAGGGATCACCACCTCCCCAGGGCACTAATTAACACTAATACAGAGGTGCTGCCTGGCCCCCCCTGCAGCCCCAGGGACCGCCACCTCCCTGGGACACCAAAGTAAAACGAATGCGCGGGGCTGCCAGAACCTCCAGCAGGGACGAACACCTCCCCAGGGCTCATTTAAAAAGAAATAGGGGGTCCTTCTTGGACCCCTAAGACCCAGGGACCACGTGGCCACCTTCGAGGAGCCAATAAAGGCCGTGGGGACTGCCACTGAGGGCTGGCTCCTGCTATATCCCGGGGACCCAACCCAGGGACATAGCTGTTTGCTGTGACTTGATGGGAGCTGAGAGCTTCCAGCAAGACACAGCAAGCACTCTGCTTAGATGAAGTGGGAGCTGTCAAACAGCACTTGCTTCTTGCAAACGGAGGTTTCCTCTGTTTCCTGCCCACAGAGATGCAAGCAGGGAAACAGAGGAAAGATTGCGCTCACTAAGAGGGAGCAGCTCCCCCTCTGTGACAGCAATGTTGACTCCCACAGGAGGTGGGGAGTTGGCTGAGACCAACATTGTTGCTGTGTGTCCTGGGGGGCACCCTGTTTGCATGGTGGGTCCCAGGGAATGGGGTTCCCGGGACTGAGATTGGCCCTGGAGAGGGTGGCCATGCAGCCCCACTTTCCAAAAACATTTAAATAATTAGGTGAGCCCCGTGGGATGGGGTCCCCGGGCCAAGATTGCCCTGGGGAGAGGGCCACACTTCCCCCCCATAAATTTTATTTTTAGGCCAGGCTCAAGCGGATGGGGTTCCCGGGGCCGAGGTCAGCCTGGGAGGGTGCACGCAAAACAAAACTTTATTGAAATATTTATGACAATCATATTTATTGAACATTAAATTGTGTGCATTAATAAAATATGCGTTTAATTATAACTCTTGGTGATTTTTTGATAAGGACAATAGGCCTGCTTTCTCTATGTTGTTAGGCTGATCCGTTGCTAAAGAATCTTTTTTATATTTTGGTGTTCTGACCCTAAGACAGACTGTAAGTCCACCTCAGTCCCAAGTTCTAGAAAAACTTTTTAAAAAGGGCAGTGTAGGGATACCTTTATCCCCTAAGCCTGGTGTTGAGGTCCCAGAGGGACCCCATCTCTGTCCAAAAATGTTTTTTAAATGTTACCACAGTTAACAGAGGATCCATGTGATAAACAAAATACCCCCAGGGTGGTCCACAACCTTGGCAGGGCAGCAGGTATATAATTTAGAAGGCTGGGATGCACCATACAAAGGCCCAAGGACCCCATACCCAAGGGCAGATCTCTTAATGAAGGGGATGCCACATGGTCCCTCTCCCTGAGTCTCCAGAGGCCCCAGGGACCCCATCTCTCAGGACCCATGACTTAATAAAGAGCAGGGTGGCACCCGACTCACTTCCCAAGACTCTAAGACGTCCCAGGCATCCCTTCCCCTGGGGCTGTAAACCATGAATTGAGCAGGGGTGAGCCACACCATGGACCTTGGGAACCCATCCCCCAGGGCTGGATCAGGGAGATAATCTTTTCCAAGTCCAAGAGTGCAGGAAGGAAAAGAGTAACTTTCTCCCATAAAACTACTGTTGCCTGGGGTTAGTATAAAAATGCTCCTTGCCTGCGCTCTCAGGCAGGGATAATACACAGAACTACTCTTGCATGGTGGATTTGAAAGAAAGTTGCAGCCATGAGGTGAGAGCTATGGTGGCTCCGGCTGCACAGTGATGGGTGCAGTTAGGGGAGCCAGTGGGACTGTGGGGTCCCTGGGCCTTTTTCGCAGTGTCCAGTGAGGAAGTAGCTATAGCATGGCCTAGGTGGGCTCTGGAGGACGCCACTTAAAAAAACATTAAAGTCAGCTCCTGCTGGAGCAGAGAGTCAATGAGATCGAGGGGGCCATTCAGCCCCCCCCCGCAGCCCCTAACAAAAGTAATTGTCTGAGGTCTTTCGAGTGGGCACCAGGGTACCCCATAAATAACAAAAAGAAAATGCTGGCTCCTGCGTGATCCCATGGGGCAAGGATCACCTAATAATGCCTTGCAAGGGCTATTAACATATGTTGTTTTTTGGTGATGTCCTTAGAAGGGTCAGAGACACCACCAATTTTTCTAAAATGTTGATGGGATCTGCAGTTTGTTCTGCAGCCCCTAATTAACATTAGAAAACAAAACCTCAAGTTTCTTGCATCATCTAAACCGTGAATCCAGGAGAACTTACCATCTGTTTTTAAAGCACTTTCCAAACTGGAGCATATGCTCTACAGCAAGGAGAGAGGCACTGTCTAGGGATTGATACTATGGCTGTATTTTATGTGGTCTGAAAATGTGGAAAAAAAAACTGCAATGCCCTTTTGTTTTTATTATTACATTTTTTGTCTGAAAAATGTTAAAATGAAGATTCAGAAAAATGTTTTTTTACATATCTTTTTAAACAAAAATACTATAAACTATAACTTGCACCCCCGCCATGCATTGCTAATTTCTCTGCCTATTGCATAACTGATCCCGAGATCTATGACATCACTGATACCATCACTGCAACATCTGAAATGACATAATTGATGAAAACACTGCATGGCAGGGGCACAAATTACAGTTACTTTAGGGTACAAGTTACAGTTCCTCAAGATATCTATAACTGGTGAATGGTATATTTTAACTGACATTTTCACCTAACTATAGCATATATATATATATATATATATATATATATATATATATATATATATATATATATATATATATATATATATATATTAAAATATATATTAATTCATTGAGTTTGCCCCGCTGGAATGATTGTGTGAATATGCGTTTAATAATTCATTCATACCAACAGCTGCATATAGTTGACTCCTGCCTGACTTTATTTTAAAGAGTTATCTTCGTTTTCAAAGATGAAGCAGGACTTCACACAGTGTGCTAGACTTCTTCATTAGTAGTTATAAGGCAATTGAAGTATTTCAACCAGGTCGGACTTGATTATGGCTTGATGAGCCTATTTTCTATTTCTACTATCTTTTTTATATATGAGGTTCAATGTACGTTTTCCTTCCACCAATCCAATGTGTTGTGGGTTATGTGATTCTTCACAAGGTGCTGTCTATGGTTTTTAAGCTTGATTACATTCATATAGTGCACTTAGTGAAACTGAACATTAATCGTTACACAATTGTTTTTAATTTTTTCAAAAGCACGTGATCTCCAGTGTAAAAACTGAAAATTCAGGAATGAAAAATAACAACGAACTTTAAGTCCATGCTAGCCGATTAAAAAACATTTATGTCGTTTTTTTCACTGGTATTCAAGAAAAGGAAGCATACGTTCCGTGTGAAGTTCAACAGTTTAGCACATGCTCAGTACATAGGTTCCTAAAGTTACCAGGGTAAATTAGAACGTATATCATCTACTAAAAATCAGGGTTTCTAGAGCTTTCCAAAACTTCATTGTCTGTTACTGGAGTGACACCAAAATTCAATTCAGACAATAGATCCTAGCACACTCATTCAGATTTTGTATGAGCACCAGCCATCGAGAAACATAGCTAGTGAGCAGGAACTGATAATTCAGACTGATCGTCAGCGTTTTACTTGTTCTTGGGGAACAGGCAGAATAATTTAAAATTCACTTTGCATCGGGTATTTATTTTGTGTGTTTGTTCTTAAGCCTACGAGTGCATTCAGACCACTACAGTGGGATGAGCTACCTTTGCACTTTTAGTACAACTGTCTCACAGAGCAAGGTTAAAGTTTGTTCTTTTCGGTACAGAGGTTAGAATGCATTCACATAAAGTATCACCATCAAAAACCCTGATTTTCAACAATATAATATTTGTTGAATAATACCTGCGAAGTACTGTTATCCAACAAACATAATCGGTAACACAGTGGCTGATGAACAGTTATCATGCTGTGCTTGTGGGTAGTACGAATGCTTTGCTACTTAAACATGCTAAAAGCCTGCTGAGCGGGACAATGATGCCCCGGAATCTTGGGTCACTGCATAGAGGATACATATCCCACCAGACTGGTGACTATCCCCATCCACTTAAGATCAGCGTTCATCAGAAATTGTTATAAAATATACAGGAGTTGGCTTTATCCCCTAAATCCTTCCTTTTACTGCAAAATAATGCAAGAATCATTAAAAAGACCACGATTCTGAATTCACGTGAAAGACTGACCTTGAATCCCAATTTTCTTTCTTGAGAACCACTTTTGGAAGAATAACTAGAAGCCGCAAAAGTAGAGCAAATGCTTGGATCCACTTGGAAGAATCTTTCCCCTTGATCCCAGTGTGTCCTCTAGATGACAATATATGAAGGAAGGGCTACGATTAAGAAAAATGTAGAGATTCCCTTGAGAGGGTGACTTTGGATAACAGTAGCGGTTCTTAACCTGTGGTCTAGAGTCCCCTAGGGGTCTGCAAATCCTACTCAGGGGTTCTGAGACTGCTTAGAAAATTAAATGATATAAAAAGAGCATTAAGGTGTATATAAACAAAAAAAGCGAAAAAGTGAACATTTAAAACGTTCCATAAATGTGGAGGAATTTGAAATTGGAAGCACAAAATATTGTAAGCATTCTCATTTTGATTCTTGGGAGCAGTGCAAGTGCATCAAACAGAATGTAATATGGGCGATGGGTGCTCTCAATAGAATTTCCAACCTTCTACTGAATTTTTTTTTTTTTTATTTATTTTGTGCTCTTGTTTTGCAGTTCAAATTATAGGGCCAGGCTCCCTGAATTTCAATGATGACTCATGCCTTTATAATGACAATGTTAAGACTGCCACACTCGCGGTGGCGTTGGGACCACTACCAAAGTGGCAGTCCGCCTTCCACATTACGACTGTGGCAAAAGCGTTACCGCCACTTTTAGGCCAGTCAATGGCCTAGCGGTGCTGGCGGTCTAAATCTGCCAGGGCAGCACTGCAAGCAGTGCTGCTCTGGGGATTACAACTCCCGTGTCTGCCAGCTTTTGCATGGCGGGTCCACTGTCATGCAAAGACTGGTGGAGACGGTGTGCTGGGGGCCCCCTGGAGGGCCCTGCACTGCCCATGCACCTGGCATGGGCAGTGCAGGGGCCCCCATGGAGATCCCTGTTGCGCTTTTCACTGCCAGTGTTACAGGCAGTGAAAAGTGCGATGGGTGCTGTTGCACCCGATGCACCGCAACATTGCAGTCAACTCGATTACGAGCCGGGGTCAATGTTGTGGTGAGTCAAAAGCAAAATTAAAGAAATGTTCTTGTTAGTATAAATGGGTGTCTTTGTATTCCAGCATACATTCTACAGGAGCCCCTATAGTGAAATAACTAGAAACAAAAAAAATACTAGAATTAGATTAGATATCCTTTTAAGGGAATGCCCCTGAACCTCAGAGAACACTCCAGAGGAGCTCCTATGAAGGATTGACTACATACAACAAAATGCATGAATTGTTTTGAACTTCTTTAGAGAGTGCCCCTATATTCCATTGACATTGAATACATGTTTAAACAATAAAAAATGCTACAGGCTTTTGAAAGCCATTGAAAGCTCCAACAGCATAAAGACAAAAGGGTATAAAGGAGGTTTTCCTAAAAACACGATAAAGCAAATCAGCAGTCATTAATTTACGAAGGCTTGTGTAAGAGAGCTTCATGACTGGTGTCAAGGCTTGAATGGCTGAAACTGCATGCCTGTCATTAGGATAGAAAGAACATATTCCTCTAAGTATTGCTTACTTTGGCATTTATGAATGCTTCTAATGAAATATGTAATCACTTTAGATATTTGTAATTTCGAAAGGGCTTCATATGGTAGTTACTGACACCTTTGCAATGATAAGATCCCTGGTAACTCCACAGATCCGTCTTTAATCCTGAGACCTCACCTACTGAAAACAGATGGTGCCTCCTGGTGAATTAATGGTGGGAATGAATAAAAACAAGGACATTTCGAATACCACTGATCAAAGTCCTGCTAATTTTTTCGTTTATCAGAGAACTCTAATATTCCCACACCTGGCACTCCACACCCCTGTCAGAGTTACTAATGCCTCCAGTATTGGTAACTCTGGGGATATATTTGGCATGAATAACTTTGTGGCCAGTGGAATAAGGCACTCTGGGGGTCATTCTGACGCCACCGACCACGGGAGCACCGCCAACAGGCTGGCGGTGCTCCCACGAGCATTCTGACCGCGGCGGTTCAGCCGCGGTCAGAAGCGGCAAGTCGGCGGGCTCCCGCCGACTTACCGCTGCTCGGGGGAATCCTTCATGGCGGCGGAGCGCGCTCCGCCGCCATGAGGATTCTGACCCCCCCTACCGCCATCCTGTTCATGGCGGGAAAGCCGCCATGAACAGGATGGCGGTAGGGGGGGTCGCGGGTCCCCTGGGGGCCCCTGCCGTGCCCATGCCAATGGCATGGGCACGGCAGGGGCCCCCGTAAGAGGGCCCCGCAAAGTATTTCAGTGTCTGCCTTGCAGACACTGAAATACGCGACGGGTGCCACTGCACCCGTCGCACCTTCCCACTCCGCCGGCTCGATTACGAGCCGGCATCCTCGTGGGAAGGGAGTTTTTCCCTGGGCTGGCGGGCGGTCTTTTGGAGACCGCCCGCCAGCCCAGGGAAAAACTCATAATACCCTCCGCGGTCTTCTGACCGCGGAGCGGTATAATGGGGGCGGAATTCTGGCGGGCGGCCTCCGCCGCCCGCCAGAATCAGAATCACCCCCTCTGTGTCTATTTTTAGGCCTCTGTGATCTGAAGTCATATTTAAGAGACTGAGGCCCAGATTTACTAATGCTTAACGCATGATGCAAATCAATGTAAATCAGTGCAAAACAGTAGCTGTAATTTACTTTGCAATACAAAAGGTGTTTTTCACTAGGAAAGTGTTCTTCTGACAGCACCAGGTTCACTTTGAGCCTGACTGGACTCTGGGACAAACACTAACTCTAGGACTCTGATAACAAGGTAGAATCATGTATGTGTTTGGAAACCATTTGGCTGGAAATAGATGTGTAAGCCAAGATTACTGCACATAAATTTAGCTATCAAGAGTGTTTTTCTTGTAATGGGTAATTATTTACTGTTGCCAAATTCATATACATTGTACCTACTTTGGGGACAAAGACTCTTTCATTTACAACCTACTCTGAGCAGGAGGGAAAGAACAGCAGGAGGCCAGTGTGAGATGAGTATTAGGAGGTGGGGATGAAGAGGGCATCAGAGTACAGCTGTAGCAGTGGGCTGGTAGAAAATAGAGTTCTGTACGCTCCTGAACAATGGAAGGCAGTTGAACAGGAAAGGAAGGCTTAGGCAGTGATGTAAACCTGAGCCTCATGTGATGTTACCTGCTATGTTTCCCAGCCGGTAAAATTGAGCCTGGTTTTGCCACACCAAGGAAATGCAGGTGTAGGAACACTGACCCAGTTGTAATTGGCTGGGACAAGTGCCCAACCTCGGACTAATGGTCAACACAGCACCTGTGCAATGCTCCTGCCCCTTCTGTTTATGCAACTAACAATAATTAATGAACATGCTGTCTTTTAAACTAAACCCAATCAAAATAGAGTTTCTTCTTGTATCTTTGAAAAGGCTCCCCTTGCAGTCCTAGCTGTCTATACTCCTGCCTCTCAGTATCTCCACCACACTGGTCCCTTTAACTACATCACTCAGATTCATCATTGACCACAAAAACGCTATGTAATCCTCAATCCAAAGTAACTCCGAGGAGGAAGCCTAAACCCACAGTGCAACCAAAAGATTTCAGGACAAAGGTGCCATCTTTGTTTCTTGTCAGTGGCATCACATGTCAGTGTGAACCACAAAAGTCACTAAATTAACCTGTGGTTAATCTTCTGGTAGCCTAGCAGTCAGGCTGAACTTTGAAGCAATGTGTAAAGTATTTATGCAGCACACAATTTAGTAAAATAAAGTTAAATGTAATAAATTATTTGACACCATAAAAACAAAAATCCAATCAGTGAAACTGGAGATATGCAATTTAAAAGATTTAGGTAAGAGTAGCGCATTAAAGCATGAATCGCCACTCACTTATTTTGGGTATTTGGCCATGCTAGACTGGGGTAAAGTGACACGTTCAGAGTCACAGCAATGGAGACAAGGCCAGATGACAGGGACCAGATTAGTTCCTCTGAAAAAGTTACCTTATCAAAGCCCGGCACAAAAGAGTCCAGTACATGGTGGAGGAGGCCATAAATAGCAGTCGTGGATGATTGTAACGGTATCATGAAGGGCAGGCCCGGTGTCATTAACTGTTGTCATTGTTGTACAAAGATACTGTTGGGCATTGTAGATTGTCGTTGCTGGAGTTTTATGTTGGTGGTCATGTGGTCTATTGATGCTGTAGCGAGATGTGCAGATCTTGCATTTCTGGTGGTCACTGTAGTGTGAAGAATTGCGTTCACAGGAACTTACCATAGTCTTAGAGTGAATGGGCATGTTTGTGGTTGTGAAGAACCCAAAACTTCAGCATTTCTCCTTTTCTTCACAGGACGAGCTCAACTGATACCAGTCAAGGGTCCAGGACGTGAGAAGGCACCTCTTGGGGACTGGGAACTCATTCCGGCAGAGTCCAGAAATGGTCAGGCATGTAAAGGTGCAGATCCAGGCAGGCCTAGAGCAGCAGGTCAGCTGAGCAGTTGCAGGGAGGTCTCTGAATGCTGTTGTATCCCTATAGCTCAAAAAAGGAGGTGAGTCACATGACCCTTAGAGACACTTTGTCAGAGATGAAAGGAACAGGTAGACTCTTCCTTCTTAGAGAGCAGGGCAAACCTCAGGCAGCAGGGCAGTCCTCTGACAGCAGAACCATCCTTCTTCTCTAGTGCCCACAGGTCCAGGAGTGTATTGAAGAGTTGGTTTGATAATTATATCTGTGCTAACTATGAAGTGGGAAAAAAGTTTAGACTTCCTCCCACACCTGGTTCTGGACTTTTTTTCCTTACCATGCATTGGATTCAGGATGTCTGGACTCACAAAAAGCTAGTGTGAAGTTATTTGAATGTGTGCTGAGGCCGCCCCTTTGAATAGCAAGTGTGGTAGGTGACAGCTCTGCCCCTCTCACCAGGTCAGTACAGCCCATCCTGCCAACACCAGTCCCCTTCTGTGATACTGTCACTACACCTAGTGATGTAGCCCAGCATACAGGCTGCAGGCACCAGACAGCCAGGACAGGATAAGGCCTATTTTCTAAAAGTTGCATTTTCAGAAATTTGACTTAAAATCTGACTTTACCATTAAAGAGACCAAACATAACATTTCTATCACCTCCCAAACAAAAGTTACCAATTATTAAATGTAATAGGTAGTCCAATGTTATCCTATAGGAAAGGTAGGCCTGACAGTAGGGAAAAATGAATTTGTGAGTTTTTTATTATGAGGACATGTGAAACCAACAAATACATTAAAAACAATACACCATCCCTTATTGGCTGTTGGTCTGCCCTAGGAGGTCTCATATGTAAAAAGAAGTTCTAGGCTTGGAAAAAGGTTTATTTTGCCTACTCAAATAGGCAATTTAAAACTGCACACAGGCTGCAATGGCAGGCCTGAGACATGTTTAAAAGAGCTAGTTAACTGAGTGGTACAATAAGTGTTGCAGACTCACAAATAGGAATTAATTCACAAGTTTTTAGTACATATAGTACCACTTTACTAGTGACTCATAAGTAAATTGAGGGCCATATTTACAAGGCCATTTGCACCGTCCGAATGTCACTTTTAGTGATGGGCCAGCAGGGCAATATTTACAAGTGTTGCAGTGGGTGTTTTCACGTAACACCGATGGTATCTGACACATTCCCACACTTACAAGGTTTTGTAAACCTGGGAATGCATCAAAAGCCTACACCTCCCTAAGGGAGGTGTAAAGGTGATGCAACCAGGAGAAATATTTTTTTTTCTCCTAATTTTTAGGTGGAGCTTAGGAGCTCGAATGCGCTGCTTTTCTGACGTGTTTATATCTATGTGGGCTTTTACCCATGCCCACCGCAAGCCGATCACAATCACTCATTCATGGGCTTACCTTTCAAACATCCTTTGTTATCATTAGTAAATGCTTTAAGTTTGTCTCTCCTTGGGGCAGTTTTGTTACTGCCTTGGGGCCTGACCCTGTTATATGGATAATTGCACATTTGCAGATATGTTTGACTGCGAGCAAACTTCTTTTTCCTTTTGTGTCTCTCCTTTGGGCTCACGCTCATGGCGGTAATGGCTCTTTGAAGCGGCTCGCTTATTTCCTTTTAGTGATGAGGAGATTAAGTGATTTGCCAAGGATCAGGAGATGGTGAGCTGACTCCGAGAAGGGGAATGGCGAACTCGGCAGTTCTGGCTTTAACACCACAAAATCTCCCAGACCATGAAGGCAGGATGCCCGCTCCTGCCTTGTGTCCCTTCATTGTCAGGTAAAGTTGTACATTCCCTAGCATCGTGCCCATCCTAACACCCCTCCAAAATTTGACTTTGTGAGGTCCCTTTAACATTTTCGAATGGCACTCTCTGCAGCGTCAACTGCACACATTTATTTGGTAGCACGACCAATGCTTTCTCACAAAGCAAGACTATTATGTGTATAAAAGTTTGCTTCTCTGACTTTTTGTCATTTTCGGTGTAGCATCTTTCTGTCATTGTACTCCGTGCATAAAGTCTATGCACTATGCTGAGGTTGCCTGCACAAGGTCATTTCCATGTTATGCTTGTGACAACCTGCACAAAAACCAGAAAGAGACCTCAACGTTGCTTATGAGTTACAAAGGAATAACTCTTGTCTGGTTTCAAGAGAGAGTGTATTTGAAATTAACTTTGAAGTCCATTCAACATCGTCTAATTCTGTATCTTGATCCATTTCTGGAAGTCTCTTTTAGGATTTTCTCCTGTTCACTAATAAAGTGTTTTGAGCTGGGGCAGATTTGTTGTTGCTCTGTCCTTGCTCTACTCACAGCCCCTGGAAGTCTTTTGGTTTGATTCGCAGTTGGTAGATTTCTGGGGGAATTGCTAACTTTAAAGAAATCCTCACTAGCAGAATTTCCTCAACCAAAGGCCCTGTTGATCTTTAAAAGTGGTGGAATGTAATACATGCCAGGAGGTCACGCCACTATTTTCTAAATTTGCCTTGAGAATTACCCATAGATTAAGTATTACCTTAATCGTGCCAAAGCCAGCATTTGGTATGGGTACCTGTTAGAAATGGGGTTTCTGGTTGGCTAGGGTATGCACCTCAGCCAGACAGAACTTACCCACTCTAGTCAGGGCAAGGGAGTTACACTTCCAAGATAACCCCTGCTCACCCCCTTGGTAGCTTGGCACGAGCAGTCAGACTTAACCTGGAGGCAATGTGTAAAGCGTTTGCACAACACACACAACACATGTGACACAATATCCCCACCACAAAGGAATCACAACACCAGATTATATGAAAATATACTGTATTGTACACAAGGCAATTATCAGACCAAACATTACATATCAGTACTATCCTGCTACCTTAGCAGTTGTCAGAACGTTACACATTAGTTACTCTGCAACCTAGCAGTAGTCACACATAACACACAGGTTACTCAGTATTCTACAACATAAGCAGTAGTCAGGAAAACACGTTATTACATCACAGCACTTGCCTCCACTGGCCCTTCCACCAAGGGGGGGGGCCACAATGATGCCCGTTTTACCTAATAGCAGAAATGGAGCGTCCTGCTACTAACGCAGAGGCCAGGAGGAAGGGGGCACTCCCTGCGCCTTCCCCTGGTCCTGCCGTGAAGCCACAAGAAGATCGGACCCCTCCTGGGGCCCGAGCAGACACTCGCCTGCACCCGATGCAGTGCACGAGTGTTCTTCCAGCTTCCCGGGCCGCTGTGGTGATCTTATTTAAAGGGGCACAATGCAGCAAGGAGTCTACGAGCTCCCAAGGCTCCATACGCGCGCTGCAATCAGCTCTATGGCAGCCGCAACCACGGAGAAGCACCCCTCGTGAAGAAATGGATGCAGGGGTCAGGGGCCACAGCACCCTGCCCCTGGGAAGCAGAATCTTAAGACAAGGTCCTCAGGTGGAGGGCCCAGCTACAGGCCAGCACAAGGGAAAGGCAGCAAGTGGCAAGTCCTTCACAGTGACCAGGCAGGTCACAGGTCAGCACAGCAGCAGCAGTCCATGGCGGTTCCTGGTGAGTCCTTTCAGCCTTTGGTGTCCAGTTCCAAGATGATTCTAAGAGTCTCCAAATTGTGGGGAAAATTCCCCTGTACTTATAGTCAGTTCTTACAGTGTTTTACAATGGTAGGGAGAGGAGGTTCCAGCCAGTTACAACTGGTTCTGAGAGTGTCCCCTCTCTCCTTTCAGCACAGGCTCCAAACATCAGTGGGGGGTTAACGACCCTATTGTGTGAGGCCAGGGCACAGTCTTTACAAATGCAGGTGTGCCCCGCCTCTCCCTTCTGTCAGCCCAGGAAGACTATTCAGTATGTAGATGCACCTCTGTGACACCTCCACCCTCCCTGTGTACAGGCTGTCTGAAAAGTATGCACAAAGCCCCAACTGTCACTCTGCCCAGACGTGGATTGGAGTCAAGCTGCAAAGCACCTGAGTCATAAGCACAGATAAATGCACACTTTCTAGAAGTGGCATTTCTGTGATAGTAATAAAAAATACACCCACACCAGGAAGCAGCATTTATTATCACCATCACAACCATACCAAACATGCCTACGCTACCCCTCATAAATCAGACAATACCCCTTACACATAAGGCAGGGCATTTCTAATGCAATCCTATGAGAAGGCAGCACTCACAGCAGTGTGACACCAAGTTAGGCTGTTTGTCACTACTAGGACAGGCCATGCAATATGGCACATGTCCTGCCTTTCTACATACATGGCACCCTGCCCATAGGGCTATCTACGGCGTACCTTAGGGGTGACTTACATGTAGTAAAAGGGGAGTTCTGGGCCTGGCAAGTAAATTTAGATGCCAGGTGCCTGTGGCAGAAAATTGCGCACACAGGCCCTGCGCTAGCAGGCCTGAGACAGGTTTGAAAGTCTACTTCAGTGGGTGGCGCAAGCAGCGCTGCAGGCCCACTAGTAGTATTTAATTTACAGGCCCTGGGTATAGAGATACCACTGTACAAGGGACTTATATGTAAATTAAATATGCCAATTAGGTATAAGCCAATCATACCAACTTTAGATGGGAGAGCACCTGCACTTTAGCACTGGTCAGCGGTGATAATGTGCTCAAAGTCCTAGAGCCAACAGCGAGAGGTCAGAAAAACCAGGAGGAAGGAGGCAAAAAGACTCGGGATGACCCTGCGTAAGGCAAAAAGTCCAACAGTACCCCATATGGCAATAATTACATACTGTAGTCCAATAACTGAATGTTGCCACTGTTACTGCCCAAATACCATGGACAGCCTCTCTTTCAAAAATTACCTCCAGTATTTCAGCGCAGAGGCAGCATTTTATTACAGTTTGCCTTCCTCAACCTGCCCTCTCATCCTCAATGTGCCATGGCTGCCATTTCTAGGACAAATAATTGTCTCCAGTATGCCAGCACTAACATTTTTCCAAAGGGGTCATGCCAAGAATTACTTGTAGTATGTCACTCCCTGCATTTTGCCGTAGGTGCCTTTCTTATGGTACGGATTATCTCTAATATGCCAGCAGCATTTTACATTGGATGCTGCCATAGCCCAGAATTATACTGAGTATGCCAGTGGCAGACTTGCAATTATAAACACACCAACACACTCTTACTCTTTCTTCTTCTCACTCACTCCCATTCCACAATTACTCACACATAAACATACTCCTACTCACTGGTTCTCAATCAATCACTTACAAACACACTCACACACACATACACAGAGAAACAACACTTTTTAGGCTGAGCAGAGCAGCGCGCAAGCGCTGCTTTTCCCACATGGCATCTATGTGGGCTTTTTACCACACCCACCTCACGTTCATCACTTTCACTCGTTCGTGGGATTGCCTTTCAAAAATCCTTTGATGACATTGGTAAATGCTTTACATTTGTCTCTGTTTAAGGGAGTTTGTTACCGCCTTGGACATCGCCCCTGTTACATGGATAATTGTACGTTTGCCGATATGTTTGACTGCAAGTAAACTTCTTTTTCTTTTTGTGTCTCTCCTTCATGCTCGCACTCATGGCAGCCGTGGCTTGTTTTTCATTGTCATGTCAAGAGTGGCTACTCCATCCTGTGACTCCTCACACACTTTATGTACTGAAGGGCCATCATGCTAGCAGGATTGTTCCCGGTAGCCTATTGTGTCTCAAGTCCTGCTGGCTATTGCTCTGCCCTCCTCAGCACATGGCAGCCTGGCCATAAATTACTGCCAAAGCCCTGCTGGTCTGGGTACTACAATGTTCACTCTCTCTGCAGGGTGGGATGATTTTGGGTGAATGTCCTCTAAATAATAGGTGAACTGTGCTCCCACAGCCCGAGAAATTCAAAAATCGATTTTGACTACATGACAAATTCATGATGTTAAAGTTCCAGACTTTTCACTTACACTACTCTGCTGCATGAAACACAAGTTTGCTCTAAACATAGGATGAGGATGTGGCATCACAGCCAGAGCTGCCAACTTTGGAGCTGGGGAATAAGTTTCAAGTCTCGGCCTCAGCTCTACATCATGTGATTCTGGGCCTGCAACGGCTAGCCAAACATACATGCGCAGTGAGGGGAGTGCACAGTGCACTCACCTCACTGCTTGTCACCCCATGGCGCCACCCCTTTCACAAGGAAAGGTTGGTAGCTTCTGCTGCTGGCGGGGGGTGACGCTCCTCCGCCCACATGGAGGAGCTGCCACTGTCTCTACAGCAGAATATTGTAGCAGACTGATGCAGATGCAGCTCTGGAACAAAACATCAGAGCTCATAAACATACTAGAGACATTTCTGACAGAATACTGTAGTGGCAACAGGCAATACAAAGCCTATGACAGACAACAGTATCAGACAATAGACAGACCAAATAGCAAAAACTCTGGGTCACAGTGTTATAGAGACAGACTCTACATTTAGCTGTCTGACTCAGTGAAATATAGCAGAGACAGACATCAGAGAGACCTCTCTGGAACACAATAGTGTAGGAGAGATAAATGCAAGAGAAACCTCTACGGTACAGAGCTATCTTGCAGAGAGTGACGCTAGAGTGACGGAGTTGAAGCAAAGTACAGTACCATGGGCATACACTAGAGCTAAGTTTCTAGGACTACGAAGCCAAGACACATAAAAAAACCTGTCAGTCAAAGTATAATACAGACTCTCCAGCTAACTCTCAGGCTCTCAGTGTTTTTCAAAGCCATACCAGGGTGGGTTTTATGTTTTTTAAGTATATGCCACCACACAATTACTCACCACACAATTCACTACCACGCAATTCAACACCACACAACATAGTCACACTCCACATAATACCAATCAACACAACATGATTCAACTCCACATAATTACACTCACCTTAATATCAGATAAATACACCCCACATTAAACCACTCTATACCACATAGCAAAAATCCACAAAAGTACACTGAACACCATGTCACATAATTCCAATCAGCAGAATTTCACTCAACGCCACAGTTCCACACCACACAATTCTACTCCACACATTTCTATTCCACTCCACATAATTGAGCAACAAACCACATATTTCAACTCAGCAACACAATTACACAACACACCACATACATCCAAACCACACCACAAAATTCCACATCACGTCACAAAATTCAACTCTACACCACATAATTAAACTCTACTACATACCACTCCACAGCACAAAATACCAATCCACATAATTGCAATCCACACTCAATGACACATAATTACTATCCACATAATTTCACTGCACACCATGCCAAATAATTCCACTACACAAAACTACACCACATTATTCCACGTCCCACAGCACTTTGTGGTCACGTGCAAAATGTTATAGGGGGTCATTCTGACCTCAGCGGTAAAAGTCGCATACCGCCGTCCAGAAGACCGCCATAACACCGCCGCGGCCCCTGTAAACCGCCACGGTCATTCTGACCCGCAACTGGCAAACTGCCAAAAACCCGACATCCACAAAAGTCCGCCACACCAAAGGTCAGCGGGAAACTGGCGATGACCAAACCTCCACCGTCACGCCAACAGAAATACGCCCATACCATTCCGACCCACAAATCCCTGCAGCGGTCTTTCAACCGCGGTATTCCATTGGCGGTACACACCGCCGCGGTCAAAATACACACACCTTTACAAAACACTACCACATTGGATAATTCAAAATACACACACCTGAGACACATACACACACCACTCCCACACACCCAATTAAATATAAAACACACACCCACATCACCCACAAACCCCTACGACCACAATTGCGAGTGAAGGACAGAGAGAGAGAGCACAGCATAGAGAACACCATCACACAGAGGCAAATCACAACATCACCCACACAATTTCCACGCACAAAACACCACACACCACCACACTCACCACACTCTACAACACATACACCACCCCTCACCTCATCCACACCACCCCATGGCACCCCAAAGACACCCCAGGTTCTCTGACGCAGAACTCAGGGTCATGGTGGAGGAAATAGTTTGTGTAGAGCCCCAGCTCTTCGGTGCACAGGTGCAGCACACCACCATTGCCAGGAAGATGGAGCTATGGAGCAGAATAGTGGACAGGGTCAACGCTGTGGGACAGCATCCACGCAATCGGGACGACATCAGGAAGCGGTGGAACGACCTACGGGGGAAGGTGCTTTCCATGGTATCAAGGCACAGCATCGCGGTACAGCGGACTGGCGGCGGACCCCCACCTACTCCCCCAGAATTCACAGCGTGGGAGGAGGAAGTCTTGCATATCCTACATCCTGAGGGCCTCGCAGGAGTAGGCGGAGGAACGGACTCTGGTAAGTCAAATCTCCACTACTTCATTCCCCCCACCCCACCTGCATGCCAAATCATACCCCCACCATCACCCCCACCCCCATCACACCAACTCCTTGCAAATGGCTCACCATCACATCCCACCCATCCCAAAACCTAGCCCTGCGTGCGTCCCCAAAGCATGGACACCCATCCCCAAAGCATGCCCACTGCACACACCCATCACACCCACAAGCCACTGTCACAAAAGCCCCCACAAGGGAATGCCAGCACTGGGGGACACGGCCACCCACCCATTACATGAAATGCCACACACAGAAGCAATAACCATACTCTTATACCCCTGCAGGACCCGAACGCCACCACACCGCCCAGAAGGGTCCAGAGATGTCCATCCCACCCCCAGAAGAGGCCCCCAGTGATGATAGCAGCTCTGTCTCCCTGGACCCTGATGACCAGCCCGGCCCATCGGGGACCTCGGGACAGTCGGTTCCCCACAGACAGCCACAGGCTACACCAGACCTAATCCCCTCTGGGAACACCAGCACAGCTCCCACCCAGCGGGCCCATGCCTCTGTCTCCAGGACACGTCAAGCAGCGGTGTGTCCACCACTACAGGGCACCCAGGTTGACCCACCACCCCAACAACAACAGGGACCTGGGGGCAGTGGTAGTGGGCACACCGTCCAGGGGACAGAGGCCCAGGGAAACAGGGGAACTGGGAGGGCTGCTGTGCGACAGGGGGGGGACAGGCCCAGGGAACCGACTCTCCAAGAGGCCCTCTCCTCCATCATGGGAGCATACCACCACTCCCAGGAGACGATGGCTACGGTACTGGCCAGGTTCCAGGAGATCCAGGTCATGCAGGAGCAACAGTACATGGGGTTCAGAGAGGAACTGAGGAACATTAGTTCTGCAATGGGGACCATCGTCATGGCCCTAACCCAGATAGTCACCACATTGCGGGACCATGTGGCACCACAAAGGGCCCCTGTCACTAGCATGGACCAGGAACAGCCTACCACCTCCGCCGGCGCTAGTGGACAGGAGGCCCCCACAAAACGACGGGCCACCAGAACCCCACCTCCTGCAGAAGAAGAACCACCCCGCAAGCGGAACCTGAGATCTCACAAGAAGACAGAGTAGGATTGCAAGACCCCCGCCAGCAAACGATACCCCCTGATGTCATCCCACTGTTCCACATTGTCACCCTGTCCAACCTTGAACTGCCCCTGCTCCATCCTTCCACAGGCATATGGACAATGCACCTGTGCGACTGAGAACTGGACTCTGCCATGGACATTACTCCACCATCACCCATCCCCGTTTTACAATCATGTTCCTTAAATTTAGCACTAGAATTAAATCACTTCTTGCACCCAAAAAATCTGGAGTCTGCTTGTATTTTGAACAAATGTATTAGACATAACAGTGCCAAAATGTTCAGTTACATTGTGATGACAACATACCACTTTCACACAGCTGTAGTCCATGGGCAAACAAAGCAGAGGTCACGCAGTGGGGCCCACAGCTCTGAAAACGGAAGGGAAAGTCACAACTCAGTTAACAGGAACTGGGGGGGAACTCACACAGTAGAGAGGCAGGAGACTTTAAGTAAATGTAAAATGGCGTGGTTGATTCGTACCTGTGTGCTACTGAAAATACTGTTATATCACTGTGTCCCTGTTGTCTGTGTCGTCCTCTTCGTCTTCCTCCTCTTCACTCTCCACAGGCTCCACAGCTGCTACAACACCACCATCTGGACCATCCTCCTGCAGGAAAGGCACCTGGCATCGCAAAGCCAGGTTGTGAAGCATACAGCAGGCCACGATGATATGGCACACCTTCTTTGGTGAGTACATTAGGGATACACCTGTCATATGCAGACACCTAAACCTGGCCTTCAGGAGGCCGAAGGTTCTTTCTATAACCCTCCTAGTTCACCCATGGGCCTCATTGTACCGTTCCTCTGCCTTTGTCCTGGGATTCCTCACTGGGGTAAATAACCACGACAGGTTGGGGTAACCAGAGTCACCTATTAGCCACACACGGTGTCTCTGTAGCTGTTCCATCACATAATGGATGCTGCTATTTCGCATGATGTACGCGTCATGCACAGACCCAGGGAACTTGGCATTTACATGGGAGATGTACTGGTCAGCCAAACAGACCACCTGGACATTCATCGAATTATAACTTTTTCTGTTTCTGTACACCTGCTCACTTCCACTGGGGGGAACCAAAGCCACATGGGTCCCATCAATGGCACCAATGATGATGGGGATATGTCCAAGGGCATAGAAATCACCCTTCACTGTAGCCAAATCGCCCAACTCAGGGAAAACAATGTAGCTCTGCATGTATTTCATCAGGGCAGACAACACTCTGGACAAAACCTTAGAAAACATAGGCTGAGACATCCCTGATGATATGGCCACTGTTGTTTGGAATGAGCCACTTGCCAAAAAATGGAGTACTGACAGAACCTGCACCAGAGGGGGAATTCCTGTGGGTTGGCGAATGGGGGACATCAGGTCTGGCTCCAGCTGGGCACACAGTTCCTGTGTAGTTGCTCGGTCAAGTCTGTATGTCAGTATGACATGTCGTTCTTCCATTGTCGACAGGTCCACCAGCGGTCTGTACACGGGAGGATTCCTCCATCTCCTCGCAAGTCCCAGCGGACGGTGCCTAGGAAGGACAACATGGAGCACAGAGTCAAGCAACCCACAGGTACGTAACCACAGCTTGCACAAAACACGATTCGCTATGCATTCGATGGCTTGTATGAGTGGCAATGCAAGGCCTAGGCCTCTGTGACGCAGTAGAAATTAAGCCATGTGGGCCCTTGAAATGGCGGCTGCCTGACCTGTGAAGTGTGACAATGGGATGTGAGGTCAATGCGCTGGCGTGGCACACCGTGGCGGTAGGCGGTCGAAGACCGCGGCGCAAAGCAGCATTGGTTAACATTGAACCCTATGGGTCTCAGGAGCCAATGACGATGTGCGCCGGCGGTCGCGGTACGCACCGCTGCGGGCGTGACCGCCATTTTCGAACTGCTTAATCACTCGGGACCTGATCATCCACAGGAGAGGACCTATACTGCAAGTGCTGCTGTGACCTCGGTCTGGGAGATACAATGGCTGCTGCGACTGGGGAAAGGGCCCCTGCCTTCACATCTGAGGAATTGGAGAAACTTGTGGATGGGGTCCTCCCCCAGTATGCGCTACTCTACGGTCCTCCAGACCAACAGGTAAGTACACAGGGAGCACGTAGTACGGGCTATGCCTGTGTTGAGTGGGGTGGGTGTAAGATGGTGTGGAGGGGTGCGAATGGGGAGTGCAACGCACGACAGATGAGAGCATGTGCCACATGGCAAGGTTGGGGAGGGGGGGCCACTCACATTGACCATGCAGGAAAGTGATGATATTTCTTGTTCCATCCTGTCCATGTCACATAGGTCAGCGCCCA